>NW_026615139.1:0-314021 GCF_030052815.1 Hevea brasiliensis
TACTACTAACAAGCCCTATAGGTGTTATTTTTAAATTTTTACCATGCTAAAATCTCTAGTCCCATAACAATTCTTGATGCACTATAATTCATGCTAAGAACTCTCACTACCTTGCAACCATGATCTTTTGATATTCTAATTATAGAGTTTTAAATCCCGAATTAGGATTTTCAAACTCTATTCTAGTAATAAAAATCTATTCTGGTATATTTGTACCAGAGCAAAAGTCATTTATAACTATTCTTATCCTTATGTACTATTTGGTAGTACGTAGCTCTACACAATAAATCTCAAGTCAGTACTGTAATCTACAGCTTACAGCACAAACATCAAGAATATTGCATAGTTTCTACGATACATTCCAATAGATCAAACTTCCCTATGTCTTATTTCTTTCAAATCCACTAATATCTTAAACTTATTTTGATTACAATACTTATTGACATCTATCAACAGTAGTACCTTTACTTCCATCTAGGGCAGATATATTGCTATAACTTACTTTTTGATCCTCTTGCCTTACCTAATTGGGCTTAGTAATTAACTTTATAATTTATCGTAGTCTATGAGATGTCTCTCACTAGAAACTTTTCCGAAATTAATTCCAATCACGCTTATTATCGTAATTCTTATCCTAAAAGACTAATTACTAACACATTAAAATTTATCTCCATGCAAGGGAATAGCAGTGGAATGTATAATTTTAGCATTAGCATATAAACAAGTAGAGCCGAAATCAAATAGTACATAATTATTCCTTTCACAAGTTAATAACATACCGGCAACTGCATCTGAAGTCTCTGCTTCTTCCCCTCGATGCATGACATTCCCTCTTTCTAATGTATTCCTCTGCTCGGGTTGGTCCATTGTGCGAGGATTACCCGAAGTGCTGTCTCCACTTCTACCTCTGCCCCTATTAGCTATTAATGAGCCTCTAAAATCAGAATCTTGAACTGATTCCTGTAGTGTAGTATGTGGTATAAATCGATGTGCGCTAGTACAATCTCGGGTGAAATGTCCAATTCCACCACAATTGAAGCAGGCTCCAGTGACCCTATGGCACAGATACGGATAGGGTAGGAACTTCTGGTTCTTTGACGAATGGTTCTTGATTGCTTCCACCATGAAGATCCACCTCTGTCATACTTAGGAGCTCGGGGTCCCTCAAAATCTTTTCTCTTTCCTAAATTACTACCCAAACTTTGACTGATGGGTTTCCCACTTTTCTCTTTTTCATGCTGCTCTTGAGGGGGTTGGGTTTGTACTTGGGCTTGGGCTGACAGATTATCAGCCATTTGCTGAAAGAACATGGCCATCTGCTGGGCCGTTTGTGCAGTAATTAGTATAGGAGGAACTGGTGCAGTTGGGCCTCCAACGCTCTGCGAAACTAGGACCTCTCCTTGTACGTTAACTGTATCAAACTGCTCTACCATTTCATCCCCCTTGTCCATATCTATTCACAAGATTTTTTTTTTCTATTTCCTATACAACTAACACAAGGAGATTTATCCTCGTTAGATTATATTTATGATGTAAATGTACTATATGTATCAAACATTCGAGCAGTTGTACTTATCGAAAAATATTTCAAATTCACAGTTCAAAATTTACTTTAAAACCTTTGCTCTGATACCACTAAAACATGTCACACCCTACTCCCCGTAAGATGTAACATGCTCCCGTAGTACACCAAATGAATTACCGTACTTCGCCTACCGGTAACCCATTAAATATACTACAAGAGATTTTAAAACAATTTTTGTTCATTTTTAAATTGGTGGGTAAAATTTTTTTTTTAGATATTAAAAACCTTTATTTAAAGTCCAAACATAAATCAAATTCTTAGATATTTAAAATCTCTATAATTTTTACTAAAATTTAGGTAGAGTGTTGTCTGTATTTTAATAAAACAGTTCTTCAAAACCTGAAAAAAAAAAAAAACGCTTTTAATATTTCTCTCAATCACAACTCTATTATTCAATTTCATTTCACAAATCAACACAAGCAACTCAATACGTAGTTTAAATTAAATCAAACATTGAAATATCTCATTAAGATAACAAAATGAATATTTACATTCATGGGAGTATTAAAAATTTAGTAGTGCAAACTTTATAGATACATAAAATCTCAAGATAACCTTATAATAATTTGTATGTCATTACAATCCAAAAATATATTACAAAAAAGTTGGTACAACTGCTCAAAGTAAATATCATACATATAATTACAGAATTACATCAAAATCTAAAGTACGAGGGTATACCTATGATCTACCCAAAGATAGTCTCACTATGCCTTTCAGTAATCTTGCTCAGCTACTTTATATTTTCTTTCACCTGCGACAGCATACAAAGCTATCGCTGAGTGGTGAACTCAATGGTGCACAAACTAATAATTTAAATCTTAATACAAGTTATGCTTGACAATTCATAACAAATAAAAATTTAAAATTTCTAAATTCTTCGAAATTTATAACATTCAGAAATCAATATTTTCATTCATGCTAATTATTCATTTGAATAACATTTTGATCAAATAGTAACTATTTATCTACATTTCTTTTAAATCCTGAAACAATACAAAAATATTTTGAATCACTGACAAATTATTTATTTCAACCACAATTTATCAAACTATACATAATTTAAAGGGCGTTGCCAACAATTCACACAGTTGAACCCATGACCCGAAATTCAAATAGATGCCATGTTGTATACCACGACATTTCACACTCTCCCAATAACCGAGGCTGAAAGGGAGGAACAAAGACTAGCTAGTATATATGAGTACTCATTCAAACTCCTCCCCAACTGGTAAGCCAGAGAGGAAGGAACTCGCCCCATCTAGTGGAGGACATATCTCACTAGATGAGCTAATGAGAATTCACAACATATTTTGCCATGTCAACTGTGGTTTCAAATCATATTCAAAACAATTTCTATTTACAAAGTGTTTACAAATCATCAACATATTTAATCATCGTAAATTCATGCTCAAGGTTGGCAACACATCAAACTTAAAATTTATAATCCTCAAACCATGCAATAAATCCTTAAATGCATAAGAAAATTTACATTTAATTTATACAATTTCATTCAACAAATTAAAATCCTCAACACAACAAAATTATAAATCATAAACTAAACTTGTTCAAATCAACTTAGAAGTGAAAAGTAACAAAATAGTTAGTTGTGCACAAACCTTATACCAGTCGCCTCTCGGCCTTGACTCGATGTCTCGGGTTCTTTCTCGGTATTCTTTTCCACTTTGAAACACGGTTTCACGGTGTTTTGATATCACCATTTATCATAACTCCAAAAATAAATTTAAATCTACTTATACCTAGCTTTAATATGCTAAACTTGACGTTCTTTAAAATTTGTATTTCGGGGTTACTATTCATAACACTATTCAAGTCAATTTGTTGACTTTCTAATGCTTAATAGGTATGGGAATTCCAACTTCACCCACATACCACATTTTGGTTACTAAATATGTTGGTTTTGGTTGTTTTCTCAAATTCTAAGTCTTTTAGGCAGATTTGTAAATTTTCAGTTTTGGTGTCTTATGTTGCACTGTTCCATTGGTCATGTTTCTGTTAGAATTTGGCAAAACTTTCTTCATAGAAAATGTTTCCTATTATCTTAAATTTATTCTCCTTTTTGAATCACTCCATTTGGAGTTTTGTAGCTCAAGTTATAGCCATTTGAATCATGGCTGCCGGATTAGACTTAGCCCAGATTTCTGGGCACCAAACTGATTCTGGAAGTTTTAAGTCACCAACTTTGGGTAGCCAAATGGCTTAATTAAGGGCATAATTTGGGTTTGTGTTCCGCATGAAAGTTTTAGGTCTATATGTCAGCTATCCACTGGTAAAATTTCAGGTCATTTAGACTTGCCTAGCCCAAGTTATGGCCAAATGAACAAACACTGTTCATTTAGTCATTTTTGTACAGGTCAGACTGCATAAATCCGGATTTGGAAAATTTGTTCACTAGGTTTTAGTCACTTTTTGGGTATGATTCCTGAATGAAAAATGTGTTATTTTGCATCTATTTTCATTTTCAATTGGCTTCACACTAATTGGACTTGTAAATTTTCAGTTTTGGTCCCTCAAAAGGTCCTTGGTCCTGCTGCCTGCAGCATAGCCATTTTCAATCCAAATTTAAACTCACTTCTAACACTTCCAACACATCTCAATTGGTCACAAATGACCATTTTTCATCTCAAACAAGGTCAAACACACTATTTGACTAATTTTCACATTTTTGCCTCCCAAAACCCTAGGTCAAAACCCTAACTTTTATATCTAACTCATTTGTTGAATTCTAAATGCATATTTAGTACTCATACCCTCACTTACACTTAAACACTTCATTATTTTCATCAAAATTACCCATTTCAACTTTAGTTTTCTGCTGGCCAAAATTCTTACGATTCTAGATAAGCATGATTTTGCATGTTTTCATGTATTTCTAACCACTCTCATCTTACTTCTGTACTTATAATTCAATCAAAATTAAGGAAGAGAGCTTACCTCAAATGGAGCTTTCCAAATTCTTGATTCTTTAAGCTTTCTTCAATTTTTCTCTTTCCAATCTTCTTAACAAGACTCAACTACAAGTTTTAACTAAGAAACTTATAAATTTTATGGCTCAAATCTTGGGTTTAAGAAGCTTTTTAGTGAGCTTCAATGGAGGAGGTTAAGAAAATGAGAAAGATGAGAGAGGAGAGGTGGACGACAAAGGAATATAAGTTTTCTCTTTTTTTTTTCTTTTCTTTATGTTTTTAGTCTTATGGAAGACCAAAAAATCAAGTTAATTAAATTTATTAATTATATATTTATTGCATCATGCATGAGGTCATGCATGATGTCATCACTTTTTACTTTTCCATTTTCCTTTTTTTTTTATCATTTTTCCATTAGTTCTTTAATTTAATTCCCGATTCTGAAATTTTCTTTTCTCCAATTTTATTTGACGGTTAGGTCAGGAGTCGGCTCTTGGGGTCAATTGACCAAATTGCCCCTCGCCGGTTCAACCCAGTTTGCAAATAATTCAATATTTCTTTCGACTCCCTGACCTAATTATTTGACTGGCTTAACAATTCTTTTTCATGATTTTCTCTTTTCCACTGTGTTCGCAATAGTCCTAAGGACTGCAGCGTCACATTTTACGATTTAAAATTTGAGTTTAAATCGACTTCGCAGTCCTTCTCGAGAAGGTCACCCATCATTGTGACTCTCAGCTCGTTTAACTTCTTATGTTCTGTTTTTCTTATTTATACTTAACTAATTGACAATTACTAATTATTTGTGTTTATGGCTTATCTAGTTGTTTTAAGTGTGGTTCTCATCCCCTTAATTGTCCAAACCGACACCGGTCACTGGAACAGTAACATATACCAGGCTATGTAAATAGGGGTGTTACAGTTATGTCATGAAATGTAATCCTTTAATGTGTAATTATTTAAATTTTACAAACAATATGAATGTTGAAACAAGTCTTGTATTTTGTATACACTTTCATACGTATATATTGTAAATTTTCAAGTATGTAAATTTATCTTAATTGATGAGATGGTTGTATAATTTATGGTTATTGTGAGATGGGTTGTAAATGAAACCACATAGGTTTGATATGTATCTTGGAGTAAAATAATAAATGTTGATAGGCATTTTAGCAGGTTACTCAAAATTTTAAGGAAAACTCTGTCAGATTTTTACCTTGAATTTGAAACTAAATTTCATTATTTGATAAATTCCAAATAAATGGAAAACTTATAAATTTGGTTTCTTATGACTTAAATAAATTTGAAATTTTTAAATCTTCCACTGTTTTCCCTAAAATGAAGTAGAATTAGAAATAAGAAAATCAAGATTTATAGGAGGGATTGTTAACCCTTGGGATATACTCTTGGGTGTGTCTCAAGGGCATGTACACACAACTCTAGTTGCATATAGGGTTTGGGTGTTACACTTCCCAACAAAATATGGCAAGTGTCCATGTCAACAATATCACAATAAGTTTCATTTATATACTTACCAATAGAGAAAGGAACTTTGCAGCACTCGTTCACTTGAATTCCTCTAACTTCCTTGATCCATCCTATAGTGTAAGGATGTGGATGTGCCTCGGGTGTCAAGGAGAGTTTTTGGATAGTTTTTTGACTGATGATGTTCTCTTGACACTCGCCATCAATGATTAAATTAAAAATTTTCCCATTCACTGTGCATCAGGTGCGAAAGAGTTTGTGTCTTTGTGTATTGTCTTCTACTTTAGGTGAAAGCATTAATTTCTCACCACATAAACTCCTTCCTCTTGCTCACATTCTTCCTCAACATCGTCCCCATTAGCTCTCAAAATTCTTCTTCCTCATCTTCAGGATCCCTTTCCATTATATTAACCAATTTTCTCTTGGGACATTCATTGGAATGATGCCCAATCTCATTGCCCTATAGCACTTAATAGCAGCAGGTTTTGCATAAGGATTAGGGGCTTTAGGTGCATTGGAATTGGTACCTTTGCTACCTCTAACTTTTGGTACTTTGTTATTACTCTTCTCTGCATTGGTGCCACACGATGATGTAGAACAAAGGAAAGAATCAAAAGCAAAGAAAAAAAAATCAAGGACCAATCCTTGAAGAAAAAAGAACTAATTCTCAGAATTTATTGCTCTCATAAAATTGTCATAATAAAAAACTCCTCAAAATGAAAAATCTAGGTCTTATTTATAGGATTAGGAATCCCATTCTCATTAGGATTAGAGAACCCTAATTCAATCATAATTAGGAATTGAAGAATCCCAATTTAATTAGGAACCTAATATATGTAGGATACATAATCATAAAAAAACTAAAATTCTTATTAAACTAAAATTCTTATTTTTTATATTTCTTTTTCCTGAAATAAGTACTCCTAAAATCTTTAGGAGTGTATTATGCATCATTCCCCTTTGGTTGAAAAGAACTCAACTCCATAAAGTTGACTTACAAATAAGCATCTAAGAAAAAAGGATCTAGGCTCTGGAATTCCTCATGTGTGATCCAAGTAACATCAGAATCAGAACGGCCTTGCCACTTGATAAGAAATCTATGAAATCCACCTTGTGAGGAAGCAATGAACTCATCATCAAGCACGGTGTCAATGACATCTCTAGGCTAAGGAAGTGATGGCAACTTTGGCACAAGCTAATCTGCAGAAACACTATAAGGCAAAATAGGAGGCTCAAAGGTGCCAAGATAAGGTGACAAGTCCTCCACATTGAAAACAAGACTAATATTCATATCATTAAGTCAAGTAAATATGCATTAGATTCAAGTTTTTGCAAAATGGAGAAAGGGCGAATGGCTTGAACACGAAGTTTCCTTAGAGAATTTTTAGGAAATCTTTCAGGGCAGATACGAACCATGAGATAATCACCAACTTTGAATTCCTTATTCTTACGATGCACATTAGTAGCAAGTTTATAATTTTCATTACTTAAAGCAATCTTTCGCCTAATCTCAGCATGCAAATCATGAATATGTTGAGCAAAATATTCAGCAAGTTAGGAAACATGAATATTAGGTGGAAGAGGAACAAGGTCAACTGGGGTACGTGGAGAATAGCCATGAACAATCTCAAAAGGGCTTTTACCTTTGGAACGATTTACTGAATTATTATAGGCAAACTCTATAATAAAAAGAACCAAATCCAAATTACCTTGCTTTTCTCCTACAAGATACCTAAGCAAATCACCCAAGCTATGATTCACAACTTTAGTTTGACCATCTGTTTAAGGGTGAAAAGCTAAAGAATTGTGCCAAACAACTTCCAAAGTGTCTTCCAAAAGTAACTAACAAACTTAACATCCCTATCAGACACTATAGAAGAAGGTAAACCATGCAATTTAACAACTTCCCTAAAGAATAATGCAGCTACATGTGAAGCATCATATGTCTTGTTACATGGAATGAAATGCGCTATTTTTGAAAACCTATCCACTACTATTAAAATAAAATCATGCCCTTAAGCTATTTTAGGTAACCCAAGAACAAAATCTACACTCACATCTTTCCAAGGGGTATGTGAAATAGGAAAAGGAGCGTACAAACTAGTGTTATGTTTCTTAGCCTTAGCTAACTAATAAGTGCGACACTGTGAGACAATTCTAGCAACATCTCTCTTTAA
Source organism: Hevea brasiliensis (assembly GCF_030052815.1). Taxonomy (NCBI): domain Eukaryota; kingdom Viridiplantae; phylum Streptophyta; class Magnoliopsida; order Malpighiales; family Euphorbiaceae; genus Hevea; species Hevea brasiliensis. The sequence continues at coordinate 8,175 of NW_026615139.1, forward strand.
TGAAGGCTAATAGAACCTATCCTCAACAAGTGCAATGGTCTTATCTTTTCTAAGATGTCTTGTTAGCACACTTGCATGTAATTCCCATACTAAAAATTCTCTAACTGAAGTACAAAGAATGCATAATCTAGTGGCCTTAAATAAATAACCATTATGAATAACAAAATCAACAAAATCACGACGATTATTTGTATTCACCTCTTGAAAAATAAGACCAAAATCAGGACAAGTATCATAATCATCTTTCATCTTTTCAAATCCAATGACATTTGTTCTCATTTCATGGAGAACAATTGCTATACGACTAAGCTTTATTCTCAACACTAGAATGATGTTTAAGAACAAAGGAATACCCATTAAGAAACTCAACCCACCTAACATGTCTAGAATTCAATTTCTTTTATGAGTTCAAATACCTCAATGCTTGGTGGTTAGAAAACAAAACAAATTCTTGTGGCAATAAATAATATCGCCAATGATGAAGAGAATGGACTATAGCATAAAACTCCCTATCATAAGTGGAATACCTTTGTTTAGCCTCATTAAGTTTTTCACTGTAGAATGCTATAAGATGACCTTCTTGACTCAAGACACCTCCAATACCAAAACCTAAAGCATCACAAGCAACTTTAAAAACTTTATCAAAACTAGGATGCCCTAAAATAGGTGCGTCAGTTATTTTCAACTTAATATCATCAAAGGCTTTAGCAATAGCTTTAGTCCAATTAAACTCACCCTTCTTAAGACAATCAGTAATAGGATCCATGATTGAACTAAATCCCCTAATGAACCTTCTATAAAAAGTAGCCAATCCATGAAAACTATATACCTCAAAAACTGTTTTAGGTGTAGGCCACTCTTTAATGACTCTTACCTTTTTAGGATCAGCTACTATACCTTGTGCAAACACAATAAAACCTAAGAAAGGCACTTTAGATTGCATAAAACTGTTTGCTGGTTTTTCAACCACCGTAAGTGCACGGATCGCTAACAAGTAATAAAGTGATGAGTAGATTATCATTCCCATGAGGACCGTATTGAGTACTAAACTATAGTGATTTTAATTATCTAGATGATTGAATTGTAGAGAAATAATAATTTTATCTGAATTGAAAGAAATAAAATCTATATAATTAACTAAAATAAAATACTAATGGACAAAGGCATTCTAGAGCTAGCGGTTCACACTTCAATCAATTATAGAATCAATCTGATTCATTCAATAAATGGAAGATTCTTACTTTGATGGAAATTAATCCTAAGTTATCTTAAGTCCTCTCTCAAGGTATTCAAGGTGTATTTTAATTAACATAGACCCTATTTTCATGGTGATTAAATTAATTAAAACCCTTTAAGATCTTTGATTAATTTTGAAACTCCACAAAGGCCATCAGCCTTTCTCTAGGTCAGATTTTCTAGGTTCGAAATCCTTATTTTCTAATATTAATCTTCACCTTTCAGTCCTTCAATTAATATTTGTAATCAATACTAAGTGGGTACCAACACATAGCATGCATTAAGATCATAAGAGATTGAATCAAAGAATAAAATACCCAATGTATTAAATAAAATCAAACTAGATCCATAATGAAATTGAGTGCTACACCCTAACCCTAGAATAAAGAACCTACTCACCCATGGTGAGTTTTACAATCAAGTTTATAAAAAGATAAAGAGAAGACATGAGAAGAAAATAGGGTGAAAGAAACCAGAAGGAGAATTGCAGCCTTGAACTTTTGGAACTTCAGCTAAAAATCCCTTCTAGCAATCTTGCAAATCATGTTTCTCCCTTGCCTCCCTTGAGGTTGATGTGCATCCTTGAATGTAAATCGACTCCCCTTGAATGTAAATTCTATTTCTGGATGTAAATTCTCCCCTCCCTCAATTCTTGACTTGTTATATTTATATCTGGTGTAAAAATCCTAATTTTAGAGTCCTAGAAGCATTCGGAGTCCATCCGGGTCAAGTTGGAAGCAAGAAAAATTGCATCAGAATCGCTGTCAGGGGACCTTACATGGGCCGTGTAGTGATACATGCCCCGTGTAACTTTTTGCCACTTTTGTTTTTTAAGTTTTCTTTGTCCAGAAGGTTGCACAGGGTCCAGGAAGTTACATTGGGCAAGTTACACAGGCCGTGTACTACTTCTGGCCCTGTATTCTTTATGTTTTGACCTCCAGATCTCTTCCAAACTCATCTTTGATTCTAGAACCACATAAAAACACCTGATAAAATATAAAAATCAATGAATTGAGTTAGATTAATATGTTTTCCAAAATAATAATGAAAACATATAAAAATAGACATAAAAGGATACTAAATGCTAACAAAATGCAATGCATGTTAACCTTAAATGTCTATATAATTTGATGCAATCAAAAAGAACACTTCTTAAGATTAACATATAATTTTGCTTCCCTAAGAGTATCAAAAACCTATCAAAGATTATCCAAATGCTCTTCTTTAGATTCACTGTAAATCAAAATATAATCAAAAATAAACTACCAAAAACTTACTAATGAAATATTGTAAAACACGATTCATGACATGCATAAAAGTACTAGGTGCGTTAGACAATCCAAAAGGCACCACTAACCATTCATGCAATCCCTCTTAGTTTTTAAAAGCAGATTTCCATTCATCACCTAGTCTAATCCTGATTTGATGATGCCCACTATACAAGTTAATTTTAGAGAACACACAACATCTAGCAAATAGGTCTAACATGTCCTCAAGTCTAGGAATTGGGAACATATATTTAATAGTGATCTTGTTTATGGCCCTACTATCCACACACATTCTCCAAGAACCATCTTTCTTAAGTGTCAAAAGTGCAGGAATAGCACATGGACTAAAACTATGCCTAACAAAGCCCTTTGTCAAAAGTTCTTCAATTTTCCTATTTAACTCAGCTCGCTCCATAGGTATATCCTATAATGAGAAAAATTAGGTAACTGTGATCTACGAACTAAGTCAATAGCATACTGAATAACTCTAATTGATGGTAACTCACTAGGCAACTCATTAGGCATAATGTTAGAGAACTCTTCTAATAAGAGTTTTACCTCAGAGGAGGCGTCAGGTCTAGAATCATAAGGGACCTGTTTAGCTATGATAGCTAAGCAATACTTACTTTCCCTTCCTACCTTTTTAAAAGCCACATGATTCATAATAGTAATTTTCTCTTGAGCCTTAAGTGAAGACTTAGGCTTTGGCTTTAAAGATAAGGAGTTCTTTTGGGAAGGTTAGCAGGTGTTAAAACAGTCTTCTTTCCATTAAACTTACACATAGGTGTTGTCCTTACCATGGTTAAGCACATCTTGATCATAAAGCCAAGGGTGACCTAAAAGAATATGAGCAATATCCATAGGTAAAATATCATAATAAATTTCATCTTTATAATGGCCCATTTGGATGGGAGTAAGACATCTTTCAATTATAAGCAAAGTTGTATTATTTACCCAAGCAACCCTAAAAGGTTTAGAATGTGGCTCTACCTTAAGGTTAAGTCTATCGATGCCTTTCTTAGCTACCACATTTAAGGTGCTCCCCCTATCAATCACCAATTTGCATGACCTATCACCACTTTTAACAAAAGTATGATAGATGTTATTGTGTTTCTAATCGTCATCAATAACAGTTGACAAAACATAGCGAATAATATTAACATGCTCATCATCTATATCTAGCTCATTTTCATCACCAGAATAATCAATAGGTCGTACAAATTCTTCCTCATAATTAGATGAGTTATGCTCACTTTCATGTTCCTCTTCATACGCTTATTCTAAAGCAAGTGCACAGTATAGGCATTGAGATGCAATATGACCTTTATGATGACAATGAAAGGATTTTATGGAAGAGTTATTAGCTCGAGACCCACTAGATGCAACAACAGAATGAGAATTAGCATAAATAGTTGCTTTACCTATGCTTTTTCTTGTGCTATCTTTAGGATTGAAAGATGATTTTGACATAGTTTTAGTCTGACTTAGAACTATAGATTGCGAAGAAGACTTAGGTTGATATGATCTAGCTGACTATGAAGCAAACCTATGAGAGGTGGGGAATTGGTAATAACTCTCAATCTCTAAAGCCTTGTTATAGTCTTCCTCTATTGTTTAAGGAGAATGCAATTTGAGTTCCTTTTGAATGTCAAGTCTTAATCCATTAAGAAATTGATAGAGTACAAGGAAAGGGTTCTCAACTGAATCACAATATAAATCACATCTAAGGAAAGTTTCCTAAAATTTTTCCATGTATTCAGTAACACTAAAGGTTGATTGCTTAAGATTCATCATCTCAAGTACTATATTGTCCCTTTAATAGTTAGGTACATACTTCTCCTTCAACTTAGTCTTCATAATAGCCCTTTGAGTAATAAAAGGCTTATTCAAGTGCTCCATATTATGTTGAACACTTTGCCAATATTTTCTAGTAGCTCCAGTCAATTTTATTTTGGCAAAATAAACACGCTCCAAATCAGTCATGTGATAAAAATCACAATACTCCTCTATCCCATCTAACCGATCAATGAAAGCATTAGGGTCCAATTTTCCATCATATTCAGGAGCATTTAGTTTGACCTTCCTAGTAATGTCAACATGTTCATTATTAACATATCTAGGAGATTACCTATGGCCTCTATCAAAGAGTCTACCATGAGGATCAGGTTTCCTATACTTTCTATCAAAGGCCCTACCATGAGGATCATAATGGTCAAAATGAGGATCTTGTCTAAAATGAGTGTTTGGTGGTGCATCAAGAACATGCTTATCATTACCAATATGTGTCCTTTCTTCAAAGTGCAAAGGCATATTACTAATAGGATTAAATCTCACTTGTCTTATTGCTACATTACTACCCCTATACAATGCATTTTGTGTGCCTAGTGTATAAACTGCAGCAAGTGCAGACTTAACAGAATGAGGTGATCATAGGTGTAGTTTAACAGACTCTTCTTCCATTATAGTTTGTTTGCCCATAGCTTTCAGATGCTCAGCAATTTGTTCCACTTGTCTCTTTAATTCAATAAATTCAAGTTGATCGTGTAATGTGGAATTAGGGGTTGGGTGTGAGGTAGAGGCATGGTATTTATATTTAGTCATAAGGGATGCAAAGCAGGCTAAGATTACTAAAATGAATGCAAATAACAAACTTAACGCAAACACACACCAATAAGAATAATAAATCTAATTTTAACGATTTATGTCAAGGTTATGGGTGATTGGATTACATATATGCATGGTATATAAGTAAAAAGACAAAATTAAAGGAATGAAATTAAGTAAGGCTAATGTTGAATGGGTAAGGTGAATTATGAAGAAAATTCTTGGATCTAAAACAACTTACAAAACTACCTAATTTATGAATAATAATAAAATCTCAAATAGATAAGCGTACCTCACCGAAAACACAAATTTTAGCCTCTTGGAGTCATTTTTGCCAAAACAAATGCCAAAATCAAAGTCAAAACATTGAAATTAGTCAGGAAGGACACTTTTAATTTTTTACTGACGTGGCAGTGATGACATGGCCGTGGATGCTAACATAGTGATGACATGTTTGATGAGGTGGCAAGATAATGTGGCAGTGATGCTATGGTAGATGATGGATGACTTGTTGATGATGTGTAAGGGATTGGCTAACATGGCAAGATGATTGGCACTCAATTGCTAATGTGGCAATGACATTTCGATGAGGTGGTAGGATGATGATGCACTCAGTTGCTGACATGGCAAGAGGGGTTGTTGGCACTGTGACTCTTTAGGCTTCTTTATTTCAATATTTTTTTTTTTTGGATAAACAATAAACTAAAGGCAAATGTTTAATAAAGGAAGTTTGGGATTTTTTTTTTAAGGTAAGAACACAGATTTTGAAAGCTTAAGAGTTTGTAAAAGCTAAAGAAATTTGGATTGATTTTTGCTCTGATACCAAAACTAATATAGAGCAAAGGAAAGAACCAAAGCGAGAAAAAAAAGGGTCATGGACCAATCCTTGAAGAAAAGATAACTAATTCTCAAAATTTTTTGATCTCATTAAATTATCATCACAAAAACCTCCTTAAAATGAAAAATCTAGGTATTATTTATAGGATTAGGAATCCCAATCTCATTAGGATTAGAGAACCCTAATTCAATCATAATTAGGAATTGAAGAATCCCAAATTCAATCATAATTAGGAATTAAAGAATCCCAATTTAATTAGGAACCTAATCTATTTAGGATACACAATCATAAAAAAACTAAAATTCTTACTTTCTATAATTTTTTACCTAAAATAAGTACTCCTAAAATCTTTAAGAGTGTATTCTACATCACATGAACTAGAGGCTCCTTGTGTTGTTTTCCCTTTCTCCTTTTTAGTTGCAAATTTATTATATCCATACCTTCTAAAAGGATCTTGCTTTATCACCATCTCAGCTTTCAAGGCCTAGTTTCTAGCCTCTTGAACACTCATCACCATCTGGATGCTAATTTTATCATGTATTGAAGGCTTTAAACCTCTCAAATACCTTACAGCTTGTTGATTATCACTCTCAACTAAGTGATTCCTTGCCTCAAAAATTCTGTAGTATACTCATTGACACTATGAGTTCTCTGTGAGCAATTTTGGTAAGATTCAAAGAGGTATTGCTTATAATCAAGAGGTAGGAACCTTCCCCTCAATAATTGTTGCATTCTCCTCCATGAAGTGACTAGATTGCGCCCTTCTCACAATCTAGTTTCCTTCAAATGATCCCACCATACAGAAGTTCCACCCTTCAGTCGATAGGCCACTAGTTTGACCTTTTGTTCCTCTGGAATTTCAGCTTATTCAAAGAAATGATTTACTTCAGTTAACCAATCAAGAAAACCTTCAATATCAAGATCTACATTAAAGGTAGGGATATCCATCTTCAATTTGAACTCAGCATCCTTCCTAAATTTTGTTGGAGATTTAGGCCAGCTCTCCTTTGTCCTTAGCGTGCACCATACCCCAAGTCCATCCCTTCATCATTGCTTGCATCATCATCCATCATGGCTTTTCTCCTTGGATTGACAAATCAGGATCAAATTAGCTCCACTGGCTTAAATAGGTTCTTGATTCCTATTTTCATGAACACTCACCTTAGTGCGCAATTGCTCTTGGATCTCTTGCAATTGTCATATAATTTCTATTATAGAGTTTTGTTGCTCTTGAATTGCTCTCAAAACAGCTGGTAACCCCTGATCATTATCACTAGGTTGATTGCCACCACCACCACCAATATCGGCCATCATAATGAGGGTGAAATCCCTGCTCTAATACAACTTGACACAACGTGTAGCGTGTAGAGATTGTCACAAGAACAAATCTCCAAAGAACAATAAAGGTTTAATCCAAAAGATTAAGAAGAAAGAGGGGAAAAAAAAAAAGCAAAGATGCTTTATTGAAAATTGAAGAAATAAACAAAGTTACAAAATCTGAATAAAATGGGGGGTATTCATAGCGTTTGATAGTCCTAAACTAATTAGAATAAGATAACCATTATCTAAAAGTTTTAGATAAACATAAATACAATAGGAAATCTAGATACAATTGAAAAATAACTAATCCTAATTGAAATTGAATAACTAATAAATATTCCTATTAAAATTAAATAACTATAATGCTCCATATCAATTGGGGTTTTTGCTTGGATTCTATTTGTAGTTTGTTGAAAATGTTGAATGCAACTTTTGTGGTTTTGACATTTCCAAGGATGGAGCTTCATACTTTCAAAGAGAGATGCTCAGTTTGCTTGGAATAAGTTATTATCTTTTGAGTTTGCTTTTATTTTGCATCTTACAAAAGAAATTATGGAAATCACTTGTATTCTTTGTGTGGCCTTACAACCCCAATCTCAAGATATTTTGAATACTATGCATCTTGTTTCAAATACAAAAGTCATATTAAGAATTTTTGAGATTCAGGTTGGGATGTTTTCATTGTAAAAGTCAAATCATATTGTGAAAAACATCAAATTTCTATCTCAAATATGAATGCTCAATATGTTGCAAGACAGGGTAAATCTCGAATTCAACAAGATTATATTAGTTTTGAGCTCTTTATCGGGTTAATACATATCTTGTAACAATTGCTTATCAGTTGCAAAAGTTAAATAGTAGGTTCAATGAGCATATGGTAGAGTTACTAGTTCTTAGCACTACTTTAGATCCTAGAGATGAATTTAAGTTGTTCAAGATTGATGACATTTGCAGAGTTTAGAAAAGTTCTATGCTACTGATTTTCACAGAGCAAAATGTAGTACATTTAAGGATCAAACTTGAACATTTTGAGCTTAACATTCCTAATCATCCTGAATTTCAAAGATTATTTAGTATCCATGAACTATGTCAAGGCATAAGCAAGACAAGGAAATCCATTATTTATCGGCTCATTAACAGACTGATTAGACTTGTACTTGCTCTTTCAGTATCTATAGCAACCATAGAACATGCATTTTAGTTTATGGAAATAATCAAGACAAAACTTTGAAACAAGATGGAAGATGATTTTTTGAATGATTGCTTGACAGTTTACATCAAAAAGGAAATTGTTGTAAAATTTAGTACCGAATCATTCATCGATGATTGTAGCTCTATGAAAGAATGTCGAGATTGATTTTTTGAGGTATGGTAACATAACACCTACTTTTTCATTGAGGGACGTATCATTTTATTTATAGTTATCATCACTTTTTTCACATACATACAATAATAATATTTCTACATTTATATTCAGTTAGTTACATATTTATATAATTGTTACAGGTGGCATGTTGATATTGGACTATCAAGATACACAGCTTGCTTGCTTTTATGGTAAGAAAATATTGTGATCAAGACTCTAATTTTTGTTTTCTTTTTGCCTTTTTTATATAATTGCATACAAATTATGTTTATATTGTTTATTCTGACATTTAATATATTAATTATGACAAGGATTTTTATAGATAAAAATTATTGTAAGTATAGATACATACAATGTCTTATTTGCCTCTTTAAAAAAAAAATCCTAGCCTAGTCACTATTCGCCATTATTGACTAGCGCACTTATTCCTCCCCTACCACATCAGAGTATATAATATCTCTCTTAACCATCCTTCATGTAACACCCTCACTGTAGTAATTCTATATATTATACTATTCTAGTGACTGGTGTCGGTCCGGATAGCTAGAACATCTAGAAAAAATATTTAGACTAGAGTGAGGAATCATAAATAACTCAAATATTAATAAGAAAAATTTAGGAAAAACTTTAGAAATAAAATGCAACCAAGTTAAATGAGCCGGTGCCCTAGCGATGGGTAACCCAGTGGGAAGTTGCTATTTTCACGGCTAGAAGCCCAAAGCCCAAGAGAAAATTCATGAAATAATTTTTGAGACTCTAGAGAAGAGTCATTGAGGTTTTTATGGCATTAGAATGCCAAGAAAAGGCTTAGAAAAATTTTTCGATTGGTGCACACTATTTTAGTTCGTTAAGCCAAACGGATGGCATTTTGATCATTTCGTCTTCAGAAATGATTTTTGACCAACTTTTCCATTTAAGTAAGTAAATTATATAACATAAAATATGAACAAATATTGATGGAAAATTAATTAAAAATGAGTGGAAAAAGGAAAGAAAATAAAATAAATTAAAACTTGAATAATGACATCACTTTGATGTCATCATTTAAGCCTCCACCAATCAAATTTCACCAAGCTATTATAAATCAACTTAAAAAGAGTTAAGTGGGAAAAAATTAAAAAGAAAAATCTGCATCCCCTACCTCTCTCAACCCAGCTAAAATCTTCCCTAACCCCAAACCTCCATTAAAGTTTTATCAAGCTTTATTACCCACTCCATTTCACCTTATTACCCTTTACTTCCTTCACTAAAATTTCTCCTCACACCCTAATTCACCTTTAGGCAGCCATTAGAGGGAGAAATCTTGAAGCTTACTAAGCTCAAGTGGGAGCTATAATAAGGTTAGTGACCAATTTTCTATTCTCTCTCTTAATTTATACTTAGGTGTTTAATTTAAGTAAGAAATTGTAAGTGAAATGCATGAGAACCCCTTGCATGCTCTCCTCTAAATTTTAGCAGCCTTGACATGAGTTATGGTTAGGAGAATTCTTTGATTTAAAGTGACATATTAGCTGTCCCTAGTATAAATTATATGATTAGTATAGCAATTAAGAGTAAGATGCATGAATTGAATGCTTAGTCAATTAGGGTTAGGGTTTTGAAGCTCAATTTTGGAGGTTGATATAACTGAACTTAAATTAATGTTGCAATGGCCAATTAGTGACTATTTGGCTGTGTATGATGAGGAATTGAAGTGAATGGAAGCTTTGGATTTGAGGTTGGGTGTACTGCCTTGAGTGCCCTGCAGGTTTGGATGTGAGTCCAGCATGTTTGGGCAACTATAACTTGGGTTGTATAGGTTCAATTGGTGCAAGGCCAATTGGACATGAAATTAGACACATAATGGCATAACTTTGATGAAGGAAACCTATCCAGAAACTAAACTTTGAATGCCCTAAAAATTGACCAAATCTAGGTAACTTACATTCTGCCTGGGCAAAATGACCAAATGAACAGTGTTTATTCATTTGGTCATAACTCAGTGTAGAAAGGTCCAATTGACCTAAAATTTATATCAATGAAAATCTTAGACAATTTAGAACAACTTTTATGTTGAACACAAATTCTAATTCTATACTTAACCAAATGAAATTATTAGCTAAAATCGAACTACCAAATCAGGCAGAATGATATTCTACCCAGAATTTCTGGGTAGATGCCAATCTGGCCAGCCTTGCGCAAAATAGCATATCTTAAGCTAGAAGACTCCAAATGGAGTGATTCAAAAAGTGAAATATAACTAGACACAATAAAGAACAATTTTGGTTAAGAACACTTGACCAAATTCTCACTGTAGAATGGCCTAATGGAATAGTGAACTCTAGCACTCAAAAACTGAAATTTTGATTTATTCTCTATTGGTTGGAAGTATGGATTGGCAACTAATGCCAACACTTTGGGGAACCAAAATGTGGTAAATTTATGTGATTAGGACTCATGTAATTATTATGCATTGGAAAGTCAATAATTTGACCTAAATAGTAAAATGAATAGTAATCTTACATGTAAAACATGAAAATTCAATCAATAACTTTGTAATGTGCCCTAGTACACCTAGTAAGATTGGTTTGGATAGGTTGGCATGCCAATAGGGTTCAGTTAGCAATACTGCACATAGAATTATGTCATTCTGTGATTCTATGGTTTTTAGCCACTCTGATATCAGTGTGATACTTGGCCTTATGCTCAATGTTTATTACAGCTTATTAGCTATTCTGTTGCACACCGGGAGACACATTGTGACCGATGGTGTGACTGCCCGAGGTACCTAGTACCCAGTGCCAGTATACCCGTTTATCCAGTCCAGTCATCCAGTATAGGTTACTTGGGCAACCAAAAATGGAAGTTGATAAACTTAATAAAATAATTGATATAACAAGTACCAAATAAATAGACTACAAGTAATTCCCAAAATTTGTCTGCATGAGATATCAATATATACACTGCATGTTCATTTCCTTTTAGTTCTTTTTATTTTATTATTGGCACTACTAAGCATTATTGCTTAGTGTGTTGCTTTTTACCATGCGTAGGTTCTGGAGAGACTGACAGAGAGCCTAGTAGACCACAGACTAAGTGAGGCCATTCACAGTTCTGCATAGTATCCATGTCACCTCACAGACTTCAGTGTATTGGTAGGACACTAGGTCCCATTTTGGTATTTTGTACTATTTGTATTTTGTAATTAAACTTTTATTTTCTCATGTATAGTTGAAACTCATGTAATATATTTTGGTATTAATGCAAATATTTGTAATTTGTGTTTATAAATGAAAATTGAGTATTTATTTATGATTTGTACATGATTATCATGTGAAATGAATGAATGACAAATAGAAGAATTTTTTAGAAATATTGAGATTATGTTGATATAATGGAGTTTGAGAATGATTGAAAATGTATCGGAAGTGTTGTTCACAGGTTTCGAAGAACTGTTTTATCCATTTTTAGCCGGTACTCTGCCGGATTTTCTATAAAATTTTCGAAACCTCAAATGAATTTATAATTTCAATAAACGAGTCAAATTTTATAAATTGCACTTCATAACCACAAAGAAATAAATTAAGAAAGGATAAAAATAATTGAGATAAAATATGGTGTTCCGGTACACTGTGTGGCGTATCTTACTCGGCTACACTATAGACGGGTAAGGAGTGTCATACTTCATCACCTAAACAAGTCATTACCTCTGTGACACTCACCTTTGCCCAACCTAACCTTTATAAAGACTCAATCTCGCTCCCCATCAACATTCCCTCTCAGCAAACTCAACTAAACCCACCTTGGATGCCTCAAAATAGGACCCATTAATTCATCAAGTAAGGTTTATTTTAATTTAAATTTAGTTTAATTAGTTTTAATGTTGAGGATTAGAAGTGTGACATCCTCACTTTAGATAGTCTGTACGTTCTACTGTTCCGGTGACCAATATCTGTCCGGACAGCCAGAATGTCTGGAACTATATATAAACTAGAGTGAGGAGTCATAAATAACTTAAATAATGATAATAAAAATTAAGAAAAAATTTAAGCAATGAAATGCACTAAGATTAAATGAGTCGAAGCTCCAACGATGGGTGACCTAACGGGAAGTAACTATAAAGACAGTTAGCAACCCTACACCTGTGGGAAACCCTGATAATTAATTTTTGGGACTCAAGTGAAAATTTATTGAGGCTCAGATGACAATAAAATGTCAAGAAAATGCTGGGAAAATTTTATAAATCAATACAGACAATTTTAGCTCAATAAGCAGAACGAAGGGCATTTTGGTCATTTCACCTTTAGAGATGACCAACTTGTTCATTTTAGTAAGTGAGATCCATGTCTAATAAATATGAATAAATATTGCTAAAAATTTAATTAAAAAATAAGTACAACAAAAAGAAAGAATAAAGAAAGATAAACCAAAAACTCGGTAAGAACAAAACTTGGTCAATTAAATTTAAAGGTCCAATATTGACAAAAAATGAGAGTTATTAATTTAATGAAGCTAGATTAATTTAATTAATTGAGATTATGAAAATTAAATAAAATTATTGAAAAGTCAAAATTTTAATGATTATAAACTTCAAAATAATTACAAAATTGTCATTCTATTTATTTACAAATTTTCCATTTAAGATTTAATTAATACATAAATCAATAATTGAGATCAAAATTCAGAATTTTCTTCTTCATCTGTCCGGCACCTTGCTCTCTCTCTCTTCTCTTTCAATTTTCCTCTATTGACACTCTTACCCAAAGCTTGAAAATCCTAAGTTTAACCAAAATTTCCTTAGAAAATCCCTAGCTAACCCTAAACTAAAGCCTAAATTGAAGAAAGCTCCTAAGAAACCACAAGAATTTTGAAGTTAGAACAAGAGGAAATTTCAGCCAAGAGGGTCCCAAAAGGGGGAGTGAAGATTTGGTTGAATGGAAGGTTGATTTAGGCTAAGGAGAACTTGAAGACAAGGCTAGTGCTAGAAATTCTCTTGAAATTTAAAGTTTATGCAAGTTGATTTAGGGTTTGTTGAAATTGGGGATTTTAATTATTATGATCTAATTGATGTAATTATGCCTAAATTTAGTCAATTTGGCACACAATTGTTGATATGTGTTGATGAGATGACCAAGCAATTGAATGGGAGCAATGTTGTGTATTAAGACAGAATCTAGACAGCTTGAGTCCAGTAGCTTTATTTGCTTATAACTTGAGCTAGGTAAATTCAATTGAGGTGACACCAATTGAAAAATAAACCTAAGACATAATACTACAATTTTTGTTTAGGGTACTTGACCTAGAAATGGCTAAAAGAGGTTGGAATTGGGGCTGGAATCTGGAAGTGAAATTCTGGAATCTAGGAAAATGACTATATGAACAGTAAATGTTCAAATGGCCATAACTCACACTAGGAAGGTTAGAATGACCTGATTTTTGAACCATTGAAAATCTTAGACATAGGAGAACATTTACTATGAACTCAGAGCCCAATTATGAACCTAACCTAATCAAATTGTTAACCAAATTTAGTCTAATAAAACTAACAGAACCAAACTGATCAGAAAATTCTGGACATTAACCAGCCTGATCAGTTTTGAAAAAAATGCCATAACTTGGTCAACAACACTGCAAATGAAGTGAAACCAAAGCCAAAATTTTTATAAGACCTAGAACTACAAATTTGGTGTTTTGACCAAAACCCAATGGAACTAGGAGACATTGCTAGGACAAGTTAGTATTCCAAATCTTGAAATTTAACAAAATAGACACTTGACCCCAAAATAGTATTTAGATCATATCTCCCACTAGGAAACTCCAATTGAGATGAGCCAAATTGTTCTGGAAACCTAAGAGAAGGGACTCCAACTTGATTTAGGAACTTTCCTCAAATTTTGAGTGCAAGTACCCTAAAATGGGAACAAAAAATGCTGACCTGAACTTGAAATCCTGAAGGTATAGGGTTCAGGAGTCCAGCTCAGTTAATTGGCTATAACTTACTCTCCATTTTTGAACCTGAGTGATCCTAAGACATAGGGTAACAACTCATATGAAGGATATTAGACCTAAAAATGATTGTAGCATGCACAAATACTTAGACAAAATTGGACTCTAGAATCTGCCTTGTTCTAGAACCAGAAAGAGTCAATGAACCAGTTGTGGTAAATTGACCATAACTTGAGCCACAAAACTCCAAATGGAGTGATTCAAAAAGGAAATTAAAGTAGAGGCATTAAGAAACAACTTTTATGAAGAAAGTTTAGCCAAATTTCTACTGTAGATATGTCTAATGGAACAGTAAACTTGGATAACCAAAACTGTATTTTTGGAAATACATCTAAGGAACTTTGAATTTCAATTGGCAACTAATGCCAACAAATTTTAGGACCCAAAATGTGGTATGGTCAAGTGTTTGGAATTTGTATCCCTATTAATTATGAAAAAGTCAAAATTTTGCATGAATAGTAACCACAATGACCTTAAATGCAAAGAACCAAAGACCTAAAATTTCTAATGGTACCCCATTTAAATAATTTAATAAATATTTAAATTATGTGAATAGGTAGTTAAGATTTGTATTACCATTACAAATAGAACTTATGAGACAGTGCCACCATAATTTGAAATGTGAATTGTAGTTAAATGAAATGTTGAAAGTGCAAATGATAATTGGGACTTAGGTTTCCCTTGCAAATAGAATAATAATAATTTGCACAATGAATGATACATGAAAAGAAATAATGTGAATCATAAATACTTAATATGCAAACCATTTCTTGAATTGAGAATTGATATAAATATTGTAATAAAAAAATGAATTATATGAAAATGTGAATGGAACATTAGTTCTCATCATTAGAGAAAGGAAGAATGTTTTGAGTACAATGGTATGTGAAAACAATTGATGTAAATTGTGATCAATTGGATGATAAAATGAATGTATAAGTTGTGTAGAAATGTGATTTGGAAAATTTTTTTTTTCCATCATAACTAAAAATAAAATACTATAAAATATAAATAGAAGTTATAATGAAATAATGAAATATAAGAATACTTAATGATACTATTGTGCCCATGTATTGCCTAGACACGTGTGTCAAATTGGATAGATTGGCATGCCAATAGGGGATTGTTTAAGCAGTACTGCATAAGGCTTTATGCCTGTATTTATGGCTTTATACCCACATTAATGGCTTATATACCCGATTATTTGTTATCATAGCTTTTTAGCTATATTGTAACACCCTCCCGGTAGCAACTCTGTACATTCTACTGTTCCGGTGACCGGTGTAGGTCCGAACAGCTAGAACGTCCGGAAAAATATTTTAACTAAAGTGAGGAACCATAATTAACTCAAATATTAATAATAAAAATTTAGGAAAAATTTTAGAAATAAAATACAACCAAGTTAAACGAGCCGGTGCCCTAGCGATGGGTAACCCAGAGGGAAGTTGCGGTTCTCGCAATTAGGAGCCCTAGACCCGAGAGAAAATTCATAAAATAATTTTTGGGACTCCAGAGAAGGGTCATTGAGGTTCCTATGGCATTAGAATGCCAAGAAAATATTTAGAAAAAGTTTTCAATCGGTACAGACAATTTTGACCCGTTAAGCCAAACGGAGGGCATTTTGGTCATTTCGCCTTCAGAGGTGATTTTTGGCCGACTTGTCTAGTTGAGTAAATAATTATTATAACATAAAATATGAATAAACATTACTAAAAATTAAATTGAAAATGAGTAGTGATGAAAAGAAAAGAAAAAAAAACCAAAATAAAGCAAATTATGACATATGATGATGTCATTTAAAAGCTATAACCAATCACATTTAAACAACCAATTAACTAACTAATAAAAGAGATAAATGAAGACCAAAACAATTAAAAAAACACAGCAGCCATCTTCATCCTCCCAACCAGCCGAAACCCTTGCCTTGCCCAAACCTCCATTGTTGCTCAAATTGAGCTTGAAAACTCCCAAAATCTAACCTTAAAATCCTAATATCCCTTCACAAAAATTCATCCCCACATCACAAGGTAACTCTAGGCAGCCATAAGAAGTAAAAATTCTAAGGAGAAGACAAGTCCAAGAAGTGCCACTTAAAGGTTAGTGCCTATTTATACCTAAACCTCTCTTATCCTATGTTAAAGACTTAAAGTGAGTGAGGATTTGTGAATTAAATGAATGAAATTTATGTTTATGTTTACCATGAATTTCGGCAGCCCTAAGGAAGGAATGATTTTGATTGTTTTGATGGACTTAGAGTGGACTAAAAATGATGTTAAGGTATATAACTACATGGATAATGAATTAGTGTGCTAACTAAGGTGTATGGGTAAATTGAAATGGAAATTAGGGTTTTGGGGAGTAAAAATTTGACTTGGCTTATGAAATGATTAATGGACATTCTAATGGTCAATTAGTGACCATTTGAGGCAAGTTAATCATAATTTGAAGTGAACTAATGCATGGCAAAGTGAAATGTGTAGGCTGCCTAAAGACAGCAGAAATGAGGCTGTGAATCCAGCCTGTTTGGACTGCCATATCTTTGGCTGTGTAGGTTCAATTGGTGTTTGGCCAATTAGACATGAAACTAGACTTATAATGGCACAATTTTGCTGAAGAAACCATGTCCAAAAGACCAAAGCAAGTGGACCAAAAATTGGCCCCAATCCGGATACCCTGCAAACAGGTTCTGCAGAATGACCAAATGAACAGTAACTGTTCATTTGGCCATAACTCACTGTAGATATGGTCAATTGACCTGAAATTTTTACAGCAACAAGATGAGATATAGACAAACAACTTTCATGAAGAAACCTACCCCAAATTATGGCCAGAACCCATCTAACAAGGCAGTGGCAGTCACTGTTCATAGTACTGTAGATTTGGTAAATTCTGCAGAATTGAAATGCAGCCAGCTGTGGTTTTTGGATCATATCTGGAGCTAAAAAACTTCAAATGGAGTGATTAAAAAAAATAAATTCAACTAGACAAAATAAGGAACAACTTTCATGTTTACCATTTCCTCAAATTCCCACTGCAACAGTGCCCAATGGAACAGTAAAGTTGGGCTACAAAAACTGAAAATTCTGCTTCCCTTGGTTTAAGCTTAGAAATGGTATCAATGCCTAATGCCAACAAGTTTTGAATGCAAAATGTGGTATGTTGGGAGTGTCAAAACCAATGTAACTATTTTCTATCAAAAAGTCAACATTTTTGTTGACCAATGAGGTGAATAGTGACACCAAAACTTGAAATTCAAAATTTGAAGAATTCAAAAGTATCAAATGCCCTAGTATACCTAACAAGATTGGTTTGGATAGTTTGGCATGCCAATAGGGTTCAGTTAGCAGTACTGCACATGGCATTATGTCATTCTGTGATTTTATGGCTTTTAGCCATTTTGATATTGTGTTGAGACTTGGCCTCGTGCCTAATATTATTTACAGCTTGTTAGCTATTCTGTTGCACACCGGGAGATGCATATGTGACCGATGGTGTGACGGCACGAGGTACTAGATACCCAAAGGCTACCCGCTTATCCATCGATTCATCCCAAGATAGGTTACTTGGGCAACCAAATTAATGAAAATGGACAAAGTTAAAGAAATAAATGAATATAACAAATACAAAACAAATAAGACATATACATTCAATACATATTTATTTTCTGCTATTTTCTTTTATTTTATTATTGCACTACTAAGCATCATTGCTTAGCACGTTGCTTTTGCCACGCGTAGGTTCCGGAGATACTGATCGTGAGCCCAGTAGACCGCAGACTGGGTGAGTCCATCCTGCAGCTCTGCATAGAGTCTGTGTCACCTCACCATCTACAGTACATTGATAGGACACCAGGCTTCATTTTGGTATTTTGTAATTGATTTTTATTTTTCTCTTGTGTAAATAAAACTTATGTAATGTATTTTGATTTTCATGTAAAAAATGAGAACTGTGTTTGTGAATGGAAAAGTGAATGTTTATCTGTGATTTATACATGATTACCACTTGAGATGAATGATTGAGAAATGAAATTGAAAAAGGTTGAGATTTTGATATTGGAGTTTGAGAATAATTGAACATGGCTATTGGAAGTGTTTTTCACAGGTTCCGAAGAACTGTTTTCTCCATTTTTAGCCGGTACTCTGCCGGATTTTCTATAAAATTTTCGGAACCTCAAATAAATTGTAATTTCAATAAATGGCTTAAATGAACTATATTTCACAAGTTATATTCAAAACTATGATAAAAATTAATTAAGGTATAATAGAGTGTGCCGGTACACCGTGTGACATTGCTTACTCGGATATACTGTACACGGGTAAGGGGTGTCACACATATTGATTGCATACGTGGTTGATGTTCTGTATTTCACATCCCATGGTATGACGACCCGAGATACCAGGGTGTCCAGTGCCCAGGACCCACTTATCTAGTTTAGTCAGCCTGTCATAGTTTACTTGGGCAGTGAAATTCGTTAAGAATAATGAGAATTAAATAAATGAATAAGAAAGAAACTAGATTAGTTTTAAAAATTTATTTATTAGAAAGACCTGAAATGAACTAGATAAATTCCAAAATTTTAATTATTATGAAATGATTCAAACACCTAGAAAATGTTGAGTGAAATGACAAAAAGATTAGCAAAATAGATATCATTTAAATAAATAATTATAACTGCATCTTCTGAAATAACATGAACAGAAATTTAATATACTAATATATTTTATATTTTGTATATTACTACAGTAAATTTAGGAAATAAGCGATTCCAAAGAACAATATAATATGACAAAAGATAATTAATATTAGGAATTCCATATGAAATAAAAATAATTCTTGATTACACAAATTAGACTCCATTTTTATCTTTATTTGTATATTTTATTTTCTTATTATATTATTGCACCACTAAGAAGCAATGTTTAGCGCGATAGATTTGTTTTCTTGCGCAGGTACTGAAGATAAAGCCCAGCTAATATTAGACTGGGATTTTGAAGTTCGGATCTGCAGAAGCGTCCAAGGTTGTCACCTCCTCAGCAATGCATGTAGATAGGGCCCATATAAGTTATGTTAATGTATTTTGTATATTATAAATATTTCTTATGTTGTAATGTAAACTAAAGAATTGAACTTAACATGTATATGATGTAAATTAAGAAACTAGCTCTTTCGTATGTAATTAATTTGTATATCATGTAAACTATAAATTTATGTAATTAGTGTGTAAATCATGTATTTTAATGAAGTTTGAAAATTTTCATATATAAATTAAGCATGAATGGATTTGTACAAATGAGTATAAAATTGAATTTCATAATAATGTTTGAAATGATGAGATGATTATGGTGAATATGAATTGAAATATTGTTGAGATTTTTAAACAGGTAAATAGCGAGATACGCTAAATGGAAATAAAATAGAGGAAACTCAGCTGGTTTCTCCTTAGAAAAATAATAAATATTAAAATATAACGAGAACAAAATTATTAAAGAAATAAAGTAAGATAAGGTAGGGTACTCCGGCACCGAGTGTGATATTCCTTTTTGGGCTACACTGTAGTGGGTGAGGAGTGTTACAAGAAGTGTCAGCCAAGCATCTCTGTCATATAACGAGACAACTAACGATAGTGTTCAATTGTAATGAATTTTAAAATTCAAATTATATTTATTACAAATAATAATTTAAGATACAATTGTAAAAGAAAGTTTGAAATTTTTTTAGACATTTTCCTTATGTTGACATGGCAAAGACTGCTAGAATTAACATGGAATAGATGGTAGAGTGTAATGTAATAAAATTAATAGTTCAAGATAATTTTTATTGAAAAAAAAAATTTTGAGGTACAATTATAAAAAAATGCAAAGTTTGGAATCTTTTTGTACATTTTCCCTAACAGATATAAAAGATATGTTCTTATGGAAAAGATGAAAAATAAAAAGAAAAAATAGGAGACACCATCAATCTAAAAAGGAATGACCTCAAAATAAAATCAAGAAGTGGAAAAAAAAATAATGAACATGAGAAAGGGAAAAAAAGAAGTTGTTAAAGAATGAGATAGTTTTGAACTTTAATGCATTTTATATGATTTAGTTAATATTAGAAAATATGTTAACTTTATTAAAAGAATAAATCGCATAAATATTATATTTCATTTGTTTTTCGTATTTTTTATAGATTTAATGCTTCTGTGATGATAAAGTAGTGTTAATTTGTAAGATGTATCAATAAAAAAATAAATAAATAAAACAGTGATGGAAATTATATCGAGTACCTTGAATAATTATTAAAATAAATGAGACTTTGAGTTATATATATATACAAATTTCAATTCATGATATATTTTTTTATAGAATATTTGAAAATTCATTAATAAGCACAAGAATAGTAAAATATTTTTATAAAAAAAAAATATAAATATAAACAATTAAAATTTTTTTGATCAAAGATTATTTAGATAGAAAAGAATAGTCTTATAGATGATAATTAGTCCTTTTCATTTTAGACGATCAAAAAAATCTTTTGCAATACTACCCTTTTGAGAATTTACTATCTCCGTGTCCTACAAAAAAGTTTAAACTATCAAATGTCAATAGTGGAATATACCACACTGTCAAGCTCCCTTGAAAAAAAATCATTCCCCGTACTTGAAAATATAAAGTCTCTAATAATAATAATAATAATAATAATAATAATAATAATAATAATAATAATAATCTATATTGTTGTAACATCCGAATTTTTAAATAATTATTTTATGTGGAAATTTTCATATTTTAATCTATTAAATATTTTAGCATTTTAATTTGAATTTTTTGGGCCTTAAAAGTCGAGTTTTTATTTTTCAAGGTAACTAAGTTCAATAATTTTTAAAAATTAATTTAAAGACCACGTGATAAGTTTGAAAATATTTTTAGACTCTATAAATTTTTTTGAGTTTTCTACAAATTTTTTTAGAATTTTTGAGCCTTTTTTTTAGTTCTAAGGTAGAGCAAAAATCAAACTTTGGGTGTCCTGAATCAGACCAGCCGAATCAAACTGGCATTTTCTTTTTCTTCCTTTCCTCTTCCCTGGGCGCCCGACCACTCCTTCTCCTCTCTTCCTTTTCTCTCTCCTCCCTTTCCCCCACCGCTGGCCACCACCTCCCCCACCTTCCTCTCTCGCTTGCCGCCCCTTTTTTCGGCCAAAAACGTGGCCCAAAAACTCCCCTTGCATGCACCGCGACTCTTCACCTTCCCTCACCATTTCAAATGATTCCAACCACCAATCAGATCAAGTCTTGTCCCCTTTTTGTTCTACATCTCGTAAGCTTTCCATAGACACTAATTTTACGAATTTTCATCAAGCGGTTTGTGTGAATCGAGCCCTTGAAGTTTTAACCCTTTTCGACTTCTGAGCTAGATTCCTCCTAAACTGTGAATCCTATCAAAAATCCAAGACCATCAGTGTGTCCTACACGTCGAGAGCTTTGCAACGACACCAATTTAAAATTTTTCTAACACCAAAAATTTGGTGGGTCCTAGGAACTTGCCAGTAATTTTTCAAATCTTTAATAAGTCTTTTTAATTAAATAAAAATTATATTCTAACTCTTGATGTTGTGGGCTTCGCGTAGGTATTTTCATTTTGAAGAAATTTCATTGGCTACCAGGACTGTAATCTCAAGCCAGACACCCACTTCAGAAGTGAATCAATATTACAGTTCTTCCCACTATTTTTAAATACCCCGGACACATTCTAGGTGTCAGAATTGGTGTAGGTGATCCAAGTCAAACCTTCCCCATCTTCTCAACCGCTCCCGTGATATTTAAATAATCTGTAAGTTTGATATTGATTTTATTTGTAATTTCAATATTATTAATTTATAATCAAGGCATGTTCATGTATTCACTTATATCTATGTATATAATTAGTTAAATGCTAGGCATGCTCCTTTACTGTATATATTATTGAATTTGTTTGTGAATGTCGCCTTAAGATAACTTGAAGTTGTGTGTGTGTTGACGTGAGTATGGCATGGATATGAATATGGGTAGGATAGGTAGTTGCTGTTGAAGCTTGTCTCACTTAGACCTGATCCTTATATATGGATAAGTCAAGGTGAGCACAGTTTTGAGTTGATCTCGCTGACCCCCGCTTTTGGATCGTTAAGCGAAAGTCCGGCTTGACTTGACCTCACTGGCAGGGATTGGATTAAGAGAGCTATATACGATATCAACTCCCATATATGTATTGATGTGACACATGAGTGTGTGCGTGCTCCAAATTATCTTTTGTGTGAATATATGAACGTACTACATTTCATACGTAGGAATGCATTAGTTTTAGATAGTTATAGAAATTATATTTAAAATCAATATCTTACTCTATGAGTCAAACGTTCATCCCTGTTTAACTATTTTTCTCAGGTGACAGGTGGCTTTATTGAAATTAACCTGCTTTTTTTCCTCGCAGGTTTAAGTAGAATATATTTTGTTTGATCTTTATTGTCTTCTATTTAAATTTAGAACTCCACATGGATCAGTAGTTGTATTTTGTTTTATTTCTGTTGTAATAACATAATTCTGGAATTGTAAAATTAATTATGTAAAATTGCTTGGATGTTTGAAATGTTATTATGCTTGAGGATGGAGAGAGCTGAGCTTCCAAATTTGGATATGTGATTTGAGTATTATGGGGGTGAGCTGAACTCCCCATATTTCTGATTTTATTTATTTACAGGTTGGGTGAGTTAATGCTCTCCATTAGATAGTCCAATTTATGGACGGGCTCTGTCTATTTGTTTTCTTAAAATTGGGTTACCTTATTGTGCTTTATAGTTTAGTTGGAGATAGTTAGGCTTACTATGGGCTTTGGAGGCTTTATGTTGACCTAAATCCTAGTGCCAGTCCCGCCCAAAAATCGAGTCATGATAATTTTATTTAGAATTACCAAAGTACCCATCAAATATGGTAAGAAACAAATAAAATCCTGCTAAAAGAGATATAATAAGACCTCAATAATGGAGAGAACAAACCTCATATTGGGAAGAGAATCACATATGTATTTCTAACAAAAATAGATTTGAAGAGATAAGCCTAAATTTATTTCAAATAGACACAAGTTTGAGAGTTTATGAAAGAAAAAATGATCTGAGGGTAATCACTAGTGAGAAACTCACCAATGGTCACCTAAGGAGGAGTATAAAAGAAAAAAAAAAAAAAAAAAGAGAGAGAGAGAGAGAGAATAGGGGAAAAGGAGAAAAAACGAGAGGAATATTTTTTCTTTAATTAATAATCATTTTAAATTGAGAAAATTATTATTTATTCTCTTTATTTTAATGAAACTAATAACTTAACCCCTGTATTTTGAAAAACAGATTAGTTAGTCTCCGTATTTTACTTTTATTAAGCTCTTTAGTCCCTCTATCAAACTTTTTATTAGTTAATGGATTTTAATGTTATTCAAATTACTATTTAATCTCTCTATTTTTATTAAACTAATTAGTTGGACCTTGTATTTTGAGAAACTATTATTTAGTCCCTATATTTTAGTTCCATTATCTCTTTAGTCGCTCTGATTATTTTAGACATTACTAAAGTGCAAAACATAAAATTGATAATCTATTAAATCAATTGTTGGGCTAAAAAACCAATTATTTATTGATATTTCACCAAGTAAATGCTTGCAAGAGAGGAAGGCCAAGAAAGTCATAACTTGCATATTCCTAGATGAAAATGGAAATTTTTTTGCATGGAGGGTAAATATAAATTTGCATTTTTACAAAAAAAAAAATTATTAAAGTATTTTCATTTAATTCTCTAGGCATCAATTTTTTTATTTTTATCTATTGAGAAACAATTTTCCTTGCTTGGAGATCTAGCAAAATTGTTTAATTTTTTATGCAAATAGCTTGTATCATTTTCTATCAAAAAAATGAAAAAACAAAAAGAGAATGAGGGGGAAAAGGTTGTGAGTGTAGAGAGAAAAAAAAAATGGAGAGAGAGAGATAAAGGAAGGGAGAGAGAAATAAGGGGAGAAGGTCGGGATAATTTGAGTGTAAAAAATAACCAAAAGGACTAAATGGTTAATAGAACTAAAATACAATGATTAACTAAACTGTTTTTAAAATACAGAGACCAATTAATTAATTTTCCTAAAATAGTGAAATTAAATAGTAATTTGACTGACATTAAAATTCATTGACCATCGCAAAATTTGACAGAAGAACTAAAAAGTTTAATGAAAGGAAAGTATACAGACTAACTAATGTATTTTTTAAAATATATAGATTAAATATTGAGTTTAATAAAATAAAAAAAATAAATAGTAATTTAATATTTAAATTCATGTGCATTGACCAAATGGACATAAGGATTATCTTTACAATTAATGGTCATAGTTAGCACCAATAACACCATTGCAAGTGATAAGCATCAATATGATTAAGTATAGGTTTATCGATTAATTAATTATTGAGTTGAAGAAGAGAATTTACTTAGTACTAGTTAGTGGAGATGAGATAAGATGAGCTATTCAAAATTTTCACCTGCAACCTTGGCTTTTTGTTTTGATGTTATTTTTAAGGAGAGATAAGCTGATTATAGATGATAAGAAATATTGCACTTTTCACATTCACACATATTTGGAAGCATTTCCACTTCATCCATATATGTCAAGAAGAAAGTTTTAGATGCTTTCATAAATAGAGTTAATTGGATGTAGATACGTCATCACACTAAGTTATCAATGATAAGTTTAAACTTGAGATTTATGAGGTTGAATGAATCTTCCCTACCACTTAACCAACTCCTTGAATTTGTTTTTTTTTTTTTAATACTGAAAAGTTTTCTCATTTTCATTTTGATTTGTTTATTACAATTAAACAATTTTACAGTTCAACTTTCATACACATGGTACCTCTTAAATTTATTTGTTCAATTCAATAATCATTTATATAAAAATATCTTTATAATAAAATTTTAACTAATAATATAGAATATGGAATATATTTAAATTAGAAATTGTTTAATCACATGTAACATACCAGACCATTTGCCAAATTTTGATTAAAGTATTGTATATCGATAACAATGAACTTTTAATTAATTACACAAATGTCTATGCATTGCAATTATTTTGATCAATCAATGGGTGCATTTGTCATCCCGGTAAACCACTTAATTTTAAAGGGCTTTAATTACTAGGGGTTTCTTAAGCTTTTCTGCTTTTATTTGTTTAGTTTATCCTATGGAGGTATCCCTTACAATAAATGCATGCATGAAGAATATATATATATTTTTTTCTTAATCTTCATTATTATAAATCTTGATTTAATTAGCCTTGTGACATATAAGTCAAATTAAAGATATATTTTTACTTTGGTTTATTCATTTTAAATTTAATATTTTATTTACAGGGATGCTTTTTGATTATTTCTATTCCCTAATCACAATAATTAAACCCATAATCAATATATTTCTATCCAAGTAGGGAACATGTGCTCATTACCTTTTCTTTGTCATCTTTCTTTACATTTTGATGTTGTTGTGATAATAGATTCCAAACATTATCCCACTCTACTCTGTAGGTGACCCAGTTCTTTTATCTTTTTATTTATTTATTGGAATTTTATAAAAAATTATAAAATTAATTAAATATTAATTGAATTTTTTATATCTTTAAAATTTTTTTAAAAAATAAAATTTAAATTACTAAATTATGAATTCAATAATTATTAAATTTAGAGATATTAAATCAATGAGCTTGACCTCAGCCTTGTTTGATATTGAGTTTTAGAGTCTGAAATTACTTTTCTGAATAAAAGTATCATTTTAGATGTTGTTGAGAAAAGCAGTTTGAAAAAAATTATTTTATTATTTTAGTATTCTTATGACTAAAATTGATCAAATTTAATTTTTAATTATTTTTTAATACTCTCTAACTAATATATTTAAAAAAGTAATTTTGTTAACAGCAGTTTCAACAATAATACCAAACAAGCTCTTAGTTATATTGAAATTACTTCTAAATCTCTAAGGCTATTAAATTTTAAATTTAAATTTCAATCAAGACTAATTATATTAAATATTTAGTGATATTAAAATTATTTTTTAAAATTATAAGATTTTAAATTAAATCAAAATAATAATTATGAATTTAATTAACGATGACCTGGCCCATTAGCTTTTGAGATTTTTATTAATTTGGTATACCATTGCATTATTAGGGCAAATTAACACCACGTGGCCCAATCTCTGAGCCTCTTGGTCATTAATTCCATCAAGTGCACTTATCCACAACATCATCTTTTTTAAATTACTATTATCTAATTAATTAGGACCACTTCTATTCTTATTTTATTTCTTATTCATTTTATTTATATTTTATTATTTTATTATTAAATAAATTATTATTATTATTATTAATTAATTCATTTAATAAGTATTATTTATAAAATAAATTTTATTTTATTTAAAATAAAATAACTTTTTTACCTTAATTATGTACATGCTTTATTTTATTTAGTTTAGAAAAAAATAAACAATATAATAAAAACGAATTAAAAAGTTGCTTTAAAAATAAAAGCAGCCAAAAATCAATCATGATAGTGGTAACCCCAACTTATAAATAAATCAACCAATTAATTGACAGCCATTAAAAAAAGAAATATATCACGGTAGTTGTAGTCCCACTCTAATAAATATTTATTTAATTATTAGAGCAGTCTTTTAGAGATATATATATATATATATATTATGATTACTGTAAAAAAATTAAAATAAATTTTTAATAATAACAATAATTATTATTATTATTATTATTATTATTATTATTATTATTATTATTATTATTATATCTTTTTTTATGTATAATTAGCAATAGTCGTTCATATTACTATTATATATTAATTTTATAAGTGACAAAATTAATATTATTGTTTTTATTGTTAATTTTAATGTTTATGAGAGTTAATATACAAAGTTATCTTAAAAAATAAATAATAAATCAATAATTCCAAGTGTGACATGTAAATGGATTCTTCAGAATAATTTGCCTTATCTTCATGTTAACGTGAGAGAATCAGAAAGTACATCACTCAAACTTGATGGGAAAAAAGTTGATATGCGAATTATTCTCATATTTTCTTCAAAATTTATTGAATTTTGGGTTAATTATCAATTTTTTTTTAAAAAGAGTGGAGATTAAATCATCAAGTTATCCTTATATATATATCTGTTTGTTTTTATGGATAAATATCATTTACAATGATTATTGTTGGCTTTTAGTCATTAAACATCTTATTTTAGTCTTTAAACATTTTTTTTTCTTTTTTACATTAAAGTTGAGATTGTTAGGATTTGATCTCAAACTTTTGTATTATGAAAAAAATGGTTAACTGTTGTTCAGTTATTAATTTAATAATTTTTTTTTATTGAATCAAAATTATTGCTCTAATATCCCTTTTCAATTATATAATTATCAAGAAAATTATTTATATAAAAAACATAATCTATATAATTAATATTAATTCATTCCGTCATAATTTTTGTTAACTAATTAAGCAGTAACTAAAATTAAAATTTTATAAATTATTAATTTAACAAAATTAAAAAAAAATAAATTAATAAAATAATTAAATTTCATCTATTTAAATTTGATCTTTAAAAACGCAATCTAATTATGTTTATTAAATCACTAAATGATTAATACAATGACATCAAATCATAACCATTTGGATTAATATATAATTATCAAGACCTAACAAAGGTTATTATAAATATGAAGGGAATACTAGGATATATATATATATATTAAAAAAAAAAAGAAGAAATTAAAGAAGTTTTTAACTTATTAGAGGAAAGAGTGATACGTTTGGTTAACTAAAGCATATAATAAAATAATGGAAGAAGTGGGATTTGGTTTAGAATTTGTTTGTGTTATTAATTTAATTAATCATAATTAGGATTAGTATTCGAAAGTGGAGAGAGAGAGACTATAAAGATGCGGAGCTAGACGCACCGTTTGGGATGGATATCCAAAATTGTCCTTGGCGTGTACGTTCAGTGGTGGAAGGTGGTGAAGTTGAGTGGGACCTACCAAATCACTTTGTAGTGGGACCCTTTTGAGACCTTAGTGGTTAAAACTTTATTATCAAACAAAATTTAAAAAAAAAAAAAATCCTTCTCTCTCTTTATTATTATTTTTTTTAAAGATAAAATTAGAGAAACACTACTTGTAATGGGTCCAAATTGCAGACAGATCAATTAAATATGAGCTTGGAGTTAATCGATATGTGTTGAATACAGTAACAAAATTCAGTGTATTGCAAGGATCGAATTTTAATTTCAATTGTTGAAAAAAGCATTAGATTGATTGTAACTCTTATATGCAGAAAATAATTTTAATATTTAGAGATTTTAATAATAAGTAAACGGCAAAAAATATTACTCGGTTGATTTAAAATATATTAATATTTAGATAAATACATATAACTTGACACTTAAAATTTTTGTTATTAGTTTTGATAATACATCATCAAATATTTCATCTGTAAATAAATTTAAAAGAAAATGCCAACTAATTTATGGTGGCAGGTTTTTTTTTTTTTTATAAATAAAGTCTAAATTTACCTTTTTACTTTTTAAAGAAGTTTAAATAAACACATTTTTAACTATTAAATTAAATAAACTCATAACTTTTTATTTAGGTTCAAATTAGTTAAAACTTAATAAAATATTATTTTTAATAATAAAATATTATTTTTTTCTAATTTTTAGATATTATAAATTATTTAGCATTTTTCATTAAAATAAAAATTAAAAAAAAATGAAGAACACTAATAACCTAATCAAACAAACCCAGTAAATTAAATCTCAAACAATTCTCTTACAAAGAACTCTAAGCCAACTATTCAATCCCAGTGACTCAAGAAGTGTAGAGAAAATGAACTGAGTTTAACTTAACCTCAAAAACTAGCTTAAAGGAAGAAGGTTTGCCCAAGTCTTATATTTAGCACAAAGTCCTTATCCCACCAAATCAATGTAGAATAACACACCCCCTCATACCTAGGCATAAGTATTTGGAGTGTAAAATTTATAAGCAAACACATATATGGGTGGCCTAATATTGAAGTAAGATAGGCTCTAATACTATGTAGAGAAAATAGACCAGGCCTAACTTAACTTTAAAAGCTAGCTCAAAGGGAGGAAGCTTGCCCAAATCTTATATTTAGTCAAAATCCTTATCCAAAACCAATGTGGGGCAATAAGAAGCTTGACAAACCTCTTTTGAGTAAGGTTTCTATTGCTTCATGTAAAATTAATCCATACAGGATGGTCATTGTTTTGCAACAGATTATCCTCTACATTTTCTTGCACTACCAAATAACAAATATCAAATGTTGTGCATATGCTTTGCAATTAATATAAAAACAAACATATATATGAAGAACACTAAGAACCTAATAAAATCATGTTAGTAGTATGCCCTAGAGCATATCATTTAGTATGTATCTTGTATATATTTTATTAATAAAAAATAATTTCCTTTTTTTGTTTACATAATATATTTATGTGTAATAGAAAATGTCCATTTATATTTTGTTAAAAATTCTATTCTTAAGTTGTTAAGAATATGAGTGACAGTATTTCTAGCATAGAGTATCATAAATTGGTTCACAATCGAGGATACTTCACAATAAGGACATGACTTATCCAGAAAGATTGTAATCATGTTTGTTCCCAAGTTATTTATATGAGATATAAATAAGATGGAATGGTGAGTCTCATGCCATATAACAAACATGATAAGCACTTATACATGATAAGTAGGCCGAATCAGTGACGCATATGACAAGCACATGGAGTTTACTCTTGTCAATGCATTGTCATATATCATATCAGTGCATATAATCTTTAGACATGAGATAATACAGTTATCTTATATATAGGTGGTTTGAGTTTGATATTGCTTTTATACTTATACTGTGCATGGGTATATGGGCATGTGTTGGCTCCTACTAATTGTATATGGAGGTAGGTGTTGATCAAAATAGAATCTGTTACTCTAAGTAAATAGGGATAAAATCCTATATTCATTTAATTGTTCTTGATGTTTCAAGTTCCTGGCCAGGACAGACAGATTTAGTCAGAAAAGAGTTTCTGACAAGAAAATCTAATTAATCAAGAACTAGAATTAAAAGAGAACATAATATTCATAGCAAATGGGGTTTGACATAAACCATGACTCCAGCTCGAATTGAGATTTTGTAACAAAAAGATTCTAGTGCATGGTAACATATAATTAAAGGTTTATTTAAGGTATTCCTTGTTACTGATTAGGTGGTCATGGCACACTATACTAGGTATCAACCATGGTCTATGAGATGCCTAAAATGATTTAGAGAAATTATTTATGGTAAGAAAAAGTTCTGATGATATTAAGAGTTAATGTCATATCTCATTGCCAATTAGTGATGAGCCTAGTAAGTCACGCACATACACAAGTTAATCACCAAGTAAAATGTGATTTAATTGATTAATTAAATAGGTTTGGTTTGTAATAAGACTGCAAGGTCCCTAGCATGGCTTGAAACCAAATCTAGGTTATTGGATGTATAGTATGAATTAAATTTATATTTAAAGTGTTTAAATATGAATTTAATTATGAGAAATTAATTAATGGAGATTAATTAATTTATATTTGATATAAGTTGATTAGAAGATAAAAAATAATAATTTTGGATTGAGAACTCAAAATTACAACATAAGGGTAATTTGGTTATTTCACATGGTGACATGTGGCACCATGAGATGGTGACACATGGCATCATATAAGCTTGCCATTTATCTTCCTATTATGTAAGATGATCAAAGTCAAGATTAAGTCTAGCTTTGATACTTGGCTTAATATGATTAAGTCAATTAAAAAATAAGATACAATGTGGCGATAACATGTGGTAAGGATTTTAGTGATGACGTAATTATAAAAGGGAAAAGAAAGAAAAATAAAATACTCTTCTTCTTTGTCTAAAAGGTGCCGCCACTTTTATAGTTCTCTCTCCTCTTCATCTTTTCTCATCAATTCAAAGAGAATTGCCCAAATTTCTTTGAATTAAAATTGCTAGAAATTGTTTCTAGTGTCCTATACACATCTACAACCTCTCTAAAGGTAAAAACCCAATTTATAATTAGTTGGCAAGGCTTGGGAAGCAAGATTGGAGGCTGCCCATTGGTGATCTTGGTGTGGAGAAGTTAGAGGGACAACATTTGGGGTCCTAGGTGCTTCCTACAGGTGCCAATCACATCCATATTGCATCAAAGAGGTTAGTGCTCTAACTTCTCTTTTAAACTAGGGTTTAAAAGAATTAATTTGTTAATTCACAATCTTGAATGGCAAACATAGATCCTAATACATATTAAAAGTGTTTTAATATGCAATTGAGCATTGAAATTAATTAGGCACATAATGGATGTGGCATGATGCATGAAACTCTAGAAGAAATTTTTTTAAATTCAATGCTCTAATGAACAAATCACTATGCTTCTGCTCCTTCAAATCAAACCTAACTCAACAATTAAAATACAACAATGCAAGAACAAAGAACCCCAACCCAACCACTCAATCCCAGCAACTCAAAAAACATCAATTCTTTCTTTTTGATGCCAGACTGTGAATTGAGGCCTAATGTTGTTGGCCATAATGAGGATGCCCAAAATTTCTTCCCCTTTCCACACTTCCGTTATGACCCACTCTCAAATCCGATATGAAAAATGGACACCATGACCTCCCTATCAGGGCTGCAATTCCATTTTTACATCAAGGCAACAACACAATAGGGATTTATAGAGTGAAGAAGAAGAAGAAGAAGAAGAAAAAGAAGAAGATAATGATAACGATTTGAATTTGAGTTTTGGGTATGTGGGTGGGATGTTGTTTGTTAAATTTTTTTACTTTTGACTTTAATTAAAAATAATAAATAATTTTAATATTTAAAATATAAAAATTAATATTTTATTAATAAATTTTTTAAAGTATTATTTTATTTTAAAAAAAAGAGAGGAGGGGAGGGGGGGGGGGGGGGGGGGGGGTTTTTTGGACTTAAATAAAAAATTTACTAGTTCATTTGGCTCAAAAACTAAAAATGAGCTTATCTGAACCTCTCCACAAAGTACAACGTAAATTTAAACTTTATTCCTTTTTTTTTTTTTCATATTACATGTCCATGCTATATTTTAAATTTAAGAGCTCACAACGTATTGAGATCATTAAATTCTTTTATTAAATGAATAAAAAAATATCTCTTATTTTTGTGGATATATAGTAGTATAATGAAAGATTAGTGATATTTTTTAAAAAATATATGTATGAATTTATTGCATGCTTTTGTTGATACTAGTTTTTATTCTTTTTTTTAACTTTGATTCTGATCCAAGTAATTGGTGAGTATGAAAAAAAATATATATATGCGATGTTTTGTAAGTTTTCAATGATATTATAAATACACTTTTAATTATTTATTATCAAACTATACATTTATTTCTTACTAAAATTATTAATATAATTATTATATTGACGATGAAGAATTAAAGGTTTCTATTGCTTCTATGAAAGAAAAAAAACTCAATTATTTTAAAGAAATATCTTCAATTTTTCTTGTTTGCTTTTGTTTTTTTTTTTTATTCTAAATTAAAATTTGATGAATTATATGATTACTTGTTAAAATGCTATAAATGCTTAAGATGGCAATTAGTTGTAAATATGTATTAATTCCATTGTACAGCTTTTTCAGTTCTAAACCCTTAATATTCTTCTTATATAATTAGATGTTCAATCATTCATGTAAGGCCGTCGAAGACAACAAATGTTGATGCAATGATAAAAAAAAAAAATCAATTATATTTTATCCAAAAATCACAAATTATTATATATACTAAAACCCATCCACCGATTACTATTCCAGTAATAGTAATTTGACAAATTAATCCTTCCTCAAATATCATTTATTTTTTTTATCCATTTTGAAAATAAAACACAATAACATTAGAAAAATCCTTGAACATAAAGATATCATCTTTTGCGAAAGTGGCTATTCATACACACATATCGCAATATGATCATTCAGCATAAGAATTCATGGTCCCAAATAATAGTTTACAAAAATAGTAATTTGGTGTTTTGTTTTCTTTTATAAACTTTGTTCTTTTAGAAAATAAAGATTTTATCTCTCGTTATGGGTGGATTCTCCTTTTGCTTTGTTAGATTTATAACCTAAAATCCTAGTTGATTTGAAAGACTTTTGCCTAATTTGAGTGGGAGAAACATTCTTCAATTGGATGGAGAAATATTTTCTATATAGAGTAGAATTCTTATTTTAGTGTTACTCCTAAATTGAGTAGAACTCTTAATCAAGTTAAAATTGAAGAAATTAACACTATAAATAGAAGAATAGTGAAAAAGGTTATTTAACTTTGTCCATGAAGAGTGGCTTTGCCCATGGAGAGTAGCTTTGCCCATGGAGAGTAGCTTCTCCTATTGAAAAGAGTGGCTTTCAACTTATAGAGTGTAACACCCCTATATGCATAGATCTGTGTATTTCATTATTCCGGTGACCGGTGTCGGTCCGGACGATTAAGAGGAGTAAAACCATATTTAAGTCATCTAGAAAAGCCCTGAACAAAAATTAATAGAGATTACCAGAGGGTAAAATACAAATAAGAAAAATAGAATATAAAAGGTTAAATGAGCCGGGGTCACAGCGATGGGTGATCGTACTGAGAAGTGACCGCGAGGTCAATTGTAACCCTAATTTCGTATGGGATATTGTGATATCGCAGTCCTAAGAATTATTGCGAAGCTAGTGGAAATGAGAAAATAATTAGATCAGAGTTCCGAAAGAAATACAGAATTATTGGTAAACCGAATCAAACTGGCGAGAGGTAAATTGGTCAATTTACCCCTAGAGGTGACTCTTGGCCTAACTGTCCAATAAAATGTAAGAAATTAAAATTTTGAAATATAGATTTAAATTGAAGAAGTATGGAAAAAGAAAGGAAAAGAAAATAAAATAAATAAAACTTTATGACATCACACAAGTGACATAAGCATGATATTATTATCAAATTAAAGTCTAATTATTTAATTATGGATAATTATAAAAAGACAAATAAAGAAATTAAAAAGAAATGTTTTTTTTTACTTCTTTTTCTTCAATTGCCATGGCACTCTCTCCTCTCCCACCTCTCTCTCTCTCTTAAACCTCCATGAAAGCTTGACTTAAGCTTTCTAAACCTTAAAATTTGCCATAAATTCCCCAATTTTCTTACTTAAATCTTACCCTTGCATCTTAAAAAGAAGATTGAAGAAGGAAGAAGAAGGGAAAATGAAGAACTCAAGGAGCTAGAAAAGCTACACAAGAGGTTAGTTATAAATCACTTAATCTCTCTTTAAATTTATGCATATACACTTGAAATAAAGTAGAATTTGAAGAAAAATGAAACAAAATCAAACATGTGGGGCATTTGAGGAATTTCAGCCAATATGAAATGAATTAGGGTTTGATTGATTTTGATGAAATTAAAATTATATTTAAGCCTAATTAAGTGTGTAGATGTATAATATATACTTTAATTTCACAAATTAAATCATTTGAGAAATTAGGGTTTATAACCTTAGGGAAATTGGGGGAAAATTTAGGGGTTTTTGAAATTGAGGCAAATTGACCTAATTGAGACTTAAAATGATCAATTGGGGCCAATTAGAGGGTGTTGGAATGGTGAGAAGTGACATTGAATTCGGATTGGTAGGGGTCCAATTCTGGATAGCCAGACCTTGGTCCACTTAGAGAACCAAAATTGTAATTTTGCTACTCCAATTGGTGTGAGGCCAATTAAATATGAAATTAGACACATAATGCCACAATTTTTATGTAGAAACCCTGCCCTGAAAATGACATTAAGTTAGTGAAAAATTAGGTCAAACTCGGATTAGGTACACTGCCACTGTACATAAATGACCAAATGAACAGTGTTTGTTCATTTGGCCATAACTTGGTGTAGGAAGGTCCAAATGACCTGAATTTTATACCGATTGAAATCTGAGACATAACACTACAACTTTTATGAAGAACACAAACCTAAATTCTGACCATAACCCATCCGAAAAGTGAGCTGCAGTCGGTACACCAAAACTGTTAGAACAGAATTGGTACCTAGAATTCTGGGTTAAAACCAATCCGGCCACCTTTAAATTAACATAACTTGAGCTACAAAACTCTAAATGGAGTGATTCAAAAATGGAATTAAAGCTAAGACAATAAGGAACAACTTTGATGAACGAAATTTGACCAAATTCCCACTGTAAATAGACCAAAGGAACAGTACAAACTAGTGACCCAAAACTGAAATTTTAGAATTTAACTTTAATAGACTTAATGGCAATTGGCAATCAATGCCAACATATTTGTGATCCAAAATGTGGTGTGTAAGTGTAATTAGAATTAACATACCTGTTAAGCTTGAAAAAGTTAATATTTTAACTTAAATAGTGCAATGAATAGTAATTCCAAAATGCCAAATACAAAGAATTCTATTTTAAGCAAATTTAAGGGTACAATCAAGTATGTATGAAATTAATTATTAGATTAATTATGACATATGATACTGAAACACTGTAAATTATGTGCTTCAGTTGAAAAGAAGGTTGGAAAGGAAGTTAAGGAAAAGTGAGTCAAGGCCTAGAGGCGACTCATACAAGGTTTGTGCATAATACCTTTTCAATTTTGATTTGCTATGAGAAAATTTATTTCAATATATTTTGACATAATTTATGCTGAATAATAACTTGAGAAATGTTATGTTGCCCACTTTGTGAATTGAAATTTGAAATGGGAATTTACTTAATGTTTGAATGAAATATTTAAATAACTTGATTTTGAATTGGTTTTGGATTCACACTTAGCATGACAGTATCATTGTATTCCTCCTCCGTTTACGGGGTTGAGATCGACTATATTCCTCCCTCTATGGCTTGCCAGTTGAGGTTGAGATCGGATGAGTACTCATATAGCTAGCTAGCCACCTCCCTCATTGATTTTGATTAGTGGGGTTGAGATTGCTTTGTCGTGGTGTACAACACGACATTGATTGAAAATTTTGTGTCATGACCTAAGTTGTGTATAGATTGGCAACACTATGATTTATAAATTTATTTGACAAAATGATATTATAAAAGTTGACTTCAATCCCATGAATTGTCATTTTGAAATGATTTAAATTGTGCTTATTGATTTATATTTTGATATTCATTATCTTTAAATTTGTATTGTGCGCCACTGAGTAAAAATTACTCAACGATAGCTTTATTTGCTGTCGCAGATAAGAGAAAAGAAAAAGCAGCAGAGTGAGCTGCTAAGTTGACAAGGGAGCTCCACTAAAGTTTTTGTACGAGTATTTATTTATACCCTTATAAATTAATTTGATGTAATATTTGTTCATATGTATCATTTGTATTAGTTGAGCAGTTGTACAGTAAAAATTTGTAATAATATTATTTTTGTTTTTCTTGTTGTAAATTGAGACCTGTTTGTGTAAATTAAGTTAAATCCAATATTGATGAGATTATTGAACTGTTTTGAGAATGTTTTGAGTTGTGTATTTTGAATTGAGATTGGGTTGAATTATGTTGAATTGAGAAATATTGGCGGTTGGGATTTGAAAACTATATATATATTGGAGTATTTTTTTACAGGTGCTAGAAGAACTATTTTTCTCAATTATAGACGGCACATTGCCGAAATTTTTATAAAATTTGCGGAAAATAAAATTTACTAGATTTCTTACTTTGTATTTAAACTCCAATTAAAGGTTTTTAAATGATGCTTTAACATTATTTTACCAATTGAAATGAATAGAAATGGTTTAAAATCCCTTATAATGTATATAATGAATTATCGGTAGACGAAGTTTGGTGATTTATTGAGTATACTACGGGATCATGTTTTGCCTTATGGAGGGGTAAGGTGTGACATGTTTTAGTGGTATCAAAGCCATATTTTGAAATGAGTTTTTACTATGAATTAGAATATTTCCTTTGATAAGTACAATTGCTCAAGTGTCCTTAATTGATACATATGAGATATTTACATCATGAATATGAACTAACGGAGGTAAACCTCCTTGTGTTTGTTATCAGGGAGTAGATAAATCAATTGAAATCAGAATGGAAGAAGGAGATCATTCCATTGAACAATCTATTGAGGCTGAGGCACAAAGGGAATCCCCAACTCTCCAAAATGTGAGTGGGTCAGCCACTCTAGCTCCTCTAATATCATAGTTTCCTGCTCAATTTGCTTAGTAGATGGCTGCGTTATTCCAACAAATGGCTGGCAATGTACCTACTCAAACACCTGCAGCACAACTACAACCCCCAGCCAGACAATATAAAAAATTAATGAAATTTGGGGCTACAGAATTCAAAGGAACTGTGGATCCACTGGAAGCTAAGCAGTGGTTGGAAAGGATGGAACGGGTATTTAGGAAGCTGCAGTGTACAGAAGAACTTAAATTCGAATATTCAATTTCCTTGCTACAAGGGGATGCCTATGAATGGTGGAAGACCATCCCCCACAGTCTGGTTGAGCCTCCAGTCCTTATTTGGTCAGATTTCTTAAGAGAATTTTGACAGAAATGGGTCCCTGATGTGTATGTTGACATGAGGTTGTAAGAGTTTTTAAGTCTAAAGCAAGGGGACAGAACAATAGTAGAATATAAGAGAGACTTCTCTCGGCTAAGCCATTATGCTGGAAGCCTGACTGCCACCCCCAGAGATTGATGTAAGCTGTTTGAGGCCGGGTTAAGGCCTAATATGAGAATCCAAGTTATGGAGTTCCGACATCAGAACTTCTTAGAGTTGATCTCACAAGCTATAGAACAGGAAAGTATAGAAAATGAAGGATCAGTTAAAAAGAGTACAGAAGAGAAAGAGAAAACTAGGAAGTCTACTAGTTAAGCACCTGATAGTGGTTCAGGAAAGAGGAAATATTTTGGGGGATCTAGTTCACGCAAGTCAGGTAGAGGCAAATCTTTTGGACAGAGACCACCCCGATCTAGTCAGTAGACCCAGCTGACACCCAGAGGGGCATTATCAGTCTGTGTATGTGAGACCTGTGGTAGAACACATGAAAGAGAAGCTATGCCAAAGGCTAAGGATTTAGCTCTACCCATTAATGAAGAGGCTCTTACCCATTGTAGTCCTATAAAGAGAAAGAGACTTTTGCCTAAGGTGAAGAAAGAGTATAATCCAAGAGAAAGAAATTATAGCTCATTATAGTTGAAGACACCTTTTGGGTTAATGGGTAGTATAGTTTTAAGCTTCTAATAGATTATTTATTATTAATAATAGTGGAAGATGACATGCCCATTGATGTAGCCTTATGTGGAAAGGGTAAACTACGTATATATTGTGTTTTGCGTGTTTTCTTTGTTTCTTTGTAGTTTACACATTTCTATAATATAAAATAATTGTTATCAAAGCAAAGGATGATCTTAGTGAGTGTATTTAAAGGTGGCGCTATTACGACATGTAGAAAGTCACACATGCAACAATGGTGGTGGTAGAGAGTTGAAATTAAGGTGGAGCTTATGATGCAAAATCAAAAAAGTTACTGGTGTGAGAATTTTTTAAGAAAGAAGTAAGTTAAACCCAAGTTGAAGATTGAAGAGTTAAGATTTGAAGGGTTTAAGCTCAAACATGAAAAATTGATTATTTTATGGCACCCAAGAATTTGAGGTATGCAATGGTTGATGGATTTTGTATCAAGGTGAAGATTGTTTGATTTATGACCCAAAATCCTAGTTGATTTGAAATACATTTTCCTAATTAGAGTGGAAAAAATATTTCTCAATAGGATGGAGGAATATTTACTATATAGAGTAGAACTCTTATTTTAGTGTTATTCCTAAATTGAGTGGAATCCCTAATAAGATTAAGATTAAGAGAATTAATACTATAAATAGGAGAATGGTGGAAAGGTTATTTGGCTTTACCTATGGAGAGTGACTTTGCCCATGGAAAAGGGCTTTACCCATGGAAAGTGACTTTACCCATTGAAAATAGTGTCTTTCAGCTTATGGAGTGGGGCAATCACCCATTGTAGAGAGGGGCTTTGCCAATAGTTGAGGATTTGGCTTTGTATTTTGATAAAGGGGCTCTTACCTATTGCAGTCCTATGAAGAGAAAGAAGCTTTGGCCTAAGTTGGAGAAAGGGAATAATACAAGAGGAAGAAATTATAGCCCATTGTAGTTAAAGAAATCCTTTGTGGTGTATTAGTTAAAGTAGTAAATATATTAGGTTATATCTAAAGGAGATTAAGAGGACTAGCTAATATATTTACTATGAGTATATTGATACAAGAGTTCTCTTAGGTGTAATTATGCTAATGGGTAATATAGTTTTGAGCTTATAATAGATTATTTATTATTATTAATAGTGAAAGATGGCATACTCATGGATGTAACCTTTTGTGGAGAGGGTGAACCACGTAAATATTGTATTTTGTGTGTTTTCTTTATTTCTTTGTAATTTACACGTTTCCACAGTGCACAACATCCTTTTTATGCAAGGGCTCTTTTTAGGGCATTCTTTCATTTCAATTTACTTTTTTTTATCTGATAACTGCTTTTAATTTGTTTTTTGGTGTTATTCTTGCTTTTTATTGGTTTGCTTGGGTGGTTTTGATTCAGTATGGCTACCAAGCTTGAGCAATTCAAAAACTTTAAGATTATTGATGAAGAAGCAATAGTAGTGAATGTTACTATTGCTCAACAAGTGATTTCTAAGTCTAAATGTTGTCTCATTGGTATGATTGTTTCATAGAGACCAATGAGCATTAACAATCTTTCTTAGGTGATATTTGGGGCTTGATGTTTGAGTAGGAAGTTTTCTATTAATGCTATTAATGGGGGAAGGTTCATGTGAGAATTTGAGAACAAGGATGATCATGGTCGTGTGATGTGTTGGGGGGTTTCATGGCACTATAATTGGCACCTTATTGTGTTGAAAGAGCTTTTAGGGATAAAGCAACCTTTAGAGGTTTCTTTGAATATGACAGCTTTTAGGTTTATGTGGGCAATCTTCCTATCAATTGTCGTACTATACAGGAAGTCACCAAGATTATTTTGGGGTTTGGATCTATGTTATTTTAAAGAGGAGGACTTATTAGCGTGGGGCTAGGCAGTGCAAGTAAAGGTTAATGTGGATATCAATTGACCTTTACAGTGCGGGGTTATGATTAAAAATGGCTCTAGCACAAAGGCTTAAGTGTATTTCTAATATGAGAAATTGCCCAATTTCTACTATGGATGTGGATTGTTGGATCACTCTTTAGATGCGTGTAAGCATGGTATTCCAAATGTTAATGGCATTCCATTACCTTGTGTCTTTCTTTGAGAGCTCCTCCACTGTAGAGAAAGTACCTTGCCAAGCATCATTAGAGTTGGTCTACTTTTGAGGATCGAAGTGAGTCCTTTACTTTTAGGTTTATTAATTTGAAATGTAAACTCGACTTGTTTGGTTCACAGGAGAGTGGGTGATGCTAGTGCTATGGGTAATTCATAACATAGGGAACCTACAATAACTCAACAAGTTGAGTCTCATGTACAAAAGCATATGCTGCTTATTCTCTCTGATCCTATTGTGGATGTGCTATAAGTGTAACATCCCTATTTGCATAGCCTGGTATATTTCACTATTTCGGTGACCGGTGTCGGTCCGGATAATTAAGGAGATTAGAACCACACTTAAGACAACTAGATAAGCTATAAACACAAATAATTAGTAATTGCCAATTAGTTAAGTATAAATAAGAAAAACAGAACATAAGAAGTTAAACGAGCTGAGAGTCATAGCGATGGGTGACCTTCTTGGGAAGGACTGCGAAGTCGATTTAAACTCAAATTTCGAATCGTAAAATGTGACGCCGCGGTCCTTAGGACCATTATGAACACAGTGAAAAAGAGAAAATTACGAAAAAGAATTGTTAAGTCAGTCAAATAATTAGGTCAGGGAGCCGGAAGAAATATTGAATTATTTGTAAACCGGGTTGAACCGGCGAGGGGCAATTTGGTCAATTAACCCCGAGAGCTGACTCCTGACCTAACTGTCAAATAAAATCGAAGAAAAAAAATTTTCAGAATTGAAAATTAAATTGAAGAACTAATGGAAAAATAAATAAATAAATAAATAAAAAAAGAAGAAAAAAGAAAAAGTTGAAATAGGTGACATCATGCATGATGTCATAAACACAAATATAATTAAAAATTAAATTTTGGATAATTATGGTCTTCCATAAGACTAAAAACAAAAAGGAAAAGAAAAAGAAAAAAAAAAACAAAAAGCCTTCTTTCCTAAACCTTGCCGCCTCACTCTCCCTCTCAACTCTCCCTCACCAAATCACCATTAAAGCTCATTTTGAGCTTGAAGAAATCAAACCTTAGCCGTAAAAATTGCTAACCCTTAATTAAACTTGGTCTTTTAGTCTTGAAAAGAAGTTTGAGCAAGAAAGAAAGAAGAAAGGAAGGAGTTGAAGAGGAAAAAAAAATTCTGCAATTCAAGGTTAGTGAGTTCACTTGAAGTTTTTAGTTTAATTTAAGTATTAATAGCATGAAGAACCTAGAAATATGCTTAAAATGAAATAAAAACATCTTTGGAGGACTAGATGGAAATTCTGGCAGCTAGGGTTTGTGATGGAAATGCATGTGTTTTGATTGAATTAAATATGTTAGGAAGCTTAATTGAGTTGATGAATGATGTTGGTATGCTTTGAATCAAGTAAATGTAACAAAAATGTGAATTAGGGTTTGGACCTAGGGTTTTGGAAGCCAAAAATTGGAAAAATGGTCAAATGGTGTGTTTGATCTTGTTTGAGGTGAGAAATGGTCATTTGTGACCAATTGAGATGTGTTGGAAGTGTTGGAAGTGAGAGTGAATTCGGATTGAAAATGGCCATGCTGCAGGTAGCAGAACCAAGGTCCCTTTGAGGGACCAAAACTAAAAATTTACAAGTCCAGTTGGTATGAGACCAATTGAGAATGAAAATAGACACAAAATGGAACATTTTTCATTTAGGAATTATGCCCAAAAAATGACCATAGCCTAGTGAACAAATTGACCAAATCCGGATTTATGCAGTCTGACCTGTACAAAAATGACCAAATGAACAGTATTTGTTCATTTGGCCATAACTTGGGCTAGGCAGGTTTAAATTACCTGACATTTTACCAGTGGAGATATAGACCAACAACTTTCATGAAGAACACCAATCCAAATTATGCACTTAACCAAGTCATTTAGCCACCCAAATTTGGTGACCTAAAACTGCCAGAACCAGAATTTGCCCAGAAATCTGGGTTAAGTCCAATCCGGCAGCCATGATTCAAATGGCTATAACTTGAGTTACAAAACTCCAATTGGAGTGATTCAAAAAGGAGAATAAATTTAAGACAATATGGAACATTTTCTATGAAGAAAATGTTGCCAAATTCTAACAGCAAAATGACCAATAGAACAGTGCAACCTAAGACACTAAAACTGAAAATTTGCAATTTTGCCTAAAAGACCTAAGTTTTGAGAAAATGACCAAAACCAACAAGTTTGATAACCAAAATGTGGTATGTGGGTGAAGTTGGAGTTCTCATACCTATTAAGCCTTAGAAAGTCAAAAAATTGACTTGACTAGTATCATGAATAATAACCTCAACATGAAATTTGCAAGAATGTAAGTTTAAACATATTGAAATTAATTATTGGAATTGTTATGAAGTAAAGATACTGAGATACTATAAATTTTGTGTTTCAGCTGAAAAAGACTTGGAAGATCAGAGAGACTGAGTCAAGGCCTAGAAGTGACTCACGTCAGGTTTGTGCACAATAAACCCTATTTAAGCATTTTATCCTTGAAAAATTGATTTAGTATGCATTATGAGTTTAAGAACTTTTGTGTTGCCACTTTGTGATGAAATTGTAACTTTGGAAATTGATTTGATTTTTGTATGCAATAATTGAATAAAATGTAAGAAAATGGTTTTAAAACTCTTGTAGTGTACTTAATGAATTATCGGTAGGTGAAGTTCGGTAGTTCATTAGGTATTCTACGGGAATATGTTATGCCTTACAGAGGGGTAAGGTGTGACATGTTTTAGTGGTATCAGAGCATGGTTTTCCAATAAATTTTGACTATGTGTATGAATATTTCTTTGATAAGTACAACTGCTCAAGTGTCTTTAATTGATACATATGACATATTTACATTATGAATATGCACTAACGAAGGTCAACCTCCTTGTGTTTGATCTCAGGAAGTAGAAAATTTTTGGGAAATAGAATGGAAGAGGGAGATCATTCCGTAGAGCAATCTATCGAGGCTGAGGTCCAAGGGGAAGCCCCAGCACTCTAGAACATGAGTGGGTCAGCCACTCCAGCTCCTACTCTAGCACCGCAGTTTCCTGCTCAGTTTGCATAGCAGATGGTTGCGTTTTTCCAACAAATGGCGGGAAATGTGCCACCCCAAGCTCAGATGCAAGCACCTGTAGCACAACCACAGTCCTCGGCTCAACAATATGAAAAATTGATGAAATTTGGGGCCACCGAGTTTAAAGGCACTGTGGATCCACTAGAGGCAGAATAGTGGTTAGAGCGAATGGAACGGGTTTTCAAGAAGCTGCAGTGTGCAGAAGAGCTGAAGTTCTAGAATTCTGTTTCTTTGTTGCAAGGGGATGCGTATGAATGATGGAAGACCATCCCCCACAGCCTGGTAGAACCTCCAATCATTACTTGGTCAGACTTTTTGAGGAGTTTCGATAGAAGTGGGTCCCCGATGCATATGTGGATATGAAGTTACAAAAATTCCTGAGTTTGAAACAAGGGGACAAAACCATAGCAGAATATGAGAGAGACTTCTCTCGACTGAACCACTACGCTGGAAGCTTAGTCTCCACCCCCAAAGATAGATGTAAGAGGTTTGAGGCCGGGTTAAGGCCTAATATAAGAATGCAAGTTGTGGGTTTCCGACATCAGAATTTCTCTGAGTTAATCTCACAGGCCCTGGAATTGGAAAGGATAGAATCAGAAGGGGCAGTGAAGAAGGGTACACAAGAGAAAGAGAAGACTGAAAAGACTACTGGTCAAGCACCTGAAAGTGGTTCAGGGAAGAGGAAACAGTATGGGGGATCTAGCTCTCGCAGATCTGGCAGAGGTAGATTCTCTGGCCAAATACCACCCCGAACTGGTCAGCAGGCCCAACAAGCTTCTCGAGGATCTTTATCAGTCCGGCAGTGTGAGACTTATGGTAG
The DNA here is from genome assembly GCF_030052815.1 of Hevea brasiliensis. NCBI lineage: Eukaryota > Viridiplantae > Streptophyta > Magnoliopsida > Malpighiales > Euphorbiaceae > Hevea > Hevea brasiliensis. The sequence goes on from NW_026615139.1 coordinate 53,112, forward strand.
AATACACGGTGGGGTTTGTTTCAAGGCCATAGGTGCATGTTTTAACTGTGGAGGGAGCGGACATTTTGCTAAGGATTGTACTAGTTCGCACCGATCTGGACCTTCTGCTACATCTGATGGATCAGCCCAAGTCTCGACACCTAGAGGGTCACAGTCAGCTGTTAGAGGTAGAGGTAGAGATAGGGGTCCTGGTAACACTCCTAGAAGTCAAAGCACTGTTAACCAGCCAGTACCCAGTGGCGCACTAGTCAGAGTGTATACCATGCGTCAGAGGGAGGAAGCTGAAACATCAAATGTAGTAGCTGGTATTTTCTCCATCCTTGACCAAGATGTATATGTGTTATTTGATCCTGGCTCCACACATTCGTATGTTAGTGCTAGTGTGATGTGTTCTACTGCTATTCAGTGTGTACCAATGGACTATGATGTGCTAGTAACTAGTCCATTAGGCCAGGAGGTTAGGGTAAATAAATTATACAGAGATTTTCCTTTGGTGATCCAAGGACACACTTTTCTATCTGATTTGATTGAAATACCCTTCAGAGATTATGATATTATCTTGGGCATGGATTGGTTAGCCAGGCATCATGCGATGATTGACTGTAGACTGAAAATAGTCACTTTTGGTCTCCCTCAGTATGGTGATGTAGTAATACATGGGGAGAGGCAGTTCTTGCCTTCAAACATCATTTCAGCTGCACTGGCCAGAAAAATGATTAGGAAGGGGTGTGAGGCGTACTTGGCACATGTGATAGACACCCAAGTGGGTAGTCCAGCATTGAGGGACATCCCCACAGTATGTGACTTTTCGGATGTGTTTCCTGATGAATTGCCAGGATTACCTCCAGAAAGAGAAGTGCAGTTTGAGATTGATGTTATGCCTAGTGTGGACCCAATTTCCATAACGCCATACAGAATGGCACCAGCAGAACTAAAAGAATTGAAAGTGCAGTTGCAAGAGCTACTTGACAAGGGCTTTATCCGCCCTAGTGTGTCACCTTGAGGAGCGCCAATGTTGTTTGTAAAGAAGAAAGATGGCACTCTCCGGTTATGCATTGACTATCGGCAGTTGAATAAGGTGACAATAAAGAACAGATACCCATTGCCCCGCATTGATGACTTGTTTGATCAGTTGAGAGGTACAGCTGTGTTCTCCAAAATTGACCTGAGATCAGGTTATTATCAGTTGAAAGTACAAGAGCAGAGTATTTCTAAAACTGCCTTTAGAACCCATTACGGCCATTATGAGTTTTTGGTTATGCCATTCAGGTTAACTAATGCTCTGGCTGCTTTTATGAATCTGATAAACACTATCTTCAGACCATACCTCGACCAGTTTGTTGTGGTATTCATAGATGATATATTGTTCTATTCGAGGAATGCAGAAGAGCATGATAGACATCTGCGCATTGTACTGCAAACTTTGAGGGAGAAACAACTATATGCCAAATTGTCGAAGTGTGAATTTTGGCTGAAAGAAATATCTTTTTTGAGGCACATAGTATCAGCAGAGGGTATTAAGGTAGATCCTAGCAAGATAGAAGCTGTCCTTAATTGGAAGCCACCCAGAAATATCACAGAGATTCGCAGTTTTCTGGGTTTAGCTAGATACTACCGTCGTTTTGTGAAAGGATTCTCCATGTTGGCATCTCCATTGACCAAGCTGCTTAGGAAAGATGTGAAATTTCAGTGGACGGATAAATGCTAGCAGAGTTTTGATGAATTGAAGAGGTGTTTGACTGAGGCTCCAGTCCTGACTTTACCTATACCGGGTAAAGAATATACAGTTTACAGCGATGCTTCTCATAATGGGTTAGGCTATGTATTGATGCAAAATCGAAAAGTCATTGCCTATGCATCATGCCAGCTAAAATCGCATGAGAGAAATTATCCGCCACATGATTTGGAGCTTGCAGCTATTGTATTTGCTCTTAAGATCTGGAGACATTATTTTATGGGGAGAAGTGCTACATCTACACAGATCATAAGTGTTTGAAGTGTTTGGGGACCTAGAAAGAGTTGAATTTAAGATAGAGGAGATGGTTAGAGTTGATAAAAGACTATGATTGTCTGATAGACTATCAGCTAGGAAAAGCTAATGTTGTGGCTGACGCCTTAAGTCGCAAGACTATGGCAAGTCTACGGGTTACTCCTTTGTCTATGGTACATGAGATGAGATCATTACATGCCAGCTTAGAGATTAATGATGAGGGGCAGATAATAGTTGCATGGCATGTACAACTAGTATTGAGTGATTAGATCAGAATGGCTGCTCAGAATGATGAAAGGTATCAGAAGTTATTAGAAGAAGTTCGACAGGGCAAGAAACCAGAATTCTCAATTAGAGATGACAGTCTATTACTACACCAGGACAGAATGTGTGTTCCTAATAATGTTGATTTGAGGCAGATCATTTTGAAGGAAGCACATGAGTCTCCTTTTGCCATGCACCCTGGTGGTACAAAAATATATAGAGGGCTAAAGGAGCATTACTGGTGGATGGGTATGAAAAGAGATGTGGCAAAATTTGTTTCCAAATCCCTAACTTGTCAGCAAGTGAAGGCAAAGCATCAAGTACCAACTGGGTTATTACATACACTACCAGTGCCAAAATGGAAATGGGAGAGAATAACTATGGATTTTGTGATGGGACTTCCGAGGACACAGAAGAGTCATGATGTAGTATGGGTCATTGTTGACAGACTGACCAAGTCTGCTCATTTTCTGCCAGTTCGGATGGACTACAGTTTAGAAAGATTGGCCAAGTTGTACATTGATGAGATTGTGAGACTGCATGGAGTGCCAGTATCCATCGTATCAGACGGAGATCCTAGGTTCATTTTTAGATTCTGGGGTAGTCTTCAGAGAGCCCTAAGAACTAGATTGAACTTCAGTATGGCATTCCACCCACAGACAGATGGCCAATCTGATAGGGTAATTCAGATATTGGAGGACATGCTACGGGCTTGTGTGATTGAGTTTGAGGGCAGTTGGGACACACACTTGCCTTTGATTGAGTTTGCTTACAACAATAGCTACCAATCAAGCATTGGGATGCCTCCATATAAAGCTTTGTATGGCAGAAAATGTAGAACCCCATTGTGTTGGGATGATGTGGGTGAAAGAAAGATGATTGGACCCGAAATTGTTCAGCAGACTGAGAAGAAAATTAGGGTAATCAAAGATCGACATAAGACTGCATCAGACCGTCAGAAGTCCTATGTTGATCTGAAGAGAAGGGATGTTAAATATGCAGTGGGTGACAAAGTATTCTTTAAGGTTTTCCCATGTAAGAGGATTATGAGATTCGGCAGAAAGGGGAAACTGAGTCCTCGCTTTATTGGGCCATATGAGGTTTTGGAAAGAGTGGGTCCTTTGGCATATCGGTTGGCACTACCTCCAGAGTTGGAGAAGATACATAATGTCTTTCATGTGTCTATGTTGAGGAGGTATCGATCAGACCCATCTCATGTAATACCAGTGGAAGAAATTGAAGTGAATCTAGACCTCACGTATGAAGAGGAACCCATAGAGATTCTAGCTTATGAGGTGAAGCAGCTACGGAACAAGCAGATACCGTTAGTCAAAGTGCTGTGGAACCATCATTCGGGCCAAGAAGCTACTTGGGAACGAGAGGAGGACATAAGGAGACAGCACCCACAGCTATTCAAAGATTGATACCAGGTAAAATTTCGAGACAAAATTTATTTTAAGAGGGGGAGAATTGTAACACCCCTATTTGCATAGCCTGGTATATTTCACTATTCCAGTGACCGGTGTCGGTCCGGATAATTAAGGGGATTAGAACCACAATTAAGACAACTAGATAAACTATAAACACAAATAATTAGTAATTGCCAATTAGTTAAGTATAAATAAGAAAAATAGAACATAAGAAGTTATACGAGCTGAAAGTCACAGCGATGGGTGATCTTCTCGGGAAGGACTGCGAAGTTGATTTAAACTCAAATTTCGAACTGTAAAATATGACGCCGGTCCTTAGGACCATTATGAACATAGTGGAAAAGAGAAAATTATGAAAAAGAATTGTTAAGTCAGTCAAATAATTATAGCAGAGAGCCGAAAGAAATATTGAATTATTTACAAACCGGGTTGAACCAGCGAGGGGCAATTTAGTCAATTGACCCCGAGAGCTGACTCCTGATCTAACTGTCAAATAAAATCAAAGAAAAGAAAATTTCAGAATCGAAAATTAAATTAAAGAACTAATGGAAAAATAAATAAAAAAAAGAAGAAAAAAGAAAAAGTTGAAATGGGTGACATCATGCATGATGTCATAAACACAAATATAATTAAAAATTAAATTTTGGATAATTATGGTCTTCCATAAGACTAAAAACAAAAAGGAAAGAAAAAGAAAAAAAAAACAAAAAGCCTTCTTCCCTAAACCTTGCCACCTCACTCTCCCTCTTAACTCTCCCTTACCAAATCACCATTAAAGCTCATTTTGAGCTTGAAGAAAGCAAACCTTAGCCATAAAAATTGCTAACCCCTTAATTAAACTTGGTCTTTTAGTCTTGAAAAGAAGTTTGAGCAAGAAAGAAAGAAGAAAGGAAGGAGCTAAAGAGGAAAAAAAATTCTGCAATTCAAGGTTAGTGAGTTCACTTTAAGTTTTTAGTTTAATTTAAGTATTTATAGCATGAAGAACCTAGAAATATGCTTAAAATGAAATGAAAACATCTTTAGAGAACTAGATGGAAATTCTGGCAGCTAGGGTTTGTGATGGAAATGCATGTGTTTTGATTGAATTAAATATGTTAGGAAGCTTAATTGAGTTGATGAATGATGTTGGTATGCTTTGAATCAAGTAAATGTAACAAAAATGTGAATTAGGGTTTGGACCTAGGGTTTTGGAAGCCAAAAATTAGAAAAATGGTCAAATGGTGTGTTTGACCTTGTTTGAGGTGAGAAATGGTCATTTGTGACCAATTGAGTGAAGGAACGGAAGCGTGAAAAACACAAGTTTATACCATTGAATTCAAAAATTTTCATCTAGGGTCACATGCATCATGTAAGATTTATTTTTAACTATTTAATTTCAATGATAAACAACATATTAAAACTCTTTTAATATGTTTTTTGATCTGTATTTTCCATTTAAGATTTTAAAATTAATCAGATTAATTTTAGAACTCTAGATTAAATCAAGAATGATTACACTAACCTCTTAATGCACTGCAGCGTATTTACGCCTTTGAGATTCGTCTTCAGGACACCAAATGTTGTCCCTCTAGCTTGTCCACACTAAGAACACCTATGGCAGCCCTTGAACAGCTTCTAAAGCTTTTTCTATTAATTAGAAATTCAAGTTCTGCCTTTTAAGAGATTAGAGATGTAAACAGGACACTAGAAACAATTTCTAGTATTTTTAATTCAAGAGATTGATGGCTAATCTCTTTGAATTGATGAGAGATGAAGAGGAAGAGAGGGAGAGCTTCAAAATGGCGTGACAAAGGAGTGTGGCTGCTGGTTGTATTTTATTTTTCTCATAACAACACTTATATAGCTAGGTTAACACATTAAACCCTTACCACATGTCACCCTTTGATTAGCTCTAGGTTCAAGTGACCCAATCATATTGTGCCAAGTGTCAAACCTATATTTAATCTTAATTTTAATCATCTTACATGATTAAAAGACATTTGGAAAGCTTATGTGTAATGCCATGTGTCACCATCTCATGGTGCCACGTGTCACACTACGAAATAACCAAAATGCCCTTGTGTCTTAATTTTGAGTTTTTAACCTAAAATAATTATTTCTCTTCTTCTAATTAATTTATATCAAATATAAATTAATTAATTAATCTCTATTAATTAATTTCTCATTAATTAAATTCATATTTGAACACTTTAAATATAAATTTAACTTATACTATACATGCAATAATCTAGATTTGGTTTCAATTCATGCTAGGGACTTTGCAATCTAATTGCAAACCAAACCTATTTAATTAATCAATTAAACTCTTTAATTAATTAATTAAATCATATTTAATTAGGTGATTACTTGGGTATGTGTGTGACTTACTAGGCTCATCACTAATTGGCAATGAGACATGATATCAACTCTTAATATCATCAGAACTCTTTCTTACCATGAATGATTTCTCTAAATCATTTTATGCATCTCATAGACCATGGTTAACACCTAGCATAGCTTGCCATGGACACCCAATTAGTAATAAGGTTTACCTTAAATGAACATATAATCATATATTACCATGCACTAGAATCTATCTGTTACAAAATCCCAACTCAAGCTGTAGTCATGGTTTATGTCAAACTCCATTTGCTATGAATATTATGTTCTCTTTTAATTCCAGTTCTTAATTAAAAAGATTTTCTCATCAGAAACTCTTTTTTGATTAAATCTATCTGTCCTGGCCAGGAACTTGAAACATCAAGAACAATTAAATGAAAAAAGGAATTTATCTCTATTTACTTAGAGGAACAGATTCCATCTTAATCAACACCTACCTCCATATATAACTAGTAGGAGCCAACACATGCCCATATACCCATACACAGTACAAGTATGAAAGCAGTATCAAACTCAAACTACATATATACAAGATAACTGTGCTATCTCAGGTCTAAAGATTATATGCACTGATATGATTTATGACAAAACATTGACAAGAGTAAACTCCATGTGTTTTTCATAAGTGTCACTGGTTCGTTATCATTTATAAGTACCTATCACGTTTGTCATATGGCATGAGACTCACCATTCCATCTTATTTATATCTCATATAAATAACTTGGTAACAAACATGAATACAATCTTTCTGGATAAGTCATGTCCTTATTATGAAGTATCCTCGATTGTGAACCTATTTATGATACTTTGTACTAGAAATACTGTCACTCATATTCTTAACAACTTAAGAATAGAATTTCTAACAAAATATCAATGGACCTTTTCTATTACACATAAATATATTATGTAAATGGAAAAGTGGAAATGCATTTTATTAATAAAAATATGTACAAGATACATACTAAATGATATGCTCTAGGGCATACTACTAACATTGAGATGTGTTGGAAGTGTTGGAAGTGAGAGTGAATTCGGATTGAAAATGGCCATGCTACAGGCAGCAGAACCAAGGTCCCTTTGAGGGATCCAATTGGTATGAGACCAATTGGGAATGAAAATAGACATAAAATGGAACATTTTTCATTTAGGAATCATGCCCAAAAGTGACCATAGCCTAGTGAACAAATTGACCAAATCCGGATTTATTCAGTCTGACTTGTACAAAAATGACCAAATAAACAATGTTTGTTCATTTGGCCATAACTTGGGCTAGGCAGGCCTAAATGACCTGAAATTTTACTAGTGGATAGTTGAGATATAGACCAACAACTTTCATGAAGAGCACCAATCCAAATTATGCCCTTAACCAAGTCATTTAGCCACCCAAATTTGGTGACCTAAAACTGCCAGAACCAGAATTTGCCCAAAAATCTGGGTTAAGTCCAATTCGGCAACCATGATTCAAATGGCTATAACTTGAGCTACAAAACTCCAATTGGAGTGATTCAAAAAGGAGAATAAAGTTAAGACAATAGAGAACATTTTCTATGAAGAAAATGTTGCCAAATTCTAATAGAAAAATGACCAATGGAACAGTGCAACCTAAGACACCAAAACTGAAAATTTGCAATTTTGCCTAAAAGACCTAAGTTTTGAGAAAATGACCAAAACCAACAAGTTTGGTAACCAAAATGTGGTATGTGGGTGAAGTTGGAGTTCCCATACCTATTAAGCCTTAGAAATTCAACAAATTGACTTGAATAGTAACCTCAGCATGAAATTTACAAGAATGTAAGTTTAAACATATTGGAATTAATTATTGGAATTGTTATGAAGTAAAGATACTGAGACACTATAAATTTTGTGTTTCAGCTGAAAAAGACTTAGAAGGTCTGAGAGACTGAGTCAAGGTCTAGAGGCGACTCACGTCAGATTTGTGCACAATAAACCCTATTTAAGCATTTTATCCTTGAAAAATTGATTTAGTACACATTATGAGTTTAAGAACTTTTGTGTTGCCACTTTGTGATGAAATTGTAACTTTGGAAATTGATTTGATTTTTGTATTCAATAATTGAATAAAATGTAAGAAAATGGTTTTAAAATCCCTTGTAGTGTACTTAATGAATTATCGGTAGGTGAAGTTCGGTAGTTCATTAGGTATTCTACAGGAATATGTTATGCCTTAGAAAGGGGTAAGGTGTGACAATAAGCTTATTGTGAGATTAGTGGGTGGTACTTTTATGTTGCCTTCTACTATTATGGATGTGCCAGTTCATGAGGCAACATTTTTAGATAAGGGGACCTTGTTCCAAGATGTTATCGAGAATCTTGCTTTCACAGTTGAGAAAATGGATGCCAAGATGGTGCATCAAGAGGAAGGTAGTTATGGTTCTTAGAGGCATGGTACAAGTGTAGATAGGTTGAGTTGGAAGATATGGTAGAGGTGGATGTTGTTCTCATAAGATGGTTTTATCATCCAGTGGTGTAGGCTACACGAGTCAGGAAAGGAAAGAGGCTCAGATGGTGGATGTTAAAATGTTGATGTCTTCGAAGGATTTATTTTCCATTAAGAAATTTATTGTTGAAGACGCTCTTTGAAGGATTTATTTTCTATGAAGAAACTTATTGTTGAAGATGCTCAGTCTCCCACACTTCTAAGAATGGTGGTGGCTGCCTTTTCTTTTTTATCAAGAAACTTATTGTTGAAGATGCTCATTCTATGACACTTCTAAGAAAGGTAATAGCTGTTGGGTAGCATCATAAAGCTCCTAAGTTGGAACCTCTAGGGATTAGGCAATCCTTGGAAAGTTCGTGCTCTAAGGCAATTGATCTGCTTTCAATGCCCAAATATTTGTTTTTTAATTGTGACCCATATGCATAGTTTTGAATTTTTTTCGCTTCGTAGGATTTTTAATAATTATAATTTTTTTATTATGAATTCTTATGGACGATCTAGTGGCTTGTTGCTTTTATGGTTAACGAAATGTGTTTTGACTATTGCGAGTGTCACACCCTACTCCTCGCAAGATGTAACATACTCCCGTAGTAAACCTAATGAATTACTGTACTTTGCCTACCGATAACCAATTAAATATACTATAATAGATTTTAAAACAATTTTCATTCATTTTTAAAATTGGTGGGTAAAATTTTTCTTTTTAGATATTAAAAACCTTTATTTAAAGTTCAAACATAAATCAAATTTTTAGATATTTAAAATCTCCGTAATTTTTACAAAAATTTCGGCAGAGTGCCGTCTATATTTTAAGAAAACAGTTCTTCAAAATCTGAAAATAAAGACATTCCCAATATTTTTCTCAATCACAACTCCATTATTCAATCTCATTTCACAAATCAACACAAACAACTCAATACGCAGTTTAAATTAAATCAAACATTGAAATATCTCATTAAGATAACAAAATGAATATTTACATTTATGGGAGTATTAAAAATTTAGTAGTACAAACTTTATAAATACATAAAATCTCGAGATAACCTTATAATAATTTGTATTTCATTACAATCCAAAAATATATTACAAAAGAGTTGGTACAACTGCTCAAAGTAAATTTCATACATATAATTACAGAATTATATCAAAATTTAAAGTACAAGGGTATACCTATGATATACCCAAAGATAGTCTCACTATGCCTTTCAGTAATCTTGCTCAGCTGCTTTATATTTTCTTTCACCTGTGACAGCATATAAAGCTATCGCTGAGTGGTGAACTCAGTGGTGCACAAACTAATAATTTAAAACTTAATACAAGTTATGCTTGACAAATTCATAACAAATAAAAATTTAAAATTTCTAAATTCTTCAAAATTCATAACATTCAGAAATTAATATTTTCATTCATGCAAATTATTCATTTGAATAACATTTTGATCAAATAGTAACTATTTATCTACATTTCTTTTAAATCCCGCAACAATATGAAAATATTTTGAATCACTGACAAATTATTTATTTCAACCACAATTTATCAAATTATGCACAATTTAAAGGGCGTTGCCAACAATTCACACAGTTGAACCCATGACCCAAAATTCAAATAGATGCTGTGTTGTACACCACAACATTTCACACTCTCCCAATAACCGAGGCTAAAAGGGAGGAACAAAGACTAGCTAGTACATATATGAGTACTCATTCAAACTCTTCCCCAACTGGTAAGCCAGAGAGGAAGGAACTTGCCCCATCTAGTGGAGGAGATATCTCACTAGACAAGCTAATGAGAATTCACAACATATTTTGCCATGTCAACTGTGGTTTCAAATCATATTCAAAATAATTTCTATTTACAAAGTATTTACAAATCATCAACATATTTAATCATCATAAATTCATGCTCAAGGTTGGCAACACATCAAACTTAAAATTTACAATCCTCAAAACCATGCAATAAATCCATAAATGCATGAGAAAATTTACATTTAATTTATACAATTTCATTCAACAAATTAAAATCCTCAACACAACAAAATTATAAATCATAAAATAAACTTTTTCAAATCAATTTAGAAGTGAAAAGTAACAAAATAGTTAGTTGTGCACAAACCTTATACGAGTTGCCTCTTGGCCTTGACTCGATGTCTCGGGTTCTTTCCCTTTATTCTTTTCCACTGAAACACACAGTTTCACAGTGTTTCAGTATCACTATTTATCATTACTCCACAATTAAATTTAAATCTACTTATGCCTAGCTTTAATATGCTAAACTTGACGTTCTTTAAAATTTGTATTTCAGGGTTACTATTTATGACACTATTCAAGTCAATTTGTTGACTTTCTAATGCTTAATAGGTATGGGAATTCTAATTTCACCCACATATCACATTTTAGTTACCTAATTTGTTGGTTTTGGTTATTTTCTCAAATTTTAAGTCTTTTAGGCAAAATTACAAATTTTCAGTTTTGGTGTCCTATGTTGCACTGTTCCATTGGTCATGTTGCTGTTAGAATTTAGCTAAGTTTTCTTCATAGAAATTGTTCCTTATTTCTTAAATTTATTTTTCTTTTTGAATCACTCCAATTGGAGTTTTGTAGCTCAAGTTATAGCCATTTGAATCATGGCTGCCGGATTGGACTTAACCCAGATTTTTGGGCACCAAACTGGTTCTGGCAGTTTTAGGTCACCAATTTTGGGTGGCCAAATGACTTGGTTAAGGGCATAATTTGGGTTTGTGTTCTTCATGAGAGTTTTAGGTCTATATCTCAGCTGTCCACTGGTAAAATTTCAGGTCATTTAGACCTACCTAGCCCAAGTTATGGCTAAATGAACAAACACTGTTTATTTGGTCATTTTTGTACAGGTCAGATTGCCTAATCCGGATTTGGTCAATTTGTTCACTAGGTTTTGGTCACTTTTTGGGCATGGTTCCTAGATGAAAAATGTGTCATTTTGTGTCTAGTTTCATTCCCAATTGGGCTCACACCAATTGGGCTTGTAAATTTTCAGTTTAGGTCCCTGAAAGGGACCTTGGTCCTGCTACCTGCAGAATAACCATTTTCAATCAGAATTTAAACTCACTTCTAACACTTCCAACACATCTCAATTGGTCACAAATGACCATTTCTCATCTCAAACAAGGTCAAACACACCATTTGACCAATTCTCACATTTTTTTCTCCCAAACCCTAGGTGCCAAAAACCCTAACTCATAAAATTCAAACCTAATGCATTCTAAACATCTATCCATAGTTTACATACTCAATTCAACTTAAGCAACCATTCAGATGCATCAAATTCACCCATTTCAAACCCTAACTAAGGCTGGCCAAAATTCATGTTTGGTCTCTCAACCATGTTTTCCTTTGATTTGTTTCAATTTCTAAGTTTATTAAAGCATATTTGCATGAAATTTAAAGAAATAAATTAGAGTTTATTACTAACCTTTCTTTGATTTCCACCTCTTCAATTTCCTCTCTTTTCTTCCTTTCTTTTCTTCCTCTAAAGGTTCTTCAAGTTGAACTAACAAGTTTTTATGGATTATTTTTGGGGTCAAAGTGGTTTTAAGTGGTTGAAAGAAAGCTTAAATTCAAGCTTTCATGGTGGTGCTACAATGGTGATTTAAGGGAAAGGTGGGGCGGCACACTTGGTTGGAAGAGGAAGAAAATGATTTTTCTTTTCTTTTTTTAGGTATTTTATGTCTTTTAAAATTGCTTTTGACTTGGTCAATTTAGGTAGGAAAATCAAAATTAGTTTTGACATCATGATGATGTCATAAAGGTGATGTAATAAACTTTTTCAATTTTCTTTTTCTTTTGCATTTATTTTTCCATTAGTTCTTTAATTTAATTCTTGGTCCTGAAATTTTCTTTTCTCCGATTTTATTTGACAGTTAGGTCAGGAGTCAGCTCTAGGGGTGAATAGACCAAATTGCCCCTCATCGGTCTGATCCGGTTTGCAAGTTATTTAATATTTCTTTCGGATCCTGACTTAATTATTTGACTTTCTTAACAATTCTTTTTTGTGATTTTCTCTTTTCCACTTTGTTCGCAATAGTCCTAAGGACCGCGGCGTCACATTTTTCGGTTCGAAATTTGAGTTACGATTGACCTCGTAGTCATTTCTCGAGAAGGTCACCCATCGCTGTGACTCTCGGCTCATTTAACATTTTATGTTCTGTTTTTCTTATTTTTACTTTTCTATCTGGTAATCACTATTTATTTTTAATCAGGGCTTTTCTAGGTGTCTTAAACACAGTTCTAATCCTCTTAATTGTCCGGACTGATACTGGTCACTAGAACAGTAACATATACCAGGCTATGTAAAAAGGGGTGTTACAGCGAGTTACTCTTTGCATCATTTAAATTTTCATGTGGATTGAGGGAATGATGTTGTTTAGCGTGAAGCTAATTTGATGGTTGGCTTGATACTTAAAACAAACATTTATCATGGGACCTTATGAATGTATTTTTATCCTTATTCTCTTTGCCATGGCTTGTGTTTGATGATTTTAATGAAATATTGTATGATTTTGAAAAAAGTGGTGGCCAGCATAGACGGGGAGTTAGTTTTGAGGGTTTTCAACTATCGTCAATTTCTATAATGTTAGAGATATGGGTTTTCAAAGTCATAACTTTACCTAGGATAATGGAAGGGTGGGAGGTGGGAATATATAGGAGTAGTTGGATAGAATTTTTGATTCAAATTACTGGATTTTGTTATTTCCTTCAACTCACGTTGTTCATCTACCTCGCTTAACTTCATATCATTGTCCATTGTTATTAGAGATGCAAGATGTTAATAGTGGATCTAGAGCCCATTCTTGCATCATAAAATTTGGGGCGATGTGGCTACAGTATTTTTCTTTTGGTGAGGTGATCAGACGGGGTTAAAGGGAGAAGCAATTTGCCTGGTATTCAGTATTAAAGTTAGAAGAGGTTATGTGGTGTCAGCAATCTCATGCAATCTAACATAAGGAGGGTGACCACAACAGTAATTTTTTCCATCATTGTCACACCTTACCCCTCTGTAAGACATAACATGATCCCGTAGAATACCTAATGAACTACTGCACTTCACCTACCGATAACTCATTAAGTACCCTACAAGGGATTTTAAAACAATTTCTTACTTATTATAGGGTACTTAATGAGTTATCGGTAGGTGAAGTACGGTAGTTCATTAGGTATTCTACGAGAACATGTTATGTCTTACAGAGATAATTAAGAAAATTGTTTTAAAATCCCTTGTAGGGTACTTAATGAGTTATCGATAGGTGAAGTGCGGTAGTTCATTAGGTATTCTACGGGATCATGTTATGTCTTACAGAGGGGTAAGGTGTGACATGTTTTAGTGATATCAGAGCAAATTTTTGAAGTATGTTTTAACTTGAGAATTTGAGTCTTTCCTTGTTAAGTACAACTGCTCAATGTCCATATTTGTTACATACAGTGCATTACATCATAAATATGAACTAACGGAGGGAAATCTCCTTGTGTTATTTGTTCAGGAGATACCCTAACTTTAGACTGAAATGGAAGAAGGGGATCGCTCAGTCGAGCAATCGGTTGAAGCTGAGGCACAAGGGGAAGCCCCAACTCTATAGAATATCAGTGGGTCAGTAGCACTATCCCCACAAATGCCGCAGTTTCCTGCACAGTTTTCACAGCAGATGGCTGCGATGTTTCAACAAATGGCTGGGGGTATGCCTGCTCAAGCTCCACCCGAGACACCTGTGGCACAACCACTGCCTCCAGCCAGACAGTATGATAAGTTATTGAAGTATGGGGTTACAGAATTTAAGGGTACAGTGGACCCTTTAGAGGCAGAGCAATGGCTTGAAAGGATGGATAGAGTATTTAAGAAGCTGCACTACCAAGATGAACTGAAGTTTGAATATTCTGGGAGTCTCCTTTCTACCAGCAAGAAAAGGTGCAAGAGATTTGAGACTGGTTTGAAGCCCAGTTTGAAAATGCAAGTAGTGGAATTCAGACACAGCAATTTTTTAGAACTCATGTCTCAAGCACTCGAGTTAGAAAGGATTGAATCAGAAGCAACACCTATAAAAGAAAAATAAAAAAAAGTTGAGAAATCAGAGAAAGACAAGGGAGAAAAGTCAGTAGAGCCAAGTTCTGGTGGTACTTCTGGGAAAAGAAAGAAATTTGGTGGACCTAGCAGAGGTCGAGGTGGAAGATTTGGAAAGAGCCGATTCTCTGGACAGAGACCCCCTAGGTCTGGTCAGCAATCGAGCAGGGGTTCATATCCTGCCCGCCCCTGTGAGACTTGTGGCAAGATTCATGGGGGGGAATGCTATTGGGCTACTGGAGCCTATTTTAACTTTGGAGGCAAGGGCCATCTTGCTAAAGACTGCACTAGTGCTCCTAAATATGGTCCAGCTCCTACTGCTGCCGAAGGATCTATTCAGAGTCCTACTCCTAGAGGTTCACAATCAGTCGACAGAGGAAGAAGCAGAGGTAGAGGCACTGCTTCTGGCAGTCAGGGCACTGTTGGTAAGTCAGCACAAGGAAGTGCTTCAGCCAGAGTCTACACAATGAGACAACGAGAAGAGGCTGAGACTCTGATGTTGTAGCTGGTATATTCTCTATCTCTAATCAAAAAGTATTTGTGTTGTTTGATCTGGGTTCAACCCACTCATATGTTAGTCCTAGCATAGTCAGTTCACTTGCTGTTCCATGTGTCCAAATGGATTTTGAAGTGCCAATAACTAGTCCATTAGGACAAGAAGTCTAGGTCAACAAAATCTATAGGGACTGTCCTTTGGTAATCCAAGGACATGTTTTTATGTCAGATTTGATTGAAATGCCCTTCAGAGAGTATGATATCATCTTGGGCATGGATTGGTTAGCCAGGCATCACGCCATGATTGACTGTAGACTGAAGACAACCACTTTTGGTCTCCCTTTGTACGGTGATGTGGTAATACATGGGGAGAGGCATTTACTGCCATCAAACATCATTTCGGCTGCACTAGCCAGAAGGATGATCAGAAAGGGGTGTGAAGCATACTTGGCACATGTGATAGACACCCAAGTGGGGAGTCCAGCACTAAGGGACATCCCTACTATATGTGACTTTCCAGATGTGTTTCCTGATGAATTGCCAGGATTACCTCCAGAAAGAGAGGTGCACTTTGAAATTGATGTTATGCTTAGTGTGGAACCAATCTCTATAAAACCATATAGAATGGCACCTGCAGAATTGAAAGAGTTGAAAGTGCAGTTACAAGAGCTGCTTGACAAGGGCTTTATCCGCCCTAGTGTGTCACCTTGGGGAGCGCCAGTGTTGTTTGTTAAGAAGAAAGATGGCACTCTCCGCTTATGTATTGACTACCGACAGTTGAATAAGGTGACAATAAAGAATAGATATCTATTGCCTTGCATTGATGACTTGTTTGATCAGTTGAGGGGTGCAGTTGTGTTCTCCAAAATTAACCTGAGATCAGGTTATTATCAGCTGAAAGTATAAGAGCAGAGTATTTCTAAAACTGCCTTCAGAACCTGCTATGGCCATTATGAGTTCTTGGTCATGCCATTTGGGTTAACTAATGCTCCGGCTGCTTTTATGGATCTGATGAACACTATCTTCAGACCATACCTCGACCAGTTTGTTGTGATATTCATTGATGATATATTGGTCTATTCGAGGAGTGCAGAAGAGCATGATAGACATCTGCGGATTGTACTACAGATTTTGAGGGAGAAACAGCTATATGCCAAATTGTCGAAATGTGAATTTTGGCTGAAAGAAATATCTTTCTTGGGGCATGTAGTATCAGTAGAGGGTATCAAGGTAGATCCAAGTAAGATAGAAGCTATCCTTAATTGGAGGCCACCCAGAAATATTACAGAGATTCACAGTTTTCTGGGTTTAGCTGGATACTACCGTCAATTTGTGAAGGGATTTTCCATATTGGCATCTCCATTGACCTAGCAGCTTAGAAAAGATGTGAAATTTTAGTGGACGGATAAATGCCAACAGAGTTTTGAT
This sequence comes from Hevea brasiliensis, assembly GCF_030052815.1. NCBI lineage: Eukaryota > Viridiplantae > Streptophyta > Magnoliopsida > Malpighiales > Euphorbiaceae > Hevea > Hevea brasiliensis. The sequence continues at coordinate 69,643 of NW_026615139.1, forward strand.
GAGTTAAAGAGGTGTTTGACTGAAGCTCCAGTCCTGACTTTAGCTACTCCGGGTAAAGAATACACAGTTTATAGTGATGCTTCTCACAATGGGTTAGGCTATGTATTGATGCAAGATCAAAATGTTATTGCCTATGCATCATGCCAGCTAAAACCGCATGAGAGGAACTATCCGACACATGACTTGGAGCTTGCAGCTATAGTGTTTGCTCTTAAGATCTGGAGACACTATTTGTATGGGGAGAAGTGCTACATCTACACAGATCATAAGAGTTTGAAGTATTTGGGCACCTAGAAAGAGCTGAATTTGAGACAAAGGAGATGGTTAGAGTTGATAAAAGACTATGATTGTTTGATAGACTATCAGCCATGGAAAGCTAATGTGGTGGCAGACGCCTTAAGTCGCAAGACTATGGCAAGTCTACGGGTTACTCCTTTGTCTATAGTACATGAGTTGAGATTATTACATGCCAACTTAGAGATTAATGATGAGGGGCAGACAGCAATTGCATGGCATGTACATCCAGTATTGATTGACCAGATCAGAATGGCTGCTCAGAATGTTGAAAGGTATCAAAAGCTGTTAGAAGAAGTCAGACAGGGCAAGAAACCAGAATTCTCAATAAGAGATGACGGTCTATTGTTACACCAGGGCAGAATGTGTGTTCCTAATGATATTGATTTGAGAAAGATCATTTTGAAGGAAGCACATGAGTCTCCTTTTTCCATGCACCCTGGTGGCACAAAAATGTATAGAGGGCTAAAGGAGCATTACTGGTGGATGGGTATGAAAAGAGATGTGGCAGAGTTTGTTTCTAAATGCCTAACTTGTCAACAAGTGAAGGCAGAGCATCAAGTACCCACTGGGTTGTTACATCCACTACTAGTACCATAATGGAAATGGGAGAGAATAACGATGGATTTTGTGATGGGACTTCCAAGGACATAGAAGAGTCATGATGCAGTATGGGTCATTGTTGATAGACTAACTAAGTCTGCTCATTTTCTACCAGTCCGGATAGACTACAGTTTAGAAAGATTGGCCAAGTTGTACATCGATAAGATTGTGAGACTGCATGGACTGCCAGTATCTATCGTATCAGACAGAGATCCTAGGTTCACTTCTAGATTCTGGGGTAGTCTTCAGAGAGCCCTAGGAACTAGATTGAACTTCAGTACTACATTCCACCCATAGACAGATGGCCAATCTGAAAGGGTAATTCAGATCTTAGAGGACATGCTACGGGCTTGTGTGATTGAATTTGAGGGCAGTTGGGACATACACTTGCCTTTGATTGAGTTTGCTTACAACAATAGCTACCAATCAAGCATTGGAATGCCTCCATATGAAGCTTTGTATGGCAGAAAATATAGAACCCCATTGTTTTGGGATGACGTGGGTGAAAGAAAGATGATTAGACCTGAAATTGTTCAACAAACTGAAGAGAAAATCAGCGTGATCAGAGATCGACTTAAGGCTGCATCAAACCGTCAGAAGTCCTACATTGATTTAAAGAGAAGAGATATTGAGTATGCAGTGGGTGAGAAAGTATTCCTCAAGGTTTCTCCTTGGAAAAGAATTATGAGATTCGGCAGGAAAGGGAAACTGAGTCCTCGTTTCATTGGGCCATATGAGGTTCTGGAAAAAGTGGGTTCTTTGGCATATCGTTTGGCACTACCTCCAGAGTTTGAGAAGATACATAATGTCTTCCATGTGTCTATGTTGAGGATGTATCGATCAGACCCATCCCATGTACTACCAGTGAAAGAAATTGAAGTGAATCCAGACCTCATATATGAAGAAGAACCCATAGAGATTCTGGCTTATGAGATGAAGCAGCTACGAAACAAGCAGATACCGTTGGTAAAAGTGCTGTGGAACCATCATTCGGGCTAGAAGGCTACTTGGGAACGAGAGGAGGACATGAGGAGACAGCACCCACAGCTGTTCAGAGATTGATACCAGGTAAAATTTTGAGTCAAAATTTATTTTAAGGTGGGGAGAATCGTAACACCCCTATTTGCATAGCCTGGTATATTTCACTATTCCGGTGACCAGAGCCGGTCCGGACAATTAAGGGGATTAGAACCACACTTAAGTCAACTAGATAAGCCATAAACACAAATAATTAATAATTGTCAATTAGTTGAGTATAAATAAGAAAAATAGAACATAAGAAGTTAAATGAGCCGAGAGTCACAACGATGGGTGACCTTCTCGGGAAGGACTACGAAGTCTATTTAAACTCAAATTTCGAACCGTAAAATGTGACGCCGCGGTCCTTAAGACTATTACGAACACAGCGGAAAAGAGAAAATCACAAAAAAGAATTGTTAAGCCATTCAATAATTAGGTCAGGAAACCGGAAGAAATATTGAATTATTTGCAAACTGGGTTGAACCGGCGAGGGGCAATTTGGTCAATTGACCCCGAGAGCTGACTCCTAACCTAATTGTCAAATAAAATTGGAGAAAAGAAAATTTCAGAGTCGGAAATTAAATTAAAGAACTAATGAAAAAATAAATGAAAAAAAAAAGAAAAAAAAGTTGAAAAAGTAATGACATCATGTGGTGACATAAGCATGATGCAATAAACTTAATTATTAAAAATGGAAACTATAGGATAATTAAAGAGTTATAATACATGAAACAAAAAAAGAAGAAATGAAAAACATTATTGGTCTTCTCTCCCAACCAAGCCGGCCACTCTTCCCTCTCCCTCAACCCATCATTGTTACACCATAAAAGCTTAAATCCAAGCTTTCTTTCAACCATTTAAATCTATTTTGACCCCAACTTAACTTATTAGAACTTGTTTTAGTCACTTGAGAAGAAGATTGATCACAAAAGAAAGAAGAAAAGAAAAAAAGAAGAAGGAAATTGAAGATTTAGCATCCAAGTTGAGGTTAGTGATTTAAGTTGCAAAATTTTAGTTTATTAGTTGTGTTTGTAGCTTAAAGTCACTTAGAAATTAAAGAAATGAAATAAAAACAATTGTGAAGGACTAAGTTGAATTTCCGTCAACTAGGGTTTTGATATATGTATGTATGAATTTGGTGGATTTAAAAGTGTATGTGAGCTTGATTGTGTTGAAGAAGCATGTATATAGGCATTGAATTGGTTAAATGCAATGAATGGGTGAACTAGGGTTTTGGACACTTAGGGTTTAGGAGGCAAAAATGTGAGAAATTGGGAAATAATGTGTTTGACCTAGTTTGAGGTGAGAAATGGTCATTTGTGACCAAATGAAGTGTGTTGGAAGTGTTTGAATTGAGTTTAAATTCCGATTGAATGTGGTCATGCTGCTGGCAGCAGGACCAAGGTCCCTTTGAGGGACCAAAACTAAAAATTTACAAGTCCAATTGGTATGAGACTAATTGGGAATAAAAATAGACATAAAATGACACAATTTTCATTTAGGAATCATGCCCAAAAAGTGACCAAAACCTAGTGAACAAATTGACCAAATCTGGATTTTCTCAGTCTGACCTGTACAAAAATGGCCAAATGAACAGTGTTTGTTCATTTGGCCATAACTTGAGCTAGGCAGGTCTAAATGACCTGAAATGTTACCAGTGGACAGTTGAGGTATAGACCTAAAACTTTTATGAAGAACACAAACCCAAATTATGCCATTAACCAAGTCATTTGGCCACCCAAAGTTGGTGACCTAAAACTGCCAGAACCAGAATTTGCCCAGAAATCTGGGTTAAGTCCAATCCGGTAGCCATGGTTCAAATGGCTATAACTTAAGCTACAAAACTCCAATTGGAGTGATTCAAAAAGAAGAATAAAGTTAAGACAATAGAGAACATTTTCCATGAAGGAAGTTCAGCCAAATTCTAACAGAAAAATGACCAATGGAATAGTGCAACTTAAGACACTAAAACTGAAAATTTGCAAATTTGCCTAAAAGACTTAGAATTTGAGTAAACAACCAAAACCAACAAATTTAGTGACCAAAATGTGGTATGTGGGTGAAGTTGGAATTCCCATACCTATTAAGCCTTAGAAAGTTAATAAATTGACTTGAATAGTGTAGTGAATAGTAACCCCGAAGTATAAAATTTAAAGAACGTCAAATTTAGCACATTAGAGCTAGGTATAAGTGAATTAAAATTTATTTTTAGACTAATGATGAGTTATGATACTGAAACACTGTGAAACTGTGTGTTTCAGTGAAAAAGAACACCGGGAAAGAACCCCAGGAATCGAGTCAAGGCCAAGAGGTGACTCGCTTAAGGTTTGTGCACAATGTATAATTTTTGTAAATTTTCTTCTGCATATTGTTTTGAATAATTTGAGATATTGATTTGTGACATTACTATGATGAAGTATTTATAATGCTTTTGATTTAAATTGTTGAAAGTTAATTGTGTATATTTGAAATGGCAATATTTAGTAAATTATTAAGATAAGTTTTGAAACCACAGTGTCATGACTATATATTTGAACACCTCACTAGCATGACTAGTGGGGGTAATCAGTTTCAAATTTTGATTCCTTCTCTGGCTGAAGTGTTGAGGTGTGTGCCAGTAGAAGAAGAAATTGAATGGATATTCATATATTTGAGCTAGCTAGCCTTGTGATGTGACTTCTCCTTAGCCTCTGGCTATTGAGATTATATTTGTTTCGAATGGCATGATATAACTGTGGGTTTTATGAACTTGGTTTTGATACTTCGAAATGAACTTGTTTGGATTAAAATCTCATAATTCATGTTTTGTATTAAATTCTCATATTCAATCCAAATTTTGAATAAATGTGAATTAAATTCTGCATAAAGATTATTTTAATATGTTGTGCACCACTGAGTCCTAGTACTAAGCGATGGCTGTTATTGCTGTCGCAGATATAGAGACTAGAGGAGCAGTAGATTGAGCTGCTGAGGATTGTGGAGCGACTTACCTTGAAGTTATATCGGGTATATTTTATACCCTGATTGTAGAAATTTATTTTGATGTATGTAATGCACGTAATTGTATGGACATGTAAAATTGGTCTTGAGCAGCTTGTACAAAGTTTGTATAAAGTTTGTAATAAAATTTAGTTTGAATTTCTTTTAATATAAATTTTTAGTATAATGTATATATAAATTGTTTATCTTTAATGAAATATGAATGAATGAAATTGATTGACAGTATCTTGATGATTATTGAATTTTTGGAAATTGAGAAATGAGGATTGTTGAATTTTGAAACTTGAGAAATTGGTTGAGATTGATTGTGAAATTGAAGAAGTGGTTGAAATAAATAATTGGAAGTGCTTTTTACAGGAATTTGAAGAACTATTTTCTCAAAATATAGACGGCACTCTGCCGAAATTTTTATAAAATTTGCGGAACATTAAAATAGGCCAAAAATTTTAACTAGTTTCCAACTTTAATTAAATGTTTTAACATCTATTTAGAAATGCTCACCACTTATAAAAAGTAAGAAAATTGTTTTAAAATCCCTTGTAGGGTACTTAATGAGTTATCGATAGGTGAAGTGCGGTAGTTCATTAAGTATTCTACGGGATCATGTTATGTCTTACAGAGGGGTAAGGTGTGACAATCATAAAGCATCAAATAGAAGATGATGCAATCAAATTCTAAAGCTTAAGGATGAGCATGGCATTTGGCGAAAAGGCGATGACAATATTGTTTGTTTGGCTCATGACTTTTATGCTTTACCTTTTTTTCTTCAAATGATGTGCAAGCATTGGATGAGATCTTTGACACTCTGGATGCTCGTCTTTTGGAAGATATGGTTGATTTTATTAACAGGTCTTTCCATGAAGATGAGTTAATTGCTACTTTGAAAGATATGCATCCAGAAAGGGCCTCAAGTTTGGATGGGATGCCATTTTTATTTTTTTGTGAAGTTTTGGGATGTTGTTGGGCCAAACATTATGCCAATGGTGTTGGGTTTCCTAAATCTGCATATTATGCCACCACAAGTTAATAACACTTTTTTGATTCTTATACCTAAAGTCAAGTCGCCATCATCTATGAAGGAGCTAAGACCCATTAGCTTATTTAATGTGATTTATAAGTTAATGTCTAAGGTTTTAGCTAATATACTAAAGTGTGCTCTGCCTCAAGTTATTTTGAAACCCAAAGTGCTTTTTTTGAAGGGAGATTGAAAACAGACAATGCTCTGACTGCTTTTGAGGTCTTCCATTCTTTGTAGACTAGATATAAGGGAAGGAAAGGTTAATTTTCTCTAAAGCTTGATATGAGCAAAATTTATGATCAAGTTGAATTAACTTATCTACATGAGGCTTTGTGCCATATGGGTTTTTCGTAACATTTTATCCATCTAATTATGACTTGTGTGTCCACAATTTCCTTCTCTTTTTTTACTGTTGGTTGCCCCACAAGTTTTTTGACTAATGGTTGCCCATAGTCCTTTTTATTTCGCACTTATGATTGTGATCTTTGCACAGTTTGAATTGGCAAAGTGTTAAGCAATTAAAGGTGTTATCCAAAAAAATGAGATGGCTTATGGGCAGCATATCAATTTTGATAAGTTCATAAATTCTTTTAGTTCTGGAGTCTTGTCAAAGGTGCAGGCTTCTATTTATAATACTTTTGGCATTCAGCTGGTAGATCATCACACCAGATATTTGAGACACCAACTATAATTGGTCGGCTCTAAAATGAAATCTTCTCTGTCATTAAGGATCGAGTTTGGAAAATTTAAAGGAATGGAAGGAGAAGTTTTATCTTAGACTAGGAAAGAAGTGCTAATTAAATCAGTGGTGCAATCTATTCCCATGTCTATAATGTTTTATTTTGCTTTGCCAAAGGGTTTGTGATGAATTACATAGATTGATAGCCTCCTTTCGGTGGGGAGGTGGGGATTTGATGAGGAAAATTCACTGGTTATCTTTTAAAAAATTTTGCTTCCTAAAATATGCTAGTGGTTTAGGTATGAGGAATATGCATTACTTCCATTTTGCTCTCTAGGGTAAGTAAGGTTGGCATATACTCTAGGCTCCTCATTCTTTATGCAGTCGAGTTTTTGAGGCTAAATATTTCCTGCATTGCTCTTTTATGGAAGCTGAGGTTGGTTATAATCCGAGTTACATATGGTGAAGCCTAAGGGTCAAGAGATTCTAATGGTGCATTGGATCAGGGGAGATGGTAAGTGTTTCACATGACCGATTGATTCCAAATTATTCAAGTGGTAAACCTTTGGTTCATTGTGTTTTGATAGAGAATGCTTGGGAGTTGACCTCATTGATGCTAATTGTAGGTGTTAGCGCATGGACATGATTCGTGAAGTTCTCTTGCCTATGGAGTAAGAGGCAATAATTCAGATTCCATTAGGCTATAAAATGCTGAATGATTGTCTATTTTGGCCAATGACTATATATGGAATCTATAGTGTTCGATCAGGCTACCATTTTGCTAAATCAACTTTAGATGATTCACATTATCTTCGGGTGGTAACTCATCTGTCTTATGGATGAAGGTTTGGAAGCTGGATGTTATTCCTAAAGTTCATATTTTCACATGCTGAATGCTGAAAAAAAAGTCTCCCGCTTTGTGTTGCATTAGTTGGTCGAAGAGAGACAATTCCTTTGGTCTGTTCAGGTTGTAGCCCATAAGAGGAAACTAAGCTTCATGTTTTCAATGAATGTAATTGGATTCATGGACTATGTTTGTGCTCTCCATTAGGCTTGCATGTTGATTCTCTTACTTCTTCCTCATGCTTGTCTTGGTCTAAGCAACTTGTGGCAAAGCTTCGTGATGATATGATTTGTCTTTTTTCACACTTCTTTGGAGCATCTAAAGCAGTAGGAATTGTAACGACCCAAACTAGGGGCCGTTACCAGTACTAGAGATCGAGTCAGCTTAAAGCTGTCAAAACTAATAGCAAGCCTAAAACCTGTAAAACATTCACACATTCCTATTATTTCACCATTTAAGCATGTTCTAAACCATTACACTTTAGTCTTTTCATACATACTTAGACATTCATAAAATAAATTTGGTTCAGAATTTGAACCTTAATACACATAAGTTCTAAAGCGTAATGGTTTGACATACATACTCCCAAAAAGGGGTTAACATGGCATATACATCATCATACCAAAAAATATTACATAACTTCAAATTCCTTTAATTACCAGCACAGTACTATCCATTCATATTTTACATGTTCATCTATCCATACATCATACATAAAGGAAAAGGCTAAAGCTATCCCTGATGCCCTCTCTCTAAGGAACTTTTCTACTCCAATCTTGGGGTTAGGGAAATAGGGTAAGCTTACAGAAGCTCAGTGAGTAAACTAACCAATATTAATTATGTCATTCATTCATACATATGCAATGTATCATTCACATGGGTTTTCACATCACAAATATTTCAAATAGGATGGACTTGTCACTAGTAACTCCCCAAATTTTCACTTAAAACATGACCTGTGTCATGCACCCTAGGGCAATTTACAAATCTTCCCTAAAGGGCATCATAAAGATCACCCCCATGGGATTTGCTTATGGATCCATAACATACATAACATAACATAACATAATCATAAACATGGAGGGAGTCAGTGGGTTATCCAACATCCATCCACGCACCAATAACAAATTAAGTAATTATGCAATGTCTTTGTGTTCTAAATGCATACATCCTAAATAAATATGACGTGATGCATGAGAATAATCACGAATTACCTTTAAATAGTTTCTATTTTATTAAGGTTAGAGTTACTCACCTCTTGAAGCCTATCAACCACCTAACTCGAACGGCAGCTATCCTTGGATCCTTAACCTTCCGAGTCCTCTAGCCTGATCCTTTAAAATCGAATCCTATAGTGTTATACACGATTCTAAAACTCTATACATATAATAAACATCTTATTCTAGGCCCTTATGAACCATAAAACCATATTTTGGTACCTTAAAAAATAAGGGAGAAAAAGCAAGCAAAACCCACTATGGCTTTCGAAGTCCTAAACTTCGACTACCGAAGTCTTAGGCTTTGGATGGCACTTTTGTCCAATGCTAAATTCAACTGTTGAAGTCTTAGACTTTGGCTGCCGAACCTAAAAATTTTTCAGATTTTCTGAGAAACTGCATATACTTTAACTACCGAACCTTTGGTTTTTTACAGCCGCACCTAGAAATTTCCACAATTTCCAAGTCTCAAAAACTTGCAAATTTCTTCTCCCAAAAACCTCAAACTCATCCCAAAGTTCCAAAGCACATTCTAATCACAAATACACATCTTTAGGGCCTAAAACAACTTGAAATCATACTTAATACCAGCATAAATTAATTAAAAACTCAACTTCTAGGTTTTCCCCAAACTCAACATAACATATACATGAATTTCTTTAAATCCATTGAGGGAAACTAGCCATTTAATGTGACACCCCTTACCCATATACAGTATCTCTGAGTAAGCAGTGTCACACGGTGTACCGGCACACTCTATTTTACCTTAATTTATTTTTATCATAGTTTTGAATACAACTTGTGAAATATAATTCATTTAAACCATTTATTGAAATTACAATTTATTTGAGGTTCCGAAAATTTTATAGAAAATCCGGCAGAGTACCGGCTAAACATGGAGAAAACAATTCTTCGGAACCTGTGAAAAACACTTCCAATATTCGTATCTCATCACTCTTAAACTCCAATATCAAAATCTCAATATTTTTCAATTTCGTTTCTCAATCATTCAGCTCATGTGGTAATCGTGTATAAAACACAGATAAACATTCACAAACACAATTCTTATTATTTACATGAACATCAAAATACATCCATAAGTTCATTTACACATGAAAAAAATAAAAGTTAGTTACAAAATACCAAAATGAAACCTAGTGTCCTACCAATGCACTGCGGATGGTGAGGTGACACGGACACTGTGCAGAGCTTCAGGATGGACTCACCCAGTCTGCAGTCTACTGGGCTCACGATCAGTATCTCCAGAACCTACGCGTGGCAAAAGCAACGCGCTAAGCAATGATGCTTAGTGGTGCAATAATAAAATAGAAAGAAATAACATAAATAAATATGCATTGAATGTATATGTCTTATTTGTTTTGTATTTGTATATCCATTTATTTCGTTAACTTTGTCCACTTTCATTCATTTGGTTGCCCAAGTAACCTATATTGAGCAGTAATTTGGATAAACGAGTAAACCGCACTTGGGTATCAAGTACCTCGGTGTCACACCATCGGTCATATATGTATCTCCGGTGTACGTAACAGCTAACAAGCTGTAAATAATATTAGGCACGAGGCCAAGTCTCAACACAATATCAAAATGGCTAAAAGCCATAAAATCACAGAATGGCATAATGCCATGTGCAGTACTGTTAACCGAACCCTATTGGCATGCCAAACTATCCAAACCAATCTTGTTAGGTATACTAGGGCATTTGATACTTTTGAATTCTTCAAATTTTGAATTTCAAGTTTTGGTGTCACTATTCACCTCATTGGTCAACAAAAATGTTGACTTTTTGATAGAAAATAGGTACATTGGCTTTGACACTCCCAACATACCACATTTTGCATTCAAAACTTGTTGGCATTAAGCATTAATACCATTTCTAAGTTTAAACCAAAGGAAGCAGAATTTTCAGTTTTTGTAACCCAACATTACTGTTCCATTGGTGACTGTTACAGTGAAATTTTGAGGAAATGGTAAACATGAAAGTTGTTCCTTATTTTGTCTAGTTGAATTTATTTTTTTGAATCACTCCATTTGGAGTTTTGTAGCTCCAGATATGGTCCAAAAACCACAGCTGGCCGGATTACAAAACTGCAGAATTTACCAAATCTATAGTACAATGAATAGTGACTGCCACTGCCTTGTTGGATAGGTTTTGGTCATAATTTGGGGTATGTTTCTTCATGAAAGTTGTTTTTCTATGTCTTAACTTATTGCTGTAAAAATTTCAGGTCAATTGACCATATCTACAGTGAGTTCTGGCCAAATAAACAGTTACTGTTCATTTGGTTATTCTGCAGAACCTGTTTGCAGGGTATACGGATTGGGGCCAATTTTTGGTCCACTTGCTTTGGTCTTTTGGACATGGTTTCTTTAGCAAAATTGTGCCATTATAAGTCTAGTTTCATGTCCAATTGGCCAAACACCAATTGGACCTACACAGCCAAAGTTATGGCTGTCTAAGTGGGCTAGAATCACAGCCTCCCTACTGCTGTCACTAGGCAGCCTACCCATTTCAGTTTGCCATGCTATATTTCAGTCCAAATTATAGTTAACTTACCTCAAATGGTCACTAATTGACCACTAGAATGTTCTTTAACAATTTCATAAGCCAAGTCCACATTTTACTCCCAAAACCCTAATTTCCCATTTCAATTCACCCATACACCTAGTTAAACACTTTCATTCATCATATATGTGTATATACACCTTAAACATAATCTCTAATTCATTCTAAGTCCATTAAAACAATCAGACTCATTCCTTCCTTAGGGCTGCCAAAATTGATGGTACACATACACATGAGTTTTAGTTCATTTAACTTACAATTTCATACTAAATTCAAGTCCTTAACATGGAAATAAAGGAATATTAACATAAGTAAGCACTAACCTCTTGGCTCAACTTATTGAACTTGTGAAAACTCTAAAATTTCTCCTCTTTGTGGCTGCCTAAAGCTTCCTTAGGGTGTGTGGATTAATTTTAGTGAAGATGACTTAGGGTTTTGGGGAGAGGTTTAAGAGATTTTTAAGCTTGATTTAAGAAGAAAAATGGAGGGTTCTTGGTTATGGTGGTGCGGCTGAATGAGGAAGAAGATGGCTGAAAATTTTTTTAATTCTTTGGTCTTTATTTATCTCTTTTATTAGTTAGTTAATTGGTTGTTTAAATTTGATTGGTGGTAGCCTTTAAATGACATCATCATATGTCATAAATGAGCTTTTTTTTATTTTTCTTTTCTTTTCATCACTACTCATTTTCAATTTAATTTTTAGTAATGTTTATTCATATTTTATGTCATAATAATTATTTACTTAACTGGACAAGTCGGCCAAAAATCACCTCTGAAGGCGAAATGACCAAAATGCCCTCCGTTTGGCTTAACGGGTCAAAATTGTCTGTACCGATTGAAAAATTTTTCTAAATATTTTCTTGGCATTCTAATGCCATAGGGACCTCAATGACCCTTCTCCGGAGTCTCAAAAATTATTTTATGATTTTTCCCCCGGGTCTAGGGCTCCTAGTTGCGAGAACCGCAACTTCCCTCTGGGTTACCCATCGCTAGGGCACCGGCTCGTTTAACTTGGTTGTATTTTATTTCTAAAATTTTTCCTAAATTTTTCTTATTAATATTTAAGTTAATTATGGTTCCTCACTTTAGTTTAAATATTTTTCCAGACGTTCTAGCTGTCCGGACCGACACTGGTCACCGGAACAGTAGAATGTACGGAGTTGCTACCGGGAGGGTGTTACAACTCTTCCCCTCTAATTTAAATTTCGTCCTTGAAATTTACCTGATGCAAACAGTTGAGGAAACTGTTGCCTCATTGTCTCTTCACTTTCCCAAGTTGCCTCCTCGGTGTTGTGGTGTCTCCAAAGCACTTTCACCAGTGGAATCTGCTTATTTCTCAACTCTTTTACTTCCCGAGCCAGGATCCGTAGAGGTTCTTCTTCATATGTCAAATCCGGCTGTATTTCAATTTCTTCCCTGGAGATGACATGTGAAGGGTCTGAGCGGTATCTTCTGAGCATGGACACGTGAAACACATTGTGGATCTTGTCCAGCTCTGGTGGTAAAGCTAGCCTATAGGCCACTGGACCCACACGTTCAATGACTTCATATGGGCCAATGAACCTAGGGCTTAACTTACCTTTTCTTCCAAACCTCAATACCTTCTTCCATGGTGACACCTTGAGGAACACTTTATCGCCAACCACATATTCTATTTCTTTTCTCTTCAGGTCGGCATAAGATTTCTGTCTGTCTGAGGCAACCTTCAGATAAGCTTTGATTAGTTTCACTTTCTCCTCAGTCTGTTTCACAGTGTCAGCCTCACCCGATTTGTCTTCGCCCAATTCAGTCCAGCACACTGGAGTTCTACATTTTCTCCCATACAGTGCTTCATACAGGGCCATTTGGATACTAGCTTGGTAGTTATTGTTGTATGCAAATTCTGCCAGTGGGAGGTATCTATCCCAACTTCCCTCAAACTCAATGACACAACTCCTCAGCATATCCTCAAGGACCTGACATATATTTCATGTTATTTTTATCATTTTAATTCAATAGTTGTATTAATTCAATTGGTTCAATTGTTTACCTGGATTACTCTTTCGGATTGCCCATCCGTCTGAGGATGGAATGCTGTGCTGAAGTGGAGTTGTGTACCCAAGGACTCATGCAACTTCTTCCAAAATCTCGATGTGAACCTTGGGTCTCGATCAGATATGATGGAAAGTGGAATTCCATGCAGTCTAACTATCTCACTGATATACAATTCTGCTAACTTTTCCAGTGAGTAGTCAGTCCTAATCGCGAGAAAGTGTCTTGACTAAGTCAATCTATAAACTATCACCCATACTGCATCATGTTTCTTCCGGGTGAGAGGTAGACCACTTACAAAATCCATGGTGACCCGATCCCATTTCCATTCAGGTATGCGTATAGGCTGTAGCAAACCCGATGGAACTTGATGTTCTGCCTTGACTTGCTGACATGTCAAGCATTTAGTCACGTAGTCAGCTATGTCTTTCTTCATACCAGGCCACCAATACTGAAGCTTCAGATCATGATACATCTTTGTACTTCCCGGTGCATAGCATATACACCGTGTGTGCCTCTTTAGAATCTCGCCTTCAATTCCCCATTATCTGGTACACATAGTCTTCCTTTGTAATACAGACACACATCTGCTTTCATCTCATAGTCAGTAGCTTTTACCTCTGAGATTTTGCTCATAATAGCAATTAGCTTCTCATCTAACTTCTGACCATCTAAAATCTGTTGTGTAAGGGGTTGCCTCACTTTGCACTCAGCCAAAATAGCTCCATCTCGAATCAAAGTTAGACGGGCATTCAATGATCTCAAAGCTGTGATGGACTTTCTGCTCAAAGCATCAGCAACAACATTTGCCTTCCCAGAATGATAGTCAATCACACAATCATAGTCCTTCAGGAACTCAATCCATCGCCTCTGTCTAAGGTTGAGCTCCTTCTGAGTTGGCAAATATTTCAGACTTTTGTGGTCTGTGTAAATGTAGCACTTTTCACCATACAAGTAATGCCTCCATATCTTCAGTGCGAAGATAATTGCTGCAAGCTTTAGATCATGGGTAGGGTAATTTTGTTCATGTGGCCTTAACTGCCTGGAAGCATAAGCAATCACCTTTCCCTCTTGCATCAATACACACCCTAACCCATTATGTGAGGCATCACTGTAGACCACAAAGTCCTTTCCTGACACTGGCTGTGTTAACACTGGTGCCTCTGTCAACATAGCCTTCAACTTCTCAAAACTGGTCTGACACTTGTCATTCCAGTCAAATCTAACATTCTTGTGCAACAACTTGGTCATTGGAGCGGCTATTAAGGAAAATCCTTTCACAAATCTTCTGTAATACCCAGCTAGCCCCAAGAAACTTCTAACCTCAGTTGTATTCCTGGGAGGCTTCCATTCCATCACTGCTTCTATTTTCTTGGGATCCACCCTAATCCCATCAGCTGACACTATGTGTCCAAGGAATGCAATCTCATTCAACCAAAAGTCACACTTGGACAACTTAGCATACAGCTTCTTTTCTCTCAGGGTTTGCAGAACAATCCTCAAATGTTCATCATGTTCTTCCCTGGTCTTGAAATACACCAAAATATCATCAATAAAGACCACTACGAACCGATCTAAGTGTGGATGGAAGATACGATTCATAAGGTCCATGAATGCCGCTGGTGCATTTGTTAGGCCAAAGGGCATTACCAGGAACTCATAATGCCCATATCGGGTCCTGAATGCAGTCTTTGGCACATCTACATCTTCACCCTCAACTGATGATACCCTGATCTGAGATCAATTTTAGAAAATACTCCTGCTCCCTTCAACTGATCAAACAAATCATCTATTCTAAGCAACGGATATTTGTTCTTCACAGTCACTTTATTCAACTGCCGGTAATCGATGCATAGCCTCAAAGTCCCATCCTTTTTCTTTACAAACAGCACTGGAGCTCCCCACGGTGATACACTGGGGCGTATGAACCCCTTATCAAGTAACTCTTGCAACTGAGTTTTCAACTCCTTCAATTCAGTGGGTGCCATCCTATAAGGAGCAATGGAATGGGTGCTGTACCCGGCAGTGTCTCAATAGCAAATTCAACTTCCCTTTCTGATAGTAAACCAGACAACTCTTTAGGAAATACCTCTGGGAAGTCTCTTACTATGGGTACGTCACTCAGGTTTGGCTTAGCCTGCCTAGTATCCACCACATGTGCTAGGTAGACTTCACAGCCTTTTCTCATCATTCTTCTTGCAACTGTGGCTGAGATGACATTGGACAAGAAATCTGTCCTTTCCCCCACAACTATGATCTCATTACCTTCAGAAGTTTTCAGAAAAATTCTCTTCAATTTGCAATCAACTATTGCCTGATGACGTGATAACCAGTCCATTCCCAAAATCACATCAAACTCGTGGAAGGGCAACTCAATCAGGTCTGCCAAAAATTCATACCCCTGAATCCTTAACGGGCAACCCTTGTATACTTTGTTCACCACTACACTGTGGCCCAATGGATTAGTGACCAAAATGTCTTGGTCACTCTCCCCTACTAGTATCCCCCTTTCTACGGGTAGGTTGATGCAGATGTATGAATGAGTGGATCCTGGATCCACCAATGCATGCACAGATGTATTGTACAGGAGAACGCACTCGATGACGTCCGGGGCATCTTGCTCCTCCTGAGCTCTAATGGCATAGGCTCTGGCAGGTGGTCTGTTATCAAGCCTCTTTGCTGGCTCAGATGCAGGCCTCTGTGATGGTCCCACTGCGTCAAATTTTCCAGATTTCCTACCCCTTTGTGGTGCAGGAGCAGGTCTATCTGCTTGTGTTGGAGCAGCTGTAGTAGTTCTGCGTGGACAGTTCTTCAACTGATGCTTTGCTGACCCACACCTTAAGCAGGCACCAGTCACTCTCCAACACTCCCCCTTATGCCATTTCAAATAGTGTGGACATGCAGAAGATGCTGGGGCTGGTCTCCTAAACCCCATCCGTGGAGAGCTGCCCACTGATGGTGTGGACTGATCTCTCCTAGGGGTAAATTGTGGCCTGGGCCCCTGAGACTGACCCTGACCGTGTGGCTAACCTGAACTCTGTGCAGGTGGACCCTTAAACCTCTTCCCAGATGCAGGAGCTGAACTAGATTGACCTGGGCCCCTCTTCTGCTGTCTTTCCCTTCTAGTCTGCTCACTGATTCTTACTTTCTCCACTTTTAATGCAGCTTCCACTAACTTGGTGAAGTCAGTGATTCCCAAAGCGGTGATCTGGATCTTTATGTTGTCATTTAATCCCTCTTCAAATCTCTTACACCTTTCAGCCTCATTAGGGACTATCTCCCTTCCATAGCGGCTCAATCTTACGAATTCCTTCTCATACTCAGCCACTGACAACTGTCTCTGCCTCAGGTTAATGAATTCCCTTCTTCTCTCTTCTAGATATACAGTACCCACATATTTCTTCTTGAATTCTGAGAGGAAAAAATCCCAAGTTACCATTTCTGGCTGTACTTCACTGGACACCGTATCCCACCATTCATAAGTATCATCTTGCAATAGAGATATGGCAGCTTCTAGGTTTTGTTCTGGGGTGCAGTGGAGTTGTTTTAAGACTCTGCCTGTTCTGTTCAACCAATTCTACCGCAATGTAATCATCTTCTCTCTTGCCAAAGAAGTCCACCGCTCCATACTTTCTCAATTTTTCCAGTGTGATTTTGGTTGTGGAGGTGGTGGTGGTGTCACTGGCATTACCTCACCATTTGTTCAAGAATTCGGCCATTTGTTGGAACATGGCTCATGGAGGCCGAAAGGTGCTCTGCTTGAGCTGGCAGAGCAGGTTCTCCCATACCCCCAATTTCAGCTGCTGCAGGTGAAGCATGACTCTCCACTTCCTCCTCAACTGCCCTCTGTGATGTAGGGTCCATATCCTATTCAAAATAAGAAAGACAAACAGATCTGCATTAGTGTCACCTCGACTCTTACAAATGCAATGCATGGTATGGACTCAATCTAGGCCCAGAAACGCCTAAACCGTGCTCTGATACCACTAAATGTGACACCCCTTACCCGTGTACAGTATCTCCGAGTAAGCAGTGTCACACGGTGTACCGGCACACTCTATTTTACCTTAATTTATTTTTATCATAGTTTTGAATACAACTTGTGAAATATAATTCATTTAAACCATTTATTGAAATTACAATTTATTTGAGGTTCCGAAAATTTTATAGAAAATCCGGCAGAGTACCGGCTAAACATGGAGAAAACAGTTCTTCGGAACCTGTGAAAAACACTTCCAATATTCGTATCTCATCACTCTCAAACTCCAATATCAAAATCTCAATATTTTTCAATTTCGTTTCTCAATCATTCAGCTCATGTGGTAATCGTGTATAAAACACAGATAAACATTCACAAACACAATTCTCATTATTTACATGAACATCAAAATACATCCATAAGTTCATTTACACATGAAAAAAATAAAAGTTAGTTACAAAATACCAAAATAAAACCTAGTGTCCTACCAATGCACTACGGATGGTGAGGTGACACGGACACTGTGCAGAGCTGCAAGATGGACTCACCTAGTCTGCGGTTTACTGGGCTCACGATCAATATCTCCAGAACCTACGCGTGGCAAAAGCAACGCGCTAAGCAATGATGCTTAGTGGTACAATAATAAAATAGAAAGAAATAACAGAAATAAATATGCATTGAATGTATATGTCTTATTTATTTTGTATTTGTATATCCATTTATTTCGTTAACTTTGTCCACTTTCATTCATTTGGTTGCCCAAGTAACCTATACTGAACGACTGGACTGGATAAACGGGTAAACTGGCACTGGGTATCAAGTACCTCGGGTTGTCACACCATCGGTCACATATGTATCTCCGGCAAATGTAAGCAATGCTAACAAGTCAGAATAATATTAGGCACGAGGCCAAGTCTCAACACAATATCAAAATGGCTAAAAGCCATAAAATCACAGAATGGCATAATGCCATGTGCAGTACTGCTAACCGAACCCTATTGGTATGCCAAACTATCCAAACCAATCTTGTTAGGTATACTAGGGCATTTGATACTTTTGAATTCTTCAAATTTTGAATTTCAAGTTTTGGTATTACTATTCACCTCATTGGTCAACAAAAATGTTGACTTTTTGATAGAAAATAGGTACATTGGTTTTGACACTCCCAACATACCACATTTTGCATTCAAAACTTGTTGGCATTAAGCATTAATACCATTTCTAAGTTTAAACCAAGGAAAGCAGAATTTTTAGTTTTTGTAACCCAATTTTACTGTTCCATTGGTGACTGTTACAGTGAAAATTTGAGGAAATAGTAAACATGAAAGTTTTTCCTTATTTTGTCTAGTTGAATTTCTTTTTTTGAATCACTCCATTTGGAGTTTTGTAGCTCCAGATATGGTCCAAAAACCACAGCTGGCCGGATTACAAAATTGCAGAATTTACCAAATCTACAGTACAATGAACAGTGACTGCCACTGCCTTGTTGGATAGGTTCTGGTCATAATTTGGGGTAGGTTCTTCATGAAAGTTGTTTTTCTATGTCTTAACTTGTTGCTGTAAAAATTTCAGGTCAATTGACCATATCTACAGTGAGTTATGGCCAAATGAGCGATTCGCTCATTTGGTCATTCTGCAACCTATTAGCAGGGTATCCAGATTGGGGCCAATTTTTGGTCCACTTGCTTTGGTCTTTTGGACATGGTTTCTTCAGCAAAATTGTGCCATTATAAGTCTAGTTTCATGTCCAATTGGCCAAACACCAATTGGACCTACACAGCCAAAGTTATGGCTGTCTAAGTGGGCTGGAATCACAGCCTCCCTGCTGCTGTCACTAGGCAGCCTACCCATTTCAGTTTGCCATGCTATATTTCAGTCCAAATTATAGTCAACTTACCTCAAACGGTCACTAATTGACCACTAGAATGTTCTTTAACAATTTCATAAGCCAAGTCCACATTTTACTCCCAAAACCCTAATTTCCCATTTCAATTCACCCATACACCTAGTTAAACACTTTCATTCATCATATATGTGTATATACACCTTAAACATAATCTCTAATTCATTCTAAGTCCATTAAAACAATCAGACTCATTCCTTTCTTAGGGCTGCCGAAATTGATGGTACACATACACATGAGTTTTAGTTCATTTAACTTACAATTTCATACTAAATTCAAGTCCTTAACATGGAAATAAAGGAATATTAACATAAGTAAGCACTAACCTCTTGGCTCAACTTATTGAACTTGTGAAAACTCTAAAATTTCTCCTCTTTATGGCTGCCTAGAGCTTCCTTAAGGTGTGTGGATTAATTTTAGTGAAGATGACTTAGGGTTTTGGGGAGAGGTTTAAGAGATTTTTAAGCTTGATTTAAGAAGAAAAATGGAGGGTTCTTGGTTATGGTGGTGCGGCTGAATGAGGAAGAAGATGGCTGAAAATTTTTTTAATTCTTTAGTCTTTATTTATCTCTTTTATTAGTTAGTTAATTGGTTGTTTAAATTTGATTGGTGGTAGCCTTTAAATGACATCATCATATGTCATAAATGAACTTTTTTTTTTCTTTTCTTTTCATCACTACTCATTTTCAATTTAATTTTTAGTAATGTTTATTCATATTTTATGTCATAATAATTATTTACTTAACTGGACAAGTCGGCCAAAAATCACCTCTGAAGGCGAAATGACCAAAATGCCCTCCGTTTGGCTTAACGGGTCAAAATTGTCTGTACCGATTGAAAAATTTTTCTAAATATTTTCTTGGCATTCTAATGCCATAGGGACCTCAATGACCCTTCTCCGGAGTCTCAAAAATTATTTTATGATTTTTCCTGTCTAGGGCTCCTAGTTAGAACCGCAACTTCCCTCTGGGTTACCCATCGCTAGGCACCTACTGCTTAACTTGGTTGTATTTTATTTCTAAAATTTTTCCTAAATTTTTCTTATTAATATTTAAGTTAATTATGGTTCCTCACTTTAGTTTAAATATTTTTCCAGACGTTCTAGCTGTCCGGACCGACACTGGTCACCGGAACAGTAGAATGTACGGAGTTGCTACCGGGAGGGTGTTACATTTAAGGTCCATACACTTAAACATAACTATTGTAAACACAAAACATGCAACTTTAACATAAGATCACAAAACCATAACCCAAACATACATAAACTTCTCAAAACTCAATTTAAAAATAACTTTTCATAAAATTGAAGTTAGAGAAACCTAATCCTTCATCAACTCTTTTAGATCTACCTATTAAGTCAAAAAGAAAAGAAAGTAACCTCTTTTCTTAAAGCTTGGTGGTGAGAGAATCAAAACTTCAAGGCTTGAATCTACTCTTCCAACTTCTAAATGGAAGAATCCACCACCATATCTTTAAAAACTCAAGGAAATCTATGCCCTAAAGTTAAGAGAGAGAGGAAAGAAGAAAAACCCAAGTGTTTTTGACAAAAATAAGCTTTGGACCCTTTTTATACCCTCTTTGTCGAGAGACTTTCGAAAGCTTTCAACTACCAAAGTCTATTATGTCCAAAAGAGTATTTGAGCAGGAAAAGGGGCTTTAGCTATTGAAAGTCTATATTTCGACTGCTGAAACTCTTTCTGCCAAAAACACTTAAGAACTTTTAGGAAATAAAACCTTTAAAATATTTTTCATTCTTAAATACATTTTAAATACATCACACATACATAAATATATTTTCACATTTCACCGTCACTTCCTTGTCAGTGAAGTTTTAATTTTCATCAGAATATTTCATCAATGACATATATTCTGACGTCAGAAAGTGGCAAATATTATAGGAATATTCGATTAATTTATTTTTTTTCATATGAGTGTTAATCCATCCATCAGCTAATTTCATTTAAGATATTAAATCATATTTATCAACTAATAAGCGATATTTAGTTTTTTTTTTCTTTATTGAGTTAAAAACACATAAATACTTTATACAAATTTCAAACTTGAAACACTTATATACTAAAATTCAATACCATTTCATTGTGACTATGAATAGTATTTTTTTCCTATTTTTAAAATTTTTTGTTTATTTTTAAAATTTTTTAAATATTTATTTCTTTACACAATATATTAAAGCAAGACTCACATTTACTGTCCACAAGGACAATGCTTAATTTTTTTTTTCTCTTTTATAATTTTTTACTTTTATTAATTTTTTTTTTTAAATTTTCTGTTCTTTTTGCATAAGAAACACTAGACCATTCAGTGCTCCATTCCCTATATGATTCCAATGTACGCTCAAACATCTTTTTCCTTGAAGTACTATTTTATATTTTTTTCAAAATATTTTTAATTTCAATTTATTTTAATTTTTCAATCACTTAAATATAACTTATATAATTATTTATTTTTTTATTTATTTTTTTTATATTTCATTGTTCATGTGAATAGTGTATTTTTCTTTTTTCTCTTTTTTAATTTTTTTACTTTTTAAACTTATTTTTTAATTATTTTCTCCTTTTTCACAATATAAACAATATAATAAAACGATACCCCTATTCACTATTCAGAGAATTTTTTTTTATTTTTTAAATTATTTTTTGAGATTTCTTACTCTTTTGCACAAAAATGCTAGACCATCAAGTGCTTCATTCCCTCTATTACTCCACCACACACCCAAATATCATTTTCTTCTGCGTATTTTTCATATTTTTCAAAATCTTTTAATTTTAATTTATTTTGATTTTCAACCACATTAAAATATGACTTGTATAATCATTTAATTTTTATTTTTATTTTTTTACATTTTTTTAATTATTTATTTAATTTTTAACTATTTAATTTATCAAATTTATAATAATAATAATTATTATTATTTTTTATTAAAAGAACTTTAAATGATTTTACTTATATTTAACATCATAAATACACTAAATCATGCTTACTGTACAGTATTTTTTTTCTATGTATTTCATCGAAAAAATAATAATAAATAAATAAATTAATTTGTAAACCCACAACAACGCGTGTGCAACTTTGCTTGCTTGAAACTGAAACTGATCTGAAATTGAATAGAGGTAATGCTTAGGGTTAGGTTTTAGTATGTTTTGCTGGGTTTTGGATAGCATTTGAGCGCACAGTTTCTTTTGCTTACCTCAATTTTAAACATAAAGTTGCTACAAATGAGAGAACAAACAAACATAGCATGCAATAGTGAGTGGGTCCCATGCATATTCAATCCATGTTTTTGTACAAAGTGTCAAAATAACTCGATTGTGTTCTTGAATTCCAATTCGACATGGAAAACGGTCCAACAACATGGATTTTGATTAATTTGAATTTCATTTTTTAAATAATTATATGTTGAATTATTTTAATTTATAGGTGAATTATATTACATTACTTATTAAATCACTAAAATAAAAATTTTATATAAAATTCATGTATAGATTTAAAGTATTTTGAATTAGGGAAATTTTTTACTTACACTCAATTCACCATAAATTTAAAATACAAATATATGAGACTTATATATCTAATAGGTGGATTTCACCACACAGTGCCATGACATAACATCTAATGATAACACTTAGTATTAAAGTTTTGCGCTTTTGTATTATTACATAAATCATATTAGAAAGATCATAATAAATAAATCATTGATTCAATATTTTCTGATATACAGGATCCTTGAGAGAGCTAAGTGTAAAGCATACTAATACTTTGATAAAAGAATATCTGAATGAGAAATAGAGTCAGATTTTCAAGAGAAAAATGGAGATTTAGAATGAAGTCATAGAATAGAGAAACTAATAGTTGTATTATCTGATGATTCCACATGACTAAAACGAAATGCAGATTTATCAAGTATCATGAAATAATTCTCCTATAAAATGATTGGATCCCCAAGGGAATTGTTATTTACGAAAGATCTAATTCCTTCACAAGAGAAATTAGATCTATCATTTCTACAACACGACTAGCAGTTAAAGAATACGTCCAAATCTCTAGATTAGATCAATGTGCTCTTTTAGACAAGAAAAATCATTTAAATTATATTATTTAAAATGTAAAATTCTCGAAAGAGTTATTTTTAAAATAAAATGTTATTAATTTGCTTTTAAATTTAAATTTGGATTAATTAGGATAAATCTAATTATATGACCTATCAAATTGAATTGATCTCAGTCTAACCTTCAAATATACAAATTATTTAGTTTTATTTAATTTCATTTTAAGTACAAATTTAAAAGAGTTACAATTTTATTATTATTTTAAAGCTATACTTATCAAACTCATCTATTAAATAATTCATCAGTTAGATGTATACGTTTATCCAATTTGATTTGGTAAAATTTAATTAAAATATTTTAAAATTTAAAATTAATAAATAGATCCATGAATTAATAATTTTTAACCTTAAGAAAGAAACTAATTATAAGCTAAATATATCATTTAATTAATTCTCATATGTCAGTTTAACTATACCTTATTTGATTTTGTGAAAAATTGAAGTATATTTTTGGAAAAGTTTTTTAAAAATTAAAAATAAAATTTTGTATTAATATTTACCAGTTTTTCAAATAAAAAAATTAAAAATTTTAATTAAAATTTAAAAAACAGTTTTAAGTTATTTTCTATGATTTTTCTTTATAATAAAAATTATTTTTTTCTTATTGTTTTTTAAATGAAAAACAATAAATTTTTGAGCAAAAAAATACACCATAAATTCTTCATAAATAAAATTGAATAATTATTTTAGAAAATATTTATTTATATTAATAAAAATTAATTATATTACAAACAAATAAATAACCCATATTTAAAAATAATTTTAAAACTAAAATAAATTTGTATTATATTTTATAATGATTTATAATTTTTAAATTTTTTAATTAAATAATTATTTTTTTAATTAATTATAGGTGAATATCTTTTTATTTTTTTTCTTTTTTTTTTATGAAAAGTAAAGTTTTATTTAAAAAAAAATTAAAAACGGTTTTCCACATATAAATAGGCTTTAAGTGTTTAGCTTAAAATGCTATGTCTGATAATAAAATTAATTAAACTTATTAATAAATATATATTAAGAAAAAATTATTCAATACTCTTAATATATATGAATCATCTTCATGATTATGTAGGTTTATTCATATCCTAAAAAGATATCATTTTTTCTTTATAAGAAATAATACAATATTTTTATATACATTAAAAATATTTTATAATTTTTTATGTTGGTATAAAATATCAACTTAGAAATAAATTAAAATTTTTAATTTAATGATATATTTTATCTTTAAATTTATGAAATCGTGAATTTAAATTTAAATTTAAATTTAAATCATATAAAATAAAATAATTTTTTTAATATATATATATAATTCAATAAATACGTGTTAAGCTTGAAGGCAACTTCTAACTTGTGATCCTTTCTTTTCTTCTCTAAAGTAGCACGAAACATCAGATATTCATTATTCATTTAGTTCTTCAACTACATCTCACACTCCACGTATTAGGACCAACCACTGACTCTGCCATTGTCATTTTCTATTAAAGGGATTGATAACGTTAATGGCTTTAAAGGCAATGGATAAGACCTTCCCACCATACTTACTTACTTAATTGGCTAGCTAGTGATGGACAAATTATAAATTAAATTTTTAAAAATAAAAAATATAAATATCTATGAAAATAAAATTTTACTTAGCAAGTTTATTAGGAGAGATTCCGAATTTGAATCACTCCATTTAACTATTCTAAAATTATTCATTTTATAATAAAAAGAAACAAATTTATCTCTCACTGTATTATTCATCAAGTGTTACTTAATAATGTAATCAGATAAATTATTATATACTTTTAATATACATGCATCTTCATTCATTAAATTGTGAATCTCATACTCTTAAATTTAAGAAATAATTATTTTTTTCGTAAATAATTAATATATTAATTTTAATGTATTGAATGTATTCTATAATTTATCTTGTCCCAGTGCATCCCTCCCTTCTAAATTAAGACTGTATTATTTCCTTTTCAAGCTTCGATGAAAGTTGATATGAGATGCATAAAGTTTATGTCATTCATCGGCATGACTATAAATAGTTGATTAACTTGCGTGAGTACTACAATTTACTTGTTACTCAAAGAATGGCACGTTAATAATGATAATAATAATAAAAATAAACAGAAAAAAAAATGCTGACTAAAGCAGTCTATCTCCAATAATTCTTATTACTTTAGAGATAAAGATTTAAGATAAAAAGAAGAAAACGACAAATGAGTAGAAGCGTACTCTATAGTTATTATTATTATGTGCCCAAAAAATTCAAAGCAAAGAAGTAACCAAAAAGGGTGAAGGGTTGGCAATTTTATTCCAATGATACAATCCGAATTTTAAAATAAAAATAAATTAACATCTTAAAAAATTAAAATAACTAATAATAGCAAATTATAAATTTATAATATCAATAAATAATGATTTTTTTTAAACTAAAGAATTACTTTGTAATTTTTTATACATAAAAAAATAATTTGAAAATTTCATCTGCGTATTTTCAATTTGTCGAATAGATTTTTTGATGAATTATATATGTCTTGGTTGTGTTGAGCAGCTTAAATAATGAATACAGTGAATAATTCAAACTTAACTTGATTATAAAATTTAAGAGCTGATGCATGCATATTTTGCAGGCATTTAGAGCATGGTTTGCATTTATTTTGTCTTTATTTTTTACTTTATAACCTTTTATTTATATTTTAGTTTAATTTTTTATATTTATATTATTTTGCATTTAATTAATCTTTTCTTGTCTTTTTATATTAATATCAGGTATAATAGAGTATTTAGAGATATTTTAGAAGGGTGTTTACTGATTTGAAAGTCCTTGGAATTATAAAAGAGAAGCGGAAAATCTGCCAAGTATTGAACAATCAGAAATTACTCGGGCTAGCGCATGAGGCTGCGTGTATTGTCGTGTAATTGCAAGCTTTTCAAACGCATAAGCTCAAGGGTGGACCCAAGACAAAGGGTGGGGCCCTGCTTCCCTTCACACCCCCCCCCCCCCCCCCCCCAATTTATTTTTTTAAATTTATATATATTATATTAATATTCTAAAATGAGGGAATGTGAATAAGTGGGTATTTGGCCCCTCCATTTTTTTTTTCAAAACATAAATATATTATAACTATAATGTAAAATAATAATAATAATAATAATAATAATAATAAATAATTTAATTTAAGATATTACTATGCTAAAAAATTCTATAAGTGAAAAAGATAATAATAATTAAATATTATAAAATATGAATATGCAAATTTAGAATATTCTAAAAATAAAGTATTTGGATGCTTAATTTGTAAGTGATTAATGGATAGTATTTTTTTTTAATATAAAATAAGTTTAGGGATGACAATGGATAGTGTATCTGTGAAAATCACTCTACCAGAATCCGAATCCAATTAATATTCTCAAAATTCGAATTCGTCCTAAATAATTATTATTACCCAAAAAATATCGGAATCTTTTTAATTTTATATATTTTAATTAATAATCTATATAAAAATAATTTATGTTTTAAAAATTTAATAATTTCATAAATATTTAAATTCTATTTTATTTAAGATAAAAAATATAAAATTTGTAAATATTATAATAAAAAAAATATATTTTATATTTAATTAAATATTTATATAAACAGATTCAGATAACAGAGACCAATATGCAAAACCTAAACCCGATCAGAATCCGTTACAAGTATCATTCTTCAAATTTGAACTCGTTATAAACCTTATTATATACTATCTAAATCCGTTCTATAGAGATTTGGTCGAGTCAGCTACCCACAAAAATTTAACCCATAGTCATCCATTTATGTTTTTAATCAATAAAATATATAATCAATCTAATATTGAAACAATTATATTGAAAATTTTTCTTAATTTAAATATATGCATCAGTGAGTCTGAATAGTGGCTCCTAAAAGGACTGGGTGTAGACCTTATTTAAATTAATTCTTAAATTTATATATTAGAAAAATGCATTATAAGTTATAAATATAAGTTTTAAACATAATCATAATACTATATATTAAAATTTTAATATTTAACTATGAAATATATAAAAATAAACTAATTTTTAATAAAAAAATAATATATTATTATGGGGATGGATTTCAAGGATTCGAGACAAGGAAAAGGCTTCTTTGTCCCTACATCACACAATATCGAGGATGGGGGCTAAGTCGCGAAAAATAGATCGAGTTTGGGAAGGCTTGAGTTAGAATCTGGAATAATCGACATCCCTATTAAATTTTAGCCCCTTCACATTTAATTCTGCGTTTGCCTCTGCATAAGCTGATCCTCATTTAAACGAGCTAATTCAACCTAAGGCACAAAGCTAGAGAGTTAGATGAGCCACTACGCGTATGTAATGCCCTCACTTTAGGTAATTCTGTATATTTCCCTATTTTGGCGACTAACGTCTATTCGAACGATTGGAATATCTGGAACTATCCTTAAATTAAGGTGAGGAGATATAATTTAATCTTAAATTGGTCAATTAAGGGTGAAAGAAATCAAAAGAAATGGATTAGAAGACAGTTAAATGTGCTTAAATCCCAGCGATGAATGACTCTCTTGGGAAGTAGCTAAAAATCGATGTTTTAGATCTGTTTGCTATTCCAATTCATGTAGGACCTTGTAAGACTCTTAATTAAGACTTAAATAAGGTATAATAAAGAATTAATAAGTTAAAAAACCAAAAAGAAACAAATAAAATGCATTAGAATTGGAAAATAGCATATATGGTAATTTTAAAGAAGATTAAGGGCAAAGATGAAACTAACACTTATCATGTGACTTGCACATGACTATGGCAGCCATAAAACATCTCAAAATTCATATTAGGATGCAGAAAATAAAAAGAAAGGAGAGAGAGAGGTGAAGGAACGGAAGCGTGAAAAACACAAGTTTATACCATTGAATTCAAAAATTTTCACCTAGGGTCACATGCATCATGTAAGATTTATTTTTATCTATTTGATTTCAATGATAAACAACATATTAAAACTCTTTTAATATATTTTTGGATCTGTATTTGCCATTTAAGATTTTAAAATTAATCAGATTAATTTTAGAACCCTAGATTAAATCAAGAACGATTACACTAACCTCTTGATGCACAAAGAATGTCTGCCTTTGAGATTCGTCTTCGTGACACGGATGTTGTCCCTCTAGCTTGTCCACACCAAGAAAACCTATGGCAGCCCTTGAACAGCTTCTAAAGCCTTTTCTATTAATTAGAAATTCAAGTTCTGCCTTTTAAGAGATTAGAGATGTAAACAGGACACTAGAAACAATTCCTAGTGTTCTTAATTCAAGAGATTGATGGCTAATCTCTTTGAATTGATAAGAGATGAAGAAGAAGAGATAAAAACCCTCAAAGTGGCGTGACAAAGGAGTGTGGCTGCTGGTTGTGTTTTATTTTCTCATAACAACACTTAAATAGCTAGGTTAACACATTAAACCCTTGCCACATGTCACCCTTTGATTAGCTCTAGGTTTAAGTGACCCAATCACATTGTGCCAAGTGTCAAACCTATATTTAATCTTGATTTTAATCATCTTACATGATTAAAAAACATTTGGCAAGCTTATGTGTTATGCCATGTGTCACCATCTCATGGTGCCACGTGTTACACTGCAAAATGGCCAAAATGCCCCTGTGTCTTAATTTTGAGTTCTTAACCCAAAATAATTATTTTCTTCTTCTAATTAATTTATATCAAATATAAATTAATTAATTAATCTCTATTAATTAATTTCTCATTAATTAAATTCATATTTAAACACTTTAAATATAAATTTAACTTATATTATACATCCAATAATCTAGATTTGGTTTCAAGTCATGCTAGGGACTTTGCAATCTAATTGCAAACCAAACCTATTTAATTAATCAATTTAAACTCTTTAATTAATTAATTAAATCATATTTAATTAGGTGATAACGTGTGTATGTGTGTGACTTACTCTGCTCATCACTAAGTGGCAATGAGACATGATATCATCTCTTAATATCATCAGATCTCTTTCTTACGATAAATTATTTCTCTAAATCATTTTATGAACCTCATAGACCATGGTTAACACCTAGCATAGCATGCCATAGCCACCCAATTAGTAATAAGGTTTACCTTAAATGAACCTATAATCATATGTTACCATGCACTAGAATCTCTCTCACATAAAATCCCAACTCAAGCCGGAGTCATGGTTTATGTCAAACTCCATTTGCTATGAATATTATGTTCTCTTTTAATTCCAGTTCTTGATTAAAAGATTTTCTCATCGAAACTCTTTTTGAATAAATCTATCTGTCTGGCCAGAACTTGAAACATCAAGAACAATTAAATGAACATAGGATTTTATCTCTATTTACTTAGAGGAACAGATTCCATCTTGATCAACACCTACCTCCATATATAACTAGTAGGAGCCAACACATGCCCATATACCCATACACAGTACAAGTATGAAAGCGAGATCAAACTCAAACTACCTATATACAAGATAAGTGCTATCTCAGTCTAAAGATTATATGCACTGATATGATTTATGACAAAACATTGACAAGAATAAACTCTATGTGCTTGTCATAAGTGTCACTGGTTCGGCCTACTTATCATTTATAAGTGCCTATCATGTTTGTTATATGGCATGAGACTCACCATTCCATCTTATTTATATCTCATATAAATAACTTGGGAACAAACATGAATACAATCTTTCTGGATAAGTCATGTCCTTATTATGAAGTATCATTGATTGTGAACCTATTTATGATACTTTGTGCTAGAAATATTGTCACTCATATTCTTAACAACTTAAGAATAATATTTCTAACAAAATATCAATGGACCTTTTCTATTACACATAAATATATTATGTAAACGGAAAAGTGGAAATTCCTTTTATTAATAAAATATGTACAAGATACATACTAAATGATATGCTCTAGGAGGAGGTGGCCGAATAAGGGAAGAAAAGGAAGGAAGGAGAACCACCATTTTTCAACTTGAATTTTACCCCAAATCAAGGTATTTTGCTTCCCAATCACTTCTAAGCAATTTATTTCTACTTTTCTTTAGTTTATTTCATGATTTGAGAGAAAGGAAAGTTAGGGTTCATGTGGGTTGTGTAACACCCCTTACCCGTCTACAATGTAGCCGAGCGAGGTGTACTACATTCGGTGCCGGAGCACCCTATCTTATCTTACTTTATTCCTTTAATTATTTTCAAGTTATTATCTTTTAATATCAATTATTTTTCTATGGAGAAGCAGCGGAGTTTCTTCTATTTTATTTTACAATGGCGTATTTTATTATTCACCTGCTTGGAATTCAATAATATTTTCAAAATAAAATCTCATAATCATCTCGTATTTCAATATCATCCATATATTTCAATTCTCACATTCATTTTCATCCACTTTCATTCATACTCCATTCACATATCAAAATTCCTATATTTTTATTAATTTATATGATTTACAACTAATTGAATAAATTTACAATTTATATGATATACAAATTAATTACATATGAACTAATCAATTTATTAATTTACATCACATAACTATTACTTACAAATTCTTAGTTTACAATTCTTAGATTACATTACAACATACAAAATATTTATAATATACAAAATACATCAAATGACTTATATGGGCCCTATCTACATGCATTGCTGAGGAGGTGACAACCTTGAACCCTTCTGACACTTCTGCAGATCTGGACTTCAAAATCCCAATCTAATATCCACTAGGTTTTGCCTTCAGTACCTGCGCGAAGGATACAAATCCATCGCGCTAAGCATTTCAGCTTAGTGGTGCAATAACATAACAAGAAATAATGTATACAAATAAAGAAAGAATCAAGCATTCTAAATATTCAAGTATCAATTTGATTTAAAATGACATTTCTAGTATTAACTATCTTATATGCTAATTTGTTCCTTTTTAGAAATACTGAGTTTATAGCCTTACAGTAATAATATTTAATATACATTTTATTTTAGTAGTATTGTATTTGAGATCTCTCTACGATTCTGTAAATTGTAATTTTGTTATGTTTCTATTGCTAATCTCTTTTTCACATTTTATTTAATACTTTCTAATGTTTTTTATTTTCTAATATGCTTAAATAATTTCAATAATTTACACTGCTCAGGTAACCTATGATAAGCTGACTAAATTGGATAACGGGTCGTTGGCACTGGACACTGCAGTGCCTCGGGCTGTCATACCATGGGACTATTAGTAGTATGCCCTAGAGTATATCATTTAGTATGTATCTTGCATATATTTTATTAATAAAAGACATTTTCACTTTTCATTTACATAATATATTTATGTGTAATAGAAAAGGTCCATTGATATTTTGTTAGAAATATTATTCTTAAGTTGTTAAGAATATGAGTGACAGTATTTCTAGCACAAAGTATCATAAATAGGTTCACAATCGAGGATACTTCACAATAAGCACATGACTTATCCAGAAAGATTGTAATCATGTTTGTTACCAAGCTATTTATATGAGATGTAAATAAGATGGAATGGTGAGTCTCATGCCATATAACAAACATGATAGGCACTTATATATGATAAGTAGGCTGAACCAGTGACATTTATGACAAGCACATGGAGTTTACTCTTGTCAATACATTGTCATAAATCATATCAGTGCATATAATCTTTAGACCTGAGATAGCACAGTTATCTTGTATATAGGTGGTTTGAGTTTGATATTGCTTTCATACTTGTACTGTGTATGGGTATATGGGCATGTGTTGGTTCCTACTAGTTATATATGGAGGTAGGTGTTGATCAAGATAGAATATGTTCCTCTAAGTAAATAGGGATAAAATCCTATGTTCATTTAATTGTTTTTGATGTTTCAAGTTCCTGGCCAAGACAGATAGATTTAATCAGAAAAGAGTTTCTGATGAGAAAATCATTTTAATCAAGAACTAGAATTAAAAGAGAACATAATATTTATAGCAAATGGGGTTTGACATAAGCCATGACTCCAGCTTGGATTGGGATTTTATAATAGAGAGATTCTAGTGCATGGTAACATATGATTATAGGTTCATTTAAGGTAAACTTTATTACTAATTGGGTGGCCAAGGCATGCTATGCTAGGTGTTAACCATGGTCTATGAGGTGCACAAAATGATTTAGAGAAATCTTTTATGGTAAGAAGGTGTTCTGATGATATTAAGAGTTGATATCATGTCTCATTGCCAATTAGTGATGAGCATAGTAAGTCACACACATACACAAGTAATCACCAAATTAAATATGATTTAATTAATTAATTAAAGAGTTTAATTGATTAATTAAATAGGTTTGGTTTGCAATTAGATTGCAAAGTCCCTAGCATAACTTGAAACCAAATCTAGGTTATTGGATGTATAGTATAAGTTAAATTTATATTTAAAGTGTTTAAATATGAATTTAATTAATAAGAAATTAATTAATAGAGATTAATTAATTAATTTATATTTGATATAAATTGATTAGAAGAAGAGAAATAATTATTTTGGGTTGAGAACTTAAAATGAAGACACAGGGGCATTTTGGTCATTTCACAGGGTGACATGTGGCACCATGAGATGGTGACACATGCACTACACATAAGCTTGCCATATGTCTTTTAATCATGTAAGACAATTAAAGTCAAGATTAAATATAGGTTTAACACTTAGCATAATGTGATTGGGTCAATTAAACTTAGAACCAATCAGAAGGTGACATGTGGCAAGGGTTTTAAGTGGTAACCTAGCTATATAAGGGAAAGGATGAAAAGAAAAATACCTAACTGCTATTTGTTTCATTGGTGCTGCCCCAAAACACCTCTCCCTTTCATCTTCTTCATCTCTCATCAATTCAAAGAGATTTCCCAATAATCTCTTGAATTAAAAATACTAAAAATCATTTCTAATGTCCTGTTTACATCTGTAATCTCTCAAAAGGCAAAACCTAATTTTCTAATTGATTAGAAAAGCTTTAGAAGCTGTTCAAGTGACTGCCATTAGTGATCTTGGTGTGGACAAGTTAGAGGGATAACATCTGGTGTCCTAGGCGCATCCCAAAGATGCCAAACACACTGCAGTGCATCAAACAGGTTAGTGCACTTGTTCTTGATCTAATCTAGGGTTTTAAAATTAATCTGATTAATTCTAAAATCTTAAATAGAAAATACAGATCCAAAAACATATTAAAAGAGTTTTAATATGTTATTTATCATTGAAATCAAATAGATAAAAATAAATCTTGTATGATGCATGTGACCCTAGGTGAAAATTTTTGAATTCAATGATATAAACTTGTGTTTTTCATGCTTCCGCTCCTTCAATTGGTATCAGAGCCACTATATTTGCCATTTAGATTTTTGATTATATGATTTAATTGTGTGGTATGATCATGAGATGATAGATCCATTGCTAGTTGCAATGAAAGGTGGAGGCTTGGTGACCAACACCATTGGTGCGCACACTTTGTGGCCTCCAATGGTGTGCGCAAGGTTTGACTTTTTAATTTGCAATTTTTGTATGATCTAAAAGCTCATCCTATGTCTAATTAAATTGTTTAATTAGAGTTTTAATCACACAATTAAATTTTGATTCAAATCAGAATTTTAAAAATTGTTTGAATGTGATTCAAATCTGAATTTTAAAAGTTGTTTGAATGTGATTCAAATTTGAATTTTTAAAGTTGTTTGAATCATATTCAAATCTGGATTTTTAAGTTGAATATGAGATATTCAATTTAATTTAAGTATGTATATTTTTATGTAATTGTTAAATAGTGATATGCATGATGGATGATCATGAACTATAAAAGACCAATTTGATTGGATTTATTTCTTTTATGTTTCTTTGGGATTGTAAATTAATTTATTTATTTTAATTTATTTTGGGCATGTATTATTAAGGTTGTAATAATTTTGGGTTGTAATTTCATTTATTTAGTTCTTGTAAATTCGCCTTGATATGCTAAGGATTACTATGTAATTGGATTGCAAGAAGATCAAGGAGGTCAAGAGCATTAGTGGGACCAGTGGGAGGAATTCAAGATCAAGTGTTGATTATGTACTCCTTCCGCAACTTTTATAAAATGAATGAATGAAATGCACCTAGTAATGCCCTGATTCAATTCTTGGTGGCTCAGAATTGAATCCCTTAGAAAGTCCATGATCATACCATATTTACTATTTATCCACGAATGCATGAAATGTATGGGAATGTATACAAGTATATGATATATGCATGCTAAATGGATAATGTGCAAAGTGAGACCTTAATAGTAATTAGGACGACCATAAAATCTTTCAAACAAATGATTAAGTTGGATATGCTATAATCAAAGTAATTATAACATGGGCCCTCTATTGAGGCAATTATTTTAAGAAATTTTAAATACTTACATAAGATACAATTAATTTAAGAGATTTTGTTAAGAATAATTGTTAAGCATGAGATGTTGTAAATATGTAAATGGTTTGGTGGCCAATATTGGATGTACCTGAGGACATTAAAATTATTTGCATAATTACTAACTCAATGGGATCAGCTTAACTAATGCAAGATAAGTCAATAATAGATGTACCTGAGATTTTAGCATTAGGGGCTAGGTAAAGGATTGAACCTCATATGAGATATGATGGGTAAGGAGTTGCTCACTTATAGTTTATTGTAATTCCAATAATGGATGTACTTGAGGATGATCAATAGAATTATAAGAATTCAATCACCCAGTAGAAATCCATCCAACTAGGATTTCCATTTTCTACTTTGAAAGTGTAGGATTCGCTAAGTTAGTGGGAGGACTAATTTGATTAAAAGACCATAATCATTTTGGTTAATTACATGATACATTTACTAATTAATCTAGTTATTTTCTGCAGTTAACTTTCTGATAATAATGAGCACAGAACAACCACCACCATCCAATATCCTTGCACGAATACTTGATCGCAATAGGTTGACAGGACCTAATCTGTCTGATTGGCTAAGAAATTTGAAACTTGTCCTGAACCTTAAATATATAGGATATGTTCTAGACTTAAATGTTTCTGGTCTCTTACCTTCAGAGGCCACCCAAGAGGAACATGAAACTTTGGACAAGTGGAAGGAGCATGATATGAGAGCTAAGTGTTACATGCTTGCTTCCATGAGTAATGAGTTACAAAAGCAGCATGAGAACATGCAGAGTACGAGTGAGATCCTCCTTCACCTACAAGAGTTGTATGGTGAGCACAGCAGGAATGCTAGGTATGAGATATCTTGACAACTATTCCATATGAGGATTTCTGAGGGACAGAATGTTGGGGATCATGTCCACAAGATGATTCGGCTGATTGAGCAATTAGAACATCTTGACTTCAACATGGATTTCCAACTATAAACGGATTTGATCCTTCAGTCCCTTCCTGAGTCTTTTGGGAATTTTGTAACAAATTTCCATATGACTAAACAGGAATGCACCTTGGCTGGTTTACTCAACATGCTGGTTATTATCCAAAAGAAAATGTCGGGCAATAAAGGAAAAGAGGTAGCTTTGATTGCATCTTCTTCTGCTGGAAAGTCCAATAAGAAGAAGGGCAATAAGAAAAAGAAACCTCAGATGGCTGGTCCTTCCAAGAAAACAGCTAAACAGAAAGGGAAGACTAAAGCTGATGGAGGCAAAGGAAAGTGTTTCCACTGCCAGAAGGATGGGCACTGGAAAAGGAACTGCCCAGAGTATCTTGCTTCTCTGAAGGACAAGAAGGATAGACCTTCGGAAGGTATGTCCATATCTTGTTATTTAGATTCTAATGATACTCACAGTTCATCTACAGCTTGGGTTTTAGATACTGGTGCCAGTTCTCACATTTCTTATGATATGCAAGAACTATCAAATAGTAGCAGCTTGCGTTCTCAAGATGTTAGAGTCCAGATTGGCAATAGCTCAACTGTTAAAGCTTTAGCCATAGGATCTAAATCTTTTTACATGTTTGGACATGTTTTGTGTTTGGATAATATTTTATATGTATCTAATGCTTTTAAGAACATCATTTCTATATCTAGTTTGACTAGAAATGGTAATGAATTTCAGTTCACAGATGATGTTTACAATATTTATTTTGGAAATAAATATGTTGATTCGGGTTATATGAATGATGGTCTTTATTATTTGGATAATAATGACAAGTGATCTAAATGAATGCAATGCCATGGTGAAAATCAAATCAAGTTCAAAATTTATTTGGCACTTAAGGTTATGTCATGTTACAGAAGATAGGATTGCAAAACTGGAGAAAATGGAGATTCTTTCCTCATTGGGCTCTGAGCATACTCCAACTTGTGAATCTTGCCTTCAGGGAAAAATGACTAGATCACCCTTTGTTGGATAAGAGCTAAGGGCTGAAAATATTTTGGAGCTAATACATAGTAATGTATGTGGTCCATTTAAGGAAATGGTTAGAGGCGGTTTTCATTACTTTATTACCTTTACTGATGATAAATCAAGGTTTGGGTATTTCTATTTGATGAAATACAAACATGAATCCTTTGAAAAGTTCAAACAATTTAAATCTGAAGTAGAAAATCAAACGGGAAAGAGTATTAATGCTCTTCGATCAGATCGTGGAGGTGAATATTTGAGAACTGAATTTGATGAATACTTGAGAGAGCACGACATTGTTTCCCAGCTAACTCCTCCAGGAACACCACAACTGAATGGTGTATCTGAAAGGAGAAATCGTACCCTATTGGATATGGTACGTAGTATGATGATCTATACTGATATGCCAATATCTTTTTAGGGATTTGCATTAGAATCAGCTTTGTATATTCTGAATAAAATTCCATCAAAATCAGTTTCTTACACACCTTATGAGATATGGCATGGAAGAAAACCAAGTCTTAAGCATGTTAAAATTTGGGGTTGTCCAGCTTATATCAAAAAGCTGAACACTGATAAATTGGAAACCAGATCAGAAAAGGGTCGATTTGTTAGATATCTAAAAGATAGTTTTGGATACTATTTTTATTTACCTACATCACAGAAGGTTGTGATAAGTAGAGATGCCACATTTCTTGAACAACAGTTTGTTCAAGAATGAGGCAAAGGAAGGAAAATAAAGTTAGAATTGGAGAATTCTGACCAACCAACAGATCAGATGGATATAGATCCATCTAGTCAACCTACACCCATTGATGAAACATCTGCAGCTATTCCTCGTAGAACAACCAGGGTATCTCACCCACTGGTGAGAAATGGTTTCCTTCATGAAGAAGAACAAGAGTTGTCTACTCATGAAGAAGTAGATCATGGAGAAGATCTACTTACCTATGAAGAAGCTATATTAGATATAGACTCTTTAAAATGGATTGATGCTATGAAATCCCATATTGATTCCATGTATAAGAATCAAGTTTGGGATCTTGTTGACCCACCTGAAGGTATTGTACCTATAGGGAACAAATGGGTTTTCAAGAAGAAAATTAGTTTTGATGGAAAGGTAGAGACCTATAAGGCAAGGCTAGTAGCGAAAGGGTTTCGCTAAAGGTAAGGAATCGACTATGAGGAGACTTTCTCACTTGTTGCCATGCTTAAATCAATTAGGATTCTATTAGCAATAGCTGCATACTATAATTATGAGATTTGGCAGATGGATGTCAAAACAGCTTTTCTCAATGGATACATTGAAGAAAACATTTTCATGGAACAACCGAGGGGTTTTGAATCCCAAGATGGTTCCAAGGTATGCAAGCTAAAGCGATCCATTTATGGGTTGAAACAAGCTTCGAGGAGTTGGAACATCCGTTTTGATGAAGCTATTAAGTCATTTGGTTTTATAAAAAATGAGGATGAGCCATGTGTATATAAGAAGGTTAGTGACAGTGCTATCACTTTCCTTGTCTTATATGTGGATGACATACTGTTGATGGGTAATGACACAGGTATGTTGACAACTGTAAAGGTATGGTTGTCAAATACATTCTCTATGAAAGACTTAAGAGAGGCAACCTATATTCTTGGGATTCCCATTTATAGAGATAGAGCAAACAGAATAATTGGTTTATCCCAAAGTCTATACTTGGAAAAGGTGTTAAAGAGGTTTAACATGCTTGATTCCAAGAGAGGAATGTTACCAGTGACACATGGTATCCACCTTTCTAAAGAGATGTCTCCAAAGACACCTGAAGAAAGAGATAAAATGGCCAGGATTCTATATGCTTCGGCTATTGGAAGTTTGATGTATGCAATGTTGTGTATTAGGCTGGATATCGTATATGCTATTAGTTTGACTAACAGGTATCAATCCAATCCAGGTTTGGAACACTGGATAGTTGTCAAGAATATCCTTAAGTAATTGAGAAGAACTAAGGATTTATTCTTGATATATGGAGGTGGAGACTTGCAATTGGACGGTTATACTAATTCTGATTTCAAATCAGATATCGATGATAGAAAGTCTATCTCTAGTTTTGTGTTCTTTTTGTAAAGGAATGCAGTTAGTTAGAAGAGTTCCAAACAGAGTACGACTGCAGATTCCACTACAGAGGCTGAGTATATTGCTGCATCAGATGCTGTAAAAGAAGTTGTTTGGATATAAGGAACCCCGGTCTCACCAGAAATCCAAACACATAGAAAGGCACTACCATATTATCAGAGAAATAGTTAGGCAAGGTGATGTAGCCATGCAGAAAAATAGCATCAGCTGAAAATCCAGCTGATCCATTCACTAAGCCTTTATCACAAGCTCAGTTACACAAACATCTTGAGAAGACGGGTCTAAGGTATTGTAATGAATGACTATAGTATTAGTGGGAGATTGTTAGTAGTATGCCCTAGAGCATATCATTTAGTATGTATCTTGTATATATTTTATTAATAAAAGGCATTTTCACTTTTCCGTTTACATAATATATTTATGTGTAATAGAAAACGTCCATTGATATTTTGTTAGAAATATTATTCTTAAGTTGTTAAGAATATAAGTGACAGTATTTCTAGCATAAAGTATCATAAATAGGTTCACAATCGAGGATACTTCACAATAAGGACATGACTTATCCAGAAAGATTGTAATCATGTTTGTTCCCAAGTTATTTATATGAGATGTAAATAAGCTGGAATGGTGAGTCTCATGCCATATAACAAATATGATAGGTACTTATACATGATAAGTAGGCTGAACTAGTGATATTTATGATAAGCACATGGAGTTTACTCTTGTCAATGCATTATCATAAATCATATCAGTGCATATAATCTTGAGACCTGAGATAGCATAGTTATCTTGTATATAGGTGGTTTGAGTTTGATACCGCTTTCATACTTGTACTGTGTATGGGTATATGGGCATGTGTTGGCTCCTACTAGTTATATATGGAGGTAGGTGTTGATCAAGATGGAATTTGTTCCTCTAAGTAAATAGGGATAAAATCATATGTTCATTTAATTATTCTTGATGTTTCAAGTTCCTGGCCAGGACAGATAGATTTAATCAGAAAAGAGTTTCTGATGAGAAAATCTTTTTAATGAAGAACTAGAATTAAAAGAGAACATAATATTCATAGCAAATGGGGTTTAACATAAGCCATGACTCCAGCTTGGATTGGGATTTTGTAATAAAGAGATTCTAGTACATGGTAACATATGATTATAGGTTCATTTAAGATAAACCTTATTAATAATTGGGTAGCCATGGCATGCTATGCTAGGTGTTAACCATGGTCTATGAGGTGCATAAAATGATTTAGAGAAATCTTTTATAGTAAGAAAGAGTTCTGATGATATTAAGAGTTGATATCATGTCTCATTGCCAATTAGTGATAAGCCTAGTAAGCCACACACATACACAAGTAATCACTAAATTAAATATGATTTAATTAATTAATTAATTAAAGAGTTTAATTGATTAATTAAATAGGTTTGGTTTGCAATTGGATTGCAAAGTCCCTAGCATGACTTGAAACCAAATCTAGGTTATTAGATGTATAGTATAAGTTAAATTTAAATTTAAAGTGTTTAAATATGAATTTAATTAATGAGAAATTAATTAATAGAGATTAATTAATTAATTTATATTTGATATAAATTGATTAGAAGAAGAGAAATAATTATTTTGGGTTGAGAACTCAAAATTAAGACACAGGGGTATTTTGGTCATTTCACAGAGTGACATGTGGCACCATGAGATGGTGACACATGGCACTACACATAAGCTTGCCATATGTCTTTTAATCATGTAAGATGATTAAAGTCAAGTTAAATATAGGTTTAACACTTGGCACAATGTGATTGGGTCAATTAAACCTAGAGCCAATCAGAAGGTGACATGTGGCAAGGGTTTTAAGTGGTAACCTAGCTATATAAGGGAAAGGATGAAAAGAAAAATACCTAGCTGCTATTTGTTTCATTGGTGCTGCCCCAAAACACCTCTCCCTTTCATTTTCTTCATCTCTCATCAATTCAAAGAGATTTACCAGCAATATCTTGAATTAAAAATACTAGAAATCATTTCTAGTGTTCTGTTTACATCTGTAATCTCTCAAAAGGTAAAACCTAATTTTCTAATTGATTGGAAAAGCTTTAGAAGCTGTTCAAGTGGCTGCCATTGGTGATCTTGGTGTGGATAAGCTAGAGGGACAACATCTGGTGTCCTAGGTGCATCCCAAAGGTGCCAAACACACTGCAATGCATCAAACAGGTTAGTGCACTTGTTCTAGATCTAATCTAGGGTTCTAAAATTAATCTGATTAATTCTAAAATCTTAAATAGCAAATACAGATCCAAAAACATATTAAAAGAGTTTTAATATGTTGTTTATCATTGAAATCAAATAGATAAAAATAAATCTTGCATGATGCATGTGACCCTAAGTGAAAATTTTTGAATTCAATGATATAAACTTATATTTTTCATGCTTCCGCTCCTTCAGGGACGCGGAGCGTCAACCACGTATGCAGTCAGTATGGCTAAAAAGCCATGATAACACATAATCAGACATAAAAGCCATGAGTGCGGGTATAAAGCCATGAGTGCGTGCATAAAGCCTTGAATACAGGCATAAAGCCTTACGCAGTACTGCTAAAACAATACCCTATTGGCATGCCAATCTATCCAATCTAACACACGTGTCTAGGCAATACATGGGCACATAGTACCATTAAATGTTCATAAGTTTCATTATTTCATTATAGGTTCTAATTATAATTTCTAGCATTTTAATCTTTTTCATAATAGAAACATAAATCTCTAAGTCTAATATTTACATAATTTATGCATTCATCATAATTTATATATTCATTATGTTGTCCATAATGATCACAATTCAAAACAATGGTCCTCATGTACCATTGTACTCAAAATATTTTTTCCTTCAACAATAATGAGAACTCATGTCTCATTCATACATTAATATGGTTCATTTATTCATTACGCTATTTATATAATTTATCATTTGAAATTCAAGAAATGTTTTTGCTTACTAAGTATTTATGATTACTCTTAATTTCACTCATGTACCATTAAGTGTCAATAAGTTTTATTTTATTTTATAGTGGGAATACATTGTCCAAATTCATTTTTATCTAATGCATATGTTCATAAATTTTATTTGTATAGTTCATTTACAATTTCATCTTTAATCTATCACACCAATTCACATGTACATAGGTTCAAGCAAATTTTCATTTTTATTCAATAAAAAGGGAAAGTCCCCAAATATTATTTACACATCATTTATACCTTTAATATCTCATTTATAGTAATTTAAAATTCACATTTCAAATTATATCAACTATTTCTCCTAAGTTCTATTTGTGATGAGCACCCTACCCCTCCGTAAGGCATAACATGATCCCGTAGTATACCTAACGAATTACCAACTTCGTCTACTAATAACCCATTAAATATACTACAAGGGATTTTAAACTTTTTCTTACTTCTTTTTACAGTGGTGAGCACTATTTACAGGTGTTAAAAAATTTTTTTAACTGAAGTGAAACCAAATAACCCATTTGAAGTATTAACAATTTCTGCAAAAATTTTGGCAGAGTGCCATCTGTATTTTGAATAAAACAATTCTTCAAAAACCTATAAAAAGCACTTCCAATATTTTGTTCAATCCCCAAACTCCAATATCCAATTAACATAATAAGTTTCTCAACATTTGTCAACTCAAATCCACAATAATTTTCTAGTGTTTTCAAAAGCTGAGATAAAAGAAATATATCACAATATTTACAAGTCAAAATAATTTACAAATTATTTTACAACTTCAATGCACAATTTTAATTTACAACAGCTCAAAACCAAGAACAATATATACATACAGTGAACATATATTACAATACAAAATGCAAAATATGGTATACTCAATATACTCGATGAACTCTCAATGTAGCACTAGCAGCCTAGTCTATCGCCTGCTCTGATCTGTCATGATAAAGAATGAAAACCTATCGCTGAGCCAATGTCTCAGTGGTGCACAACATTAACAAAATGCAACTTTAAATCATAAATCATAAGTCACATAAATAGTAAATACTTAAAACCATAGTTAAATTCAAAAGACAGTGAATGTCAATAAGAATTTAAACTCCATTTCATAATATCACAATAAATATCAACAAAATCATACACACAGCTTAATCATGTTCCAAAGTCCAATTCATCCCAAGAACCGATGGCTAATGAGGAATAACATAGCTAGCTAGCAATAATATGAGTACTCATTCTATTCGTCCTCAACAGGCACACACCTCAACACTTTAGCCAGAGAGGAAATTCAAAGTCAATTCATCCCACTAGACAAGCTAGCGAGGAATTCAATAAATATACATGATAGCTATGGTTTCAAACCATTTACAATGTTTTTCAAGCAATAAGTATCCATCAAATACCATTAAGACAATTTTTCACAATTTAAACAATAATAGACAATTTGTCACAATTCATTTCAATTGAAAATTCAAAAGAAGTAACTGTAGTGGTCAAACCTCTGAAGTGTAGCCTCTTGGCCATGACTCAGTGTTTCCTTCCCCTTCCCTGAGTCTTTGCTAACTGAAACACATAATTTGAAGTGTTTCAGTACTCATTTAAACTATCTCTAACAATAAGGCTTAATAATTAATTTATTTAATTTTATTATTTTCCTTAGTCAACCTAAAATGTTGACCCTCGATGCACTCTAGGTGAATTAGGTTTAATGTTACCAATATATCACATTTAATAGTCTTTAGTGTTGGTATATGTTACTAAAATCATTTTCATGTATATTGCATTTTATTACAATTTGACCTAGCCAGATGACCTAGTTCCCTCAGTTTTCGAGCTTCAGTCCAAACTACAAACTTGTAGGTCTATGTCTTATTGCATGCGGGGAAAAATTTCAGGTCATTCTGAGTTGTGTAGACCAAGTTATGGTCAATTTACCAATACTGGACAGAATGCACCAAAAAGGTAACTTTAGATCATTTTTAGGTCACTTTTGGTTCGGCCAGTTTTTGGACCTGAACTTGTGCAAGCTATTTGGCTTGGTTCTGGCCATTTCTAGGCTTTGTTGCCTTCATAAGAATTGTAGATATATGTCTCAAATGTTCATGGTAAAAATTTCAGGTCAATTGGACCTGTTTTGAGTGAGTTATGGCCAAAACACTAACTATTGCCCAAATGGTCAATTTTCAAGCTTTCAAAGCACTAATCCGGATTTGGTCATTTTTCAAGTCACCTTCTAGGTAGAATTTTGGTAAGCTTCCTTCATGAAAGTTGGCACATTTTGTGCCTAGTTTCACCTCCAATTGGTCTCATACCAATTGGAGTCGCACACTTAAGGTTCTAAGCTAAAACACACACTGCTCTGCTACACACTCTTCATCACATACCAAAGGACACATTCAACACTTACCAAGTTACTTCATTCATACCAATTCTGGTTTGTACCATACCATTAACACATTTTACTTCACATTTTTGGTCATTTTGGCAGCTTGTAACCACACTCAATATACACATTATAATACAGAATTTTCCAAAGTCCCATTTACAACAATTAAAGTCCCATTTACAACAATTCAACCACATGAACATACCTCATTTCCATATCCAAATTCAAACAATTATTTATATACACGTGTTGCCATCAATGACAACATAATTCAACAATATTTCATGAACTCAAACACTTCAATCTTCTTCATGAGGCTGCCACAAGTTTACACATACCCATCAATTTCCATTTACAATTTTCAAGCTTACAAATCAAACCTTACTCATAGAATTCAACTATAATACAACCAAACATTTAAATCATCATTCAAACCACTATTTACATGCAAGAATAAACTGTTCATAGTGAAGTTCCATGGCTGCCAAAATATAAGTTTCCACTAATTCATCAAACTTCAAAA
Source organism: Hevea brasiliensis (assembly GCF_030052815.1). Taxonomy (NCBI): domain Eukaryota; kingdom Viridiplantae; phylum Streptophyta; class Magnoliopsida; order Malpighiales; family Euphorbiaceae; genus Hevea; species Hevea brasiliensis. Next base: position 114,351 of record NW_026615139.1, read on the forward strand.
ATTCTTTCACAAATCAACTACCCACAACATCCATTCAAAGTTTAATGAAACAAGAATAAAAAATGTATACTTACCACTTTTGAAATTCTTCAAAACCTCACCAAAACTTAACTTTCTTGCTGCCTATATGTTTCCCAAGATGTGTAGGCAAAGTTTAGTGAAGGAAAATGCAAGGATCATGGCTTGAAGATGGAAGAATGGAGCTTGCATGCAATTCGGCCATGGAGGTTTCTTTCACCAAGGTTTCGGCTGGTTTTGCAAAGTGAGGAAGATGAAGGCATATTCTGCCACAATGATGCTTAATGGTCCACTTTAGTGGTATTAGTGGAGCACTAATTGAATTAAAAGTATATTTTAATGTTAAAATTTCCAATTTTCCACATTTTCCTCCTATCTTTTGCTATTTAGATTATGTACCACTATTTTAATTTTTCATGACATTTTCCAAGTGTAATATCATTTATTTTTAATGGACATTTAGGTCAAAAGACAACTCGGCATGTCAAATGACCACAATACCCCTGTTCGTGTTGCAATAACAATTTTTCGGTAACACCGAGTTTTGTCGTTTCCTCGATTTCTTATTTTTCTTTGTACTAATTAATTAATTTTTCTTTGATATTTCTAATGATATTTATACTTCAATAAGTCTTTAATTAGGTCTTAAAAAATATTTTCCAGGGTTCCCCGCTTTCGAGGGCTAGTCAACGGTCCACGCCGCAACTTTCCGGTGCGGTCACCCATCGCTATGGTTCTCGGCTCGTTTAAATTGGTTACATTTTTTTGCAATTATTTTTTCTTTGTTTTTCTTTTATTTTCTTTTCTTGTATTTCATTATTTTATGTCTCCTCACTAACTTTTAAATGTAGTTCTAGGCATTCTAGCTGTCCGGACAGACACCGTCACCGGAACAGTAAAACACACTACCGAATATAGGGGTGTTACACCTACAAATCTCATCAAACTAATCACATGATTTAAACAAACCTTATATCATTTAAGTGAGCTATCATTAGCAATTTAAGTTTTGGTCCTTTGCATTCATTTCATTAAGGTTACTATTCACTTAACTATTCCTACACAAAAGTTGACTTTTTAATACATAATAGATTTGTTGAATCTAAGTTCACCAAAATATCACATTTTGCATTTTATTTTTGTTGGAATTGATTTCCAATACCATTTCAAAGCTTATTTTATGTTATTCAAAATTTTTAGATTTTATACCTTAAGTTTACTATTTCATTGGTCATTGTTACAGTGAAAATTTGATAAAATTCTCTTCATCAAAGTTGTTCCTTTATGTGTCTTCTTTAATTTCATTTTTGAATCACTCCATTTGGAGTTTTGTAGCTTAAGTTATAGTCAATTTACCATAACTGGCCGGATTAGTCTTTACCCAGATTTTCTGGGCAAATTTGATTCTACCAGATTTGATGTCTTGACTTTGGTGGACAATTCCATTAAGTTGTGGTCAAAATTTGGAGTTCTATTCTTCATGAAAGTTGTTCTAAATTATCTAAGCTTTCTATTGATATAAAATTCAAGTCAATTGGATATTCCTACTCTGAGTTATGGCCAAATGAATTATTCATTTGGTCACTTTTACCAGGTCCAGAATTGGTTACTCGACTTTGGCCAATTTTTCGGTCATCCTAAGTTTGTTTTCTGGGTAAGGTTTCTTCATCAAAGTTGTGCCATTATGTGTCTAGTTTCATGTTCAATTAGTCTTGTACCAATTGAACCTACAAAACTCAAGTTATAGCTGCCCAAACTTACTGGACTCACATCCAGCCCTACAGGTCCTATGAGGCAGCATAACCAACCTCAAATCCAAAGCCATAATTCACTTCAATTCCTCATCAAACATAGCCAAACGGTCACTAATTGACCATTAGGACTCCAATTCCACAACACATGAACAAACCCTAACTTCATGCCTCAAACCCTAATTCTCAAATGTCAATTTCATACAACCATGCAAAACTAACATTCTAACCATATATACAAACTAAACAACTCCAATAATCACAATTTATTTCATTCAAATTCATCAACTTCCTTAACTCATAAGCTGGCCAAAATTTCTCTTGAATTGGACATGAATAATTTCTCAATTTCTCTTGAATTTCTTTCCATTTTCCTACTCAAGTTCAAGTTTAAAGAAGAGAAAGGAAAGAAGGTAGCACTAACCTCTTTAGAACTCCTACTTGAGCTTGTAAATCTTCTAATTTTCTCCTTCTAATGGCTGCCCCAAGCTTTTTCTAGTTGCAAGGATAAATTTTTGTGAAGACTAGATAGGGTTTTATGGTGATTGAAGGTAGAAATTGAAGCTTTGACAAGAGCTTCAATGGTGGTTTCTTTCTTCTCTCTCTCTCTTTTCTCTTTGGTTTGGCTGCCCATGGTGAGAAGATGTAGATTTGTTTATCAATTTTTGTCTCATTTATCTCCTTTTTATTAGTTTATTAAGTAGTTGTCTAATGGTGATTGGTGGAGGGCTTTTAATTGCATCATGCTTACTCAAGCATGATGTAATTATTAAGCTTTTCTTTCATTTTTCTTTTCTTTCATTTCTACTAATTTTTAATTAAATTTTTAGCAATATTTATTCATATTTTATGTCATATAATTTATTTACTTAAATAGAAAAGTTGGTCAAAAATCGTCTCTGAAGGCGAAATGACCAAAATGCCCTTCATTTTGCTTAACGGACTAAAATTGTCTGTACCGATCTAAAAATTTTTCTAAGCATTTTCTTGGCATTCTAATGCCATCAAAACCTCAATGACTCTTCTCTGGAGTCCGAAAAATTATTTTATGAATTTTCTCCCGGGTTTAGGGCTCCTAGCTACGAGGACCGCAACTTCCCACTGGGTTAACCATCGCTAGGGCACCGGCTCACTTAACTTGGTTGTATTTTATTTCTAAAATTTTTCCTAAATTTTTCTTATTAATATTTGAGTTATTTATGACTCCTCACTCTAGTCTACATATAGTTTCAGTCATTCTAGCTGTCCGGACAGACATTGGTCATCGGAACAGTTAAATGTACGAACTAGCTAAAGTGAGGGTGTTACATGTTGGATTATGGAAGTTGATGAAAATTTGGGAACTCATGAAAGTAACTTGATTTAATTAGGTTTAATTTGATTTTTAGCATGATGTTAACATTCTAAACACAAAACCAATAAGAATTTTGCATGAATCAACAAAATCTACCTAGGGTTCCTTGTGATATGGTTCGGCCAACATTAGAGAAATTGGGAAAATTTTATTTTTGGTCCAATTAACTAGTTAATTTAACTAATTAAGCAACCTAGACATGAATTCTAGCATTAGATTAATTTATTTGGTGTTGAAACAAATTTTCCATAATGTAAAATATGTAGGAAGTTGTTGAAACATGGTGAAATTGCCATATTTGGCAGCCACTTTGATTAATTTATTTGGAATTGTGTCGATGTTGGTTGGTTGATTGAGAATTACAGGATTAAAGTGCTTTTGACAGAGAATACCAAGTTATTTTTCGGGGGTCCGAAAAACAAAGGAAGCTAGTTCTTTTTGGCATGTAAATCTTCCACACTGAGTGTTTGATAAAAGACCTAAATGAACTTGACATAATGTGGGAGGTATGACCAATTGGTTAAAGAAAATTACTATGGTTTATCAGGTAGGAAAATTCTTAAGTAAATAGCAAAATTAACTCGTCGGGTGTTCTTATTAGGAATAATCAAGAAATTTATTCTAAACTGCCTAAATTTTTCTATATGATAGCAGTTCCAAAGGAGCAAGGTGGAAGTGTTGACTTAGGAACCAAATCCACCTAAATTAGAGATAAACAGGTTAGTGCACAACTAGTATTAAACTATTAAATGTTTCTATATGTTTATGTTGATAAAATGACTTTATTGATATATTTTTTATGTTCTCCAAAATATGATATAACCACAACAATTGATTGAATTTCATTTTTGCTATGATGAGTTGTAATTGAAATTATGATTTATATTGTGTTTTGTGTGAAGAGTATATGTTGCGAATATTTGCAGTAAATAGAACTATAATGAGATTTCATACTCATACAAAAGGAAATGAATTTATGATATTGTTTTCATATCTTACAGCTAATGCTTGACATGGTTATTACCCATCTCTTATTTGTTGAGGTGACATACTGGTGTTTGGATTGATGTGATATGGATACCATGGTATGTGCACATTGATATGATATGGTCTCCCTCATGTAATAGGTGAGATGAGATTTGAAGATGGCCCTTGCAGATCATTTATATATATGGTGTTATGGATGGCATGTGTACAGTGATATGATATGGCCTCCCTCAGGTAAGAACTGAGATGAGATTTGAAGATGGCCCTTGCAGATTAATCTTGTATTAGGCTGGTGAGATTAAGAATAAAATTTGAAATGTGCAAATGTGTTTTAAAGATGATACCATATGAGTAAATGATATATGAGAAACTGTTTTCTATATGTGACCCATACTTTTATATTCACCTTGTAAGTATATTTGAATATCCATTTCCATGACTTGTTTTGAATATTGTTTTCATGACTTATTATTTGATGATTTAATTGTTTATGGTTTAATATTTGTTGTGCACCAATGCATATATCTGTACTCAGTGTTAGTTATTTTCCTAATTAATGCAGATAAAGGAAAGGAAAGATTACAGGCGAGTAGGAGCAGTACCTATTGTCACTAAGATTAAGAGCCAACTTGACGTAGGTGACTTGGTTCCTTGATTTTGTGTGTACATGATGTTATCCATTTGCAACAGGATATTTTGTTTTAATATCTAAGCAGAACAAGATAAAGTTTTATTGTCTGTATATAAATATAAATTTTATGAAATGATTTATTAGTTAATTGATTAAGGAAAATTAATATGTAATTCTGATACCCATGGGACTGTTGAGTTATGGACTGCCACAGGTTTTAACAGGTGTTAATTTAAGTATTATTTGAACTGTTTTAGCCGAAATACAACAGTTTTAAAATTCTAAATTATCTGATTTAAAGCTTTTCTATAGGAAAACTTATATTTGGGAACTATATCATTTTCTTAAGAAGGTGTACTGCATCTAATTTAAAAATATATATATATATATAGTTGCAAAGTACTTTGAAAATAAATTAAAATAAGTGATAATGAATTTCTGATTTACAGTTGTTTTGATAATCTTTTTGTAATCTAAAGTTCTGTAGTAAAATGTTTCTTACCCTGCTATGTTTTAAATTAAAGTGATTTTAAATCGTACCCAATCCCTTGTAATGTGTTCACTGGGTTCTAAGGATTCGATTTCGGCATCCATTAAACATATTACGGGAGGCATGCTACGTCTAGGAGAGGGGTAAGGCGTGATAGTGTAATTGCAATTTTCATCCTCACATTTCTCCTTTAGTCTACTCCACAACTGAAGCCCAGTCAAGCCAAGCAGATACACGAGCTCGTGGGATTTAAACATGCATATACACAGGGTCATGTAAATTAAAAGGCACTCCAGCTCAGCAAAAACTACAAGTGAATTTCTTCTTTAGAATTTTTTTGTATCTCAATTTTAACCTATTAGGGCAGCACCTTTTGGCAATATATATTTTTCTCTTTTTATTTTTATCCACAAGTAGTAAGGAGGGAATAAAATTAGAGAGAGAATTAGATTTTTTTAGAGGGAGAGAGGACGGCAGCAGGGTGTTTCTTCATCTTCTTTGCATCTAAAAGGTTCAAGTTGAGATTCTTCACCATCAAGGCTACAAATCTTCTGGGGTTCCTCTATTCCTTCATCTTTTTTACATTTTCTTTGCTTTGTTTCATAGTTTTGCTTTGTAAATATGAATATTAGTGAGTAATTTTCTTAGATTTCAGAGTTGGGTATTATAAATTTATAATACTCTGATTTAATCAATGCATAGTCTGGTTTTTATTCAATGATATGGGTTTTATACTTGTTTTCAATCATTAATTAATGAAATAAGAGGTGAAGATAAATGATAGAAAACCAAGGATTTGAATTAGCTTTATATCTAGAGATAGACTAGGGATATGAGAGGGTTTTTATAGATTAATAAAAAAACTTAATGGGTTTTAATTAAATCAAAAGCCATGAAAGTAGCATGAATTGGTTTAATTAAAACACATCTTTAATATCCTGAAAGGGAATTTAAAGGATTTAAGAATTAGTCTCCTTCAGAGTCATAAATATCTAATTGTTAGATAGATTGGATTAAAATTTGATTAATATGAGTGTGAAATCCCAACTTTGGAATTATCTTTTAATTAATTAGTTTTTGTTTAGATTAGATTTGCTCTAATTTGTACTTTTTGCATCTGCTTTACCTTTTAATTGCTCTTTTATTTGCTTTAGTCATTATTTGATGGCCTAGATAATAGCAACCATAATTTGGTAATTAACACAATTCTCATGTGAATGATGTCTTCCTATACTACTCATATGATCTATGCACTTGCAAATTTTTGCAAATAACAAGAGTCAAAACTATCAGATTTTCAAACTCAAATTTGATTTGATGAAATATTAAAATACTTAAATTAATGCAATTCAACTTGATTATTATAAAAAAATTTAGATAAATTTATTTAGTATTTATCATTAAGTGATTTATAAAACATTAAAATTTAAAATTCAATTAAACATGCTAAAGCGTTTAAGTAAAATAGTATAACCCTCAAATCTAAATATATCAACATGTTAAAAATATAATATTTTGAATGGAATTAATTTTCATTCTGAAAGCTGGGAGTGTGGGTCTAATTTAATTTCAGTTTTCTCTAAGAATCAAAACTAAACTAAATATAGTTGAAATTTCAATTTTGATTTGATTAGATTATTCAATATTTCGATTCTACTTCAATTTTTTTAAATAGAAATAGAGAAAATATTTTATTAATTAGAAATATAGTACAAAATATAAGTACAAATCAAAATATTATATTTTTGTATAAATAAGACTAACCACTCATACGAAAAATAATATAAAGAACTTGAAAGATCCAATAGTATTGATAAAAGCATGTAGATTGGCCAATAGGCGGACTATGCATTCCACTCTTCCACTCCATAGTCTTTCTCTGAGCCCCATTAGATAATATCCAAATTTAAATCTACCATTGAATGAAAGATATAAATCTTGTAGAACACTCATCTCCCAAAAAAAAAATATCTCTATAACAACAAACAAGATAACTCTATTAGAGGAGATAAAACACTACAAAACTCAAGATCTACGAAAAGGACATATATGAGGATTTATTCACTCAAAATCTATCAATAATGATAGATCTAACAAGATATGCCCAAATATATTACAAACGGATACAGATTTGGGAGTTATTAAAAAAATTTTAAAAAAAACAACAAAAAAGAAAAGGGAGGGTTACAAGCGGTGAAAATACTCACCAATGGCCATCCAAAAAGAAGATCAAAGGGAGAAAAAGCATTTTATTTCAGATTATAATAAATGGTATCAGAGCTATATTTTAAGATGTCAAAGTTATTGAACACAAAATTTGAGGTGCAACACTTTGATGGGAAAAATAATGCACCAAATACATCCATAAACACCTGAACTATTGTGTTTTTGCTTAACAAATACCTAAACTATTTTTTTCCCTATGTCACACCTCAACTCAAAAAAACGTATCAGTTAAACATAAATTTACATAGTCAGCAAGAGCATGAGAATAAGAAGCAAGTTAATATTGAGTTTACTGCTTACATGGCCTTTATAATAGCTACTTTTCTTCCTCCTTGAAATGAAGACATTTTCCTCCTTGAAAAACTTAATGTTTATGCCACACCAGCACCCTTGGCCTTATTCCTCAGGATCTTCTTCACATAGAACTCTAGCTCCTTACCCTCTAATATGTACCCATTAGCTCTGCCACATTAACTAGGATGTAATGAGATGTAGGCCAACAATCTACCATCACCAAATTGATCTTCTATATGGGAATCAAGCTTCCAATCTTTCTAGCATTTCTCAAGCTTCCTTTAGACATGGTTACTCTTATAGTTTCCTCTACAGCAGCACCTTTTCCTCCCTTAGTATAGACATATTAATGCAAATAGCGAGATTGTTGGGACCAAAAGATATAGCCAGATTGAGTGTCATCTATAAGTTATAAAGATCACTCGTATTAGATAATCATCTTTGGATTCTTCAGATATATCATGATTCTTAAGAGTACTCCATCAAAACCAAAGTCTGATTCGATTATCCTATTTATAGAAGTCACATCATAATAGAGTTGTCATTCATGTATATATATGGCGAGCAAAAACAAGTCCCCAGTTATGTTATCATCAATGGTGGTTTAGGCTATTGCAAGTTTGGTTGGAGCAAATATACTTTTCTATCTAGGCATTTAGCTATATTTTTAGAATTTGGTAATACTAAGTCTCTAATGTATTCTAGGCTTTAACATTTTTTTGCTATTATTTATAGTAGGATGCAAGTAAGACCATTAGCACAGCCATTATGGTGTCTTTTCGATTTGCCATTATGATGATACTAAATCTGCCAAAGCATCAAAATGACAACTAAAAGAAGCCATGTACAGTGCTCTTTTTGACATGAATGCTCCAGCTGTATGTTCTATTAATTAGGCAACCTTAGCACTAGATGCAACTCAACGAACTTCAGGAATTGTTGTTAATATTAGGTTTCAATTCACATCTATTGTTTTAATTTTACATGGTGAAAGTAATGAACAAGGTGGGTGTGGAAGTTATTAGTATGGGAGCATTAAATTGTACAAGATAATATAACAAAATAACAAAATAATATCAATTTTGAATTACTGTATACTATTTGCACATTGAAAGAGAACCTTTGTTATGTTGCTACTAATTACAGAGTTAAGTTATGTAAAGACACACAAGCATTACTAAAAGTACCAGGAGAAGGATGGTTTACCCTTTTAAAAGAATGCTTTAAAGTAGGGGAAATTTTATTCTAGCCATGAATTACAGTAGTGCATGCAATGTGTTTGCACTAAGCAGTAGGACTTTGCAAGGATCACTATCATGCTGTAGAGTTAATGGGCAATGATGATTAGTTTAAGAATGTGGTTTTGTCAGAAGCCATTACACGTTTACCTAGACTAGTAAAGGGGCTAGAGAAAGAACTACATGGACTTTTTCCAGCATTAATTTACAGTCAAATAAGACTCATTGCTCCTCCCTATGGTGTAGACACTGCATGGTTTAGAGCAAAGGTTATCAGCAACTTAAGCACTTTCCCTTGACCATGGTGTGTGACATGGAAGCAATTCAACTGGAAATCAAGATTCAATCTATCATGGTAACTCTCACCATAGTTGAGCAAGCAAAAGTAGAGTATGATTTGCATAAATGCCTCAAAGCAAATGAAAATGAAGAACTTTGCTTTTGAGACGAAAAAAGCCACTTCACATTTTTGCTTTTATATGAGTGGAATTATTCTATAGAAGAGATGCCACAATGGAATGGGGTTAATTGCAACACCCTCACTTTAGCTAGTCCGTGCATTTGATTGTTCAGGTGACTAATATCGGTTCGGACAGTCGGAATGTCTGAAACTATATGTAAACTAGAGTGAGAAGTCATAAATAACCCAAATAATAGTAAGAAAAATTAAGAAAAAATTTTAGAAATAAAATAAAACCAAGTTAAATGAGTCGGTGCCCTAGCGACGAGTAACCTGACGGGAAGTTGCTGTCTTTACAGCTCGTAGCCCTAAACCCCAGGGAAATTTAGTGAAATAATTTCTAGGATGCCAGAGAAGAGTTACGGCACCCTAGGTGCATTAGAATGCCAAGAAAAGGCTAGGAGAATTTTTAATATCGGTGCAGACAGTTTTGGCTCCTTAAGCCAAATGAAGGGTATTTTGTTCATTTCACCTTCAGAGATGATTTTTGGCCAACTTGTCCAATTGAGTAAATAAATTATATAACATAAAATAAGTATAAAAATTGCTAAAAATTAAATTAAAAATGAGTAGAAAAGAAAAGAAAAGAAAATGAAATAAAACTCAAATTATGACATCATTATGATGTCATTAAAAACTCTCCACCAATCACCATGAGACAACCATTTAATAAACAAATAAAAAAGAGATAAATGAGTCAAAAAAAATGAAAAAGCCATCTTCTTCTCCAGCCATTCTCCCATCCAGCCCTCTCTTCTCCATTTTCCTCTCAAATTCTTTCATTTTCCTATCATTAAAACACCATTTCAAGCTTCCAAACCATTACCATCCTACACAAAAATAGTTGGCAGCCTTGATAAACCTCCATAGCCAGCCATAAAACCCAAGGAAAGTGGGAAGAAAAGTGAAAGGAAAATTTGATTGGCAACCCCAAAGAGGTGAATCAAGTTTTGGGTTGATTGAAGGTTGCTTGGAGCTAGAAGAATAAAGTTAGTGCTAGAAATTCTCTTGGAATTTAAGGTTTATGCAAGTTGATTTAGGGTTTGCTAAAATTGGGAATTTTGTGTTGTGACTTGTATTTGATGATTTTGAGGTTGATTATTGACTATTAGAAGTGTTATGAATGTGAATTAAAGTTTGGAACTTGGGTGGAATTGAAAATTGGGAGTGTTGTTCTTATGCAGAGAATTCAGGACCTATGAGTCTAGTGTGTTTAGATGAACATAAGTAGAGCTAGACAGCTCCAATTGGTATGACGTCAATTGAAGATGAAATTTAAGACTTAAAGCAACATTTTTTATGACAAAACCATGCCTAGAAACCAAGCACAAAATGACCAAAAATTGGCTTGAATCCGGGTAACCATATGTTGGACCTGGAAAAATAATCATATGAATAGTAAATGTTAAAATGGTCCTAACTCACTCTAGGAAGGTCAGAATGACCTGATTTTTGAACCATTGGAAAGCTTAGACATAGAGAACATTTCATATGAAGAATTAAGAGCCCAATTCTGACCCTAGCCTAATCAAATTGTTAACCCAATTTAGTCCAACAAAACTGCTAGAACCAAATTGACCAGAAAATTCTGGACATTGACCAGCCTGACCAATTTTGAAAAAAATGTCATAACTTGGTCTACAAAAATGCAAATGCAGTGAAATCAAAGCTAAAATTTCTATAAGATCTAGAAATACAAATTTAGTGTATTGACCAAAACCCAGAATCTGATGAAACTTGAAGAGATTGCTAGGACAATTTAGCATTCCAAATCCTGAAATTTAACCAAATAGACACTTGACCCCAGAATAGTATTTAGATCATATCTCCCCCTAGAAAAATCCATTGAGATGAGCCAAATTGCTTTGGAAACCTAAGAATCAGCACTCCAACTTTGATTGAGGAACCTTCTTCAAATTTTGAGTGCAAGTACCCTAAAATGGGAATCAAAGATATTGACCTGAACCTGAAATCCTGAAGGCATGGGGTTCATGAGTCTAGGTTAGTTATTTGGCAATTATTCACTCTACATAACTAGAAAAATTATGATTCTTAAACCTGAGTGATCCTAAGACATAAGGTAACAACTTATATGAAAGATATTAGTTCTAAAAATAACTGTAGCATACCCAAATAATTAGAATAAATTGGACTCCATAATCTGCCTGGTTCTCGATCCAGAAAGGGTCAATGAACCAGTTATGGTATTGAGGCCATAACTTGAGCTATAAAACTCCAAATGGAGTGATTCAAAAATGGAATTAAAGAAGACACAATAAGGAACAACTTTCATGAAGAAAGTTTTCTCAAATTTTTATTGTAGCCAGGTCCAATGGAACAGTGAATTTGGACCTCAAATTCTAAAAATTTGAAATAAAAGCTAGGAGGCTAGGAATTGAGTTTGGCAATCAATGCCAATAAAAATAAAATGCAAAATGTGGTATTTTGGTGAACTTAGGCTTAATAAATCTATTATGAATTAAAAAGTCAATCTTTGAAGAGAAATGGTCAAGTGAATAGTAACCCCAATGATATAGGAAATGGTATACTAAATTAGAAAAACTATTAGAATGGTTAATATAGATAATGTAATTAATGAATTTAAATTCTTGAAGTTGAATGACTTTAGGATTTAAGGAAAATTTAGTCAAATTTGAAATCCATGAAATATTCATGGATTACTTGAAATATGAATGATAATTCATATACATAGTATAATGAATAAATGAATATTTGAATGAGACTTTAGTTCTCATTATTGGAGAAAGGATAAGGAAAAAATGCTTTGAACACAATTACATATGAAAATAATTATTATAAATTGTGATCAATATGAATGACATAATGAATGAATAAAATGATGAATGCATAATTTAGGTAGAATTGTATTTTAGACATTTACACTTCTGCTAGTAACAAAAATTAAAACGTTATAAATTATAATTGGAACATATAATGAAATAATGATACTTTTGGACCCTTAAAGGTACTAATGTGCCCATTTATTGCCTACACACGTGTGTCAGATTGGATAGATTGGCATGCCAATAGGTATTATTTTAGCAGTATTGCGTAAGGCTTTATGCCTGTATTCATGGCTTTATGCCCGCATTCATAGCTTTTATGCCCAATTACTTGTTATCATAGCTTTTAGCCATACTGATATGTTATCATGGCTTTTTAGCCATACTAACTGCATACGTAGTTAACGTTTCGCATTTCACATCCCATGGTATAATGGCCGAGGCACGCAAAGATCCAAAGGCCAACGACTCGTTATCCAGTTTAGTCAGCCTATCATAGGCTACTTGGGCAGCTAAATTTATTGAAATGAGTTAAGAATAATAGCAACTGAAAATATTAGCAATTAAATAAAAGAGTAAGAATATTTAAAATAAATTAGATTAGTTATTTAGTAGAAGGGTGAATATTGCTTGTGGATACCTTGGAAAGGAGAAGGGTGAATATTGCTTGCATTCAGGAGACTAAATGGGTAGGAGAGAAAAGTAAGGAAGTGGGTAATTCAGGGTACAAACTGTGGTTTACCAGAAAGGAGAGAAACAAGAACGGAGTGGGTATAATCATAGATAGAACATTGAAAGACGCAGTAGTTATTGTGAAAAGAGTAGGAGATAGAATTATACTAGTAAAGCTAGTACTAGAAGGAGAAACAATAAATATAGTTAGTGCTTATGCCCCACAAATAGGATTAGACAGTGAGAGTAAACAAAGGTTTTGGGAAGATATGGATGATTTAATGCAAAGCATACCGAATGAAGAGAATGTTTTCATTGGTGGAGATTTGAATGGACATGTAGGAAGTGATAGGCAAGGTTATGAGAATGTTCATGGAGGTTTTGGTTTTGGCAGTCGAAATGAGGAGGGAAAAAGCATCCTGGATTTTGCTATTGCATATGACCTAATACTAGCAAATACCTACTTTATAAAAAGACAATCACATTTAGTGACTTTCAAAAGTGGGCAACATAGAAGCCAAATCGACTTCCTCTTAACCAGGAAGACAAATAGAATTCTATGCAAGGATTGCAAGGTCATTCCAGGAGAGGCTTTAACAAGTCAACATAGTTTGGTGGTCTTGGATGTCAAGTTTAGGAACAATTCAAGTAAGGTCAGAAGAAATAGTGTAGCTCGAACAAAGTGGTGGGAGTTCAAAGGAGTAAAGTAAGTGAAGTTCAAAAATGAGCTTCTCGAGTCCGAAGTATGGAAGCTAGATATGGAGGCCAATGATATGTGGATACAGATGGCATCAAAGATTAGAGAAGTAGCTAGAAAAGTACTTGGAGAGTCTAAAGGACATGGACCACCCTCAAAAGAGAGATGGTGGTGGAATGAGGAAGTACAAAAGGCAGTGAAGAGAAAAAGGGAATGGTATAAGAAATTACCTCAATGTGATAATAATGAGGCATATGAACAGATAAGATAGCAAAGAAAGAGGCAAAAAGGCGATTAGTCAAGCAAGAGCACAGTGCCTTTGAAAAGTTATATGAGAAACTTGGAACTAAAGAAGGGGAGAAAGATATTTATAGATTAGCAAGGAGTAGAGAAAGGAAATGTCAAGATCTCAATCAAGTTAGGTGCATTAAGGATAAAGAAGGAAAAGTATTGGTGAAAGATGAGGACATTAAAGAAAGATGGAGAAATTATTTTAATGATCTCTTTAATAATAGTCAAAATGGTAATAGCGTGAATATAGATTATAGAACAATAGAAAAGAATGTAAATTATACTAGAAGGATTCAATCTTTAAAAGTAAAAGAAGCACTTAAGAGAATGAAAGTGGGTAAAGCCTGTGGACCCGATGAAATACCAATTGAAGTGTGGAAGTATTTGGGAGATATGGGAGTGGCATGGTTAACTAAATTATTTAATAAGATTCTAAACTCAAAAAAAATGCCTAATGAATGGAGGAAGAGTATTTTAGTACCTATTTTTAAAAATAAGGGAGACATACAGAGTTGCTCAAACTATAGGAGAATTAAACTCATGAGCCATACTATGAAGTTGTGGGAGAGAGTTGTGGAGCATCGACTACGTCATGATACTTCTATCTCTCTCAATCAATTTGGTTTCATGCCTGGTCGTTCAACTATGGAAGCGATCTTTCTTATTAAAAGCTTGATGGAGAAATATAGAGATGTGAAGAAAGATCTACACATGGTTTTTATTGATTTGGAGAAGGCTTATGATAGTGTTCCAAGAGAGGTCTTATGGAATGTGTTAAAACAAAAGAGGGTATCTATTAGGTACATACAAGTATTGAAAGATATGTATGAAGGAGCAACTACTATTGTGCGCACAGTGGGAGGGGACACAAGAGATTTTCCGATCTCAATTGGATTACACCAAGGATCAACCATAAGCCCTTACCTTTTTACATTAGTTTTAGATGAACTGACGAAACATATACAAGAGAGTATTCCTTGGTGCATGATGTTTGCGGATGATATTGTTCTGATAGATGAGACACGAGGAGTCAATAGGAAGCTAGAACTTTGGAGAAGTACTCTAGAGTCAAAGGGTTTTAAGTTAAGTAGAACGAAGATAGAATACATGCATTGCAAGTTCAGTGAAGGCCAAACTGGTGATAGGGAAGGAGTTAGTTTGAATGAAGTGGTACTGTTCCAAAGTAATCACTTTAAATATCTAGGCTCAGTCCTTCAAGTAGATGGGGGATGTGAGGAAGATATTAGTCATAGGATTAATGCCGGATGGTTGAAGTGGAGACGTGCCACGGGAGTTTTATGTGATCGTAAGATTCCCAATAAATTGAAAGGAAAATTTTACCGTACAACCATACGACCGGCTATGTTATATGGTAGTGAGTGTTGGGCACTGAAAGAGTCGTATGCATCTAAGATAAGAGTTGCAGAGATGAGAATGTTAAGGTGGATGAGTGGCCATACTAGACTAGATAAAGTCCGTAATGAAAGTATTAGAGAAAAGGTAGGAGTGGTGTCAATTGAAAATAAGTTGAGAGAAGGGAGATTGAGGTAGTTTGGTCATGTGAAGCGTAGACATACGGAGGCTCCAATTAGACAAGTAGAGCACATTAGGTTAGAGGATAGAAAGAAAAAAAGGGGTAGACCTAAATTGACTTGGAGAAGAGTAATACAACATGAGTTAGAACCATTACATATTTCTGAGGATTTAACCCAAAATCGTTCAGAGTGGAAAAAGCGAATCCATATAGCCGACCCCAAATTTTTGGGATAAAGGCTTAGTTGAGTTGAGTTATTTAGTAGAAAGAATTGAAATGAATTGGAACGATATTAAAATTTAATTATTATGAAATAATCTGCGATAACCTAGAAAGTACTGAATGAAATAATAAAAAAGATTTGCAAAAAAGATATAAGTATATTACTACTGTGAATTTAGGAATAAATTGCTTCTTAAGAGGAATAAATTAGAATGAAAGATAGTTGATACTAGAAGTACTATATTAAATTAGATTAAATTCCAGAGTATCCTAAATATAATCCATTTATTTGTATATTATTTTCTTTGATATATTATTTTCTTTGATATATTATTGCACTACTAAGTAGCAATACTTAGCGCGATAGATTTGTTTCCTCGCGCAGATACTGAAGGTAAAGCCCAACGGATATTAAATAGGGTTTTTGGAGATCGGATCTGCAGAGTGTTTAAGGTTGTTACCTCCTTAGCAATGCATATAAATAGGGCTCACATTAGTCATTTTATGTATTTTGTATAGTATAAATATTTCTTATGTTATAATGTAAACTAGAAATTGTAATTAATATTTATGTGTTGTAAATTAATAAATTAGTTAGTTCATGTGTGATTAAATTGTATATCATGTAAATTAATGAAGATTGAAAATTTTCACATATGAGTTGAGAATGAATGGGAATGTATGGAAATGAATATGAAATTGAATTATATAGAGAATATTTGAATTGATCAGATGATTATGATTAGTATGGATGAGATTTTTATTTGAAAATATTATGGAATTTTTAAAGAAGGTGAGTCGTGAAAAACGTCAAATGATAATAAAATAGGGGGAAACTCTATTAGATTCTCCTTAGAAGATAATTGATTTTAAATTATAATGAGTTCAAAATAAATTAAGGATTAAAGTAAGATAAGATAGGATGCTCCGACACCGAGTGTGACATGTCTTGCTCAGCTATACTATAGATGGGTGAGGGGTGTTACATTTATTGGTATCAGAGCACGGTTTAGGCGTTCCTAGGCATGGATAGATAGAATAAGATTGTGTGCATAACATGCATTGCATTCAAATGAGTCGAGGTGACACTAATGTAGATCTGTTTTCTCTGGTAAGGTGAAGAAATAAGGAGGTAGCAGTTCCTCGACTACTTACCTCAGGTAAATTTCGATGACAAAATTTTTATTAGAGGGGAAGAATTGTAACACCCTCACTTAAGCTAGTCCGTGCATTCGACTGTTCCGATGATTAATGTCGGTTCGGACAGTCGAAATGTCTGGAACTATATGTAAACTAGAGTGAGGAGTCATAAATAACCCAAATAAATGTAAGAAAAATTAAGGAAAAATTTTAGAAATAAAATACAACCAAGTTAAATGAGCCGGAGCTCTAACGATGGGTGACCTAACGGGAAGTTGCTGTCTTTATAGCTGGTAGCCTTAAACCTAAGGAAAATTCAGTGAAATAATTTCTGGGATGCCAGAGAAGAGTTACGGCGCCCTAGATAGCATTAGAATACCAAGAAAAGGTTAGGAGAATTTTTAAGATCGATACAGACAGTTTTGGCTCCTTAAGCCAAACGAAGGACATTTTAATCATTTCACCTTCAGAGATGATTTTTGGCCAACTTGTCCAATTGAGTAAGTAAATTATATGACATAAAATGTGAATAAATATTGCTAAAAATTAAATTAAAAATAAGTAGAAAAAAATGAAATAAAACTCAAATTATGACATCATTATGATGTCATTAAAAACTCTCCACCAATCACCATGAGACAACCATTTAATAAACAAATAAAAAGGAGATAAATGAGTCAAAAATATGAAAAGGCCATCTTCTTCTCCAGCCATTCTCCTGTCCAGCCCTCTCTTCTCCATTTTCCTCTCAAATTCTTTCATTTTCCTATAATTAAAACACCATTTCAAGCTTCCAAACCATTACCTTCCTTCACGAAAATAGTTGGAAGCCTTGATAAACCTCCATAGCCAGCCATAAAACCCAAGGAAAGTGGGAAGAAAAGTGAAAGGAAAATCTGGTTGGTAGCCCCAGAGATGTGAATCAAGTGTTGGGTTGATTGAAGGTTGCTTGGAGCTAGAAGAATAAGGTTAGTGCTAGAAATTCTCTTGGAATTTAAGGTTTATGCAAGTTGATTTAGAGTTTGCTAAAATTGGGAATTTTGTGTTGTGACATGAATTTGTTGATGTTGAGGTTGATTATTGACTATTAGAAGTGCTATGAATGTGAATTGAAGTTTGGAAGTTGGGTGGAATTGAAAATTGGGAGTGTTGTTCTTATGCAGGGAATTCTAGACCTATGAGTCTAGTGTGTTTAGATAAACATAAGTTGAGCTAGATAGCTCTAATTGGTATGAGGCCAATTGGAGATGAAATTTAAGACCTAAAGCAATATTTTTCATGAAGAAACCATGCCCAGAAACCAAGCACAAAATGACCAAAAATTGGCTTGAATCCGGGTAACCATATGCTAGGCCTGGAAAAATGACCATAAGAACAGTAAATGTTCAAATGGTCATAACTCACCCTAGGAAGATCAAAATGACTTGATTTTTGAACCATTAGAAAGCTTAGACATAGGAGAACATTTCATATGAAGATCTTAGAGCCCAGTTTTGACCCTAGCCTAATCAAATTGTTAACCAAATTTAGTCCAACAAAACTGTTAGAACCAAACTAACCAGAAAATTCTGGACATTGACTAGCCTGACCAGTTTTGAAAAAAATGTCATAACTTAGTCTAAAAAAATGCAAATGCAGTGAAACAAAAGCCAAAATTTCTATAAGACCTAGAAATACAAATTTGGTGTTTTGACCAAAACCTAGAATCTGATGGAACTTAAAGAGATTGCTAGGACAATTTAGCATTCCAAATCCTGAAATTTAACCAAATAGACACTTGACCCTAGAATAGTATTTAGATCATATCTCCCACAAGAAAAATCCAATTGAGATGAGCCAAATTGCTCTGGAAACCTAAGAATCAAGAATCCAACTTTGATTCAAGAACCTTCTTCAAATTTTGAGTGCAAGTACCCTAAAATGGGAATAAAAAATGTTGACCTGAACCTGAAATCCTGAAGGCACAGGGTTCATGAGTCTAGGTCAGTTATTTTGCAATAATTCACTCTACATAACTAGAAAAATTATGATTCTTGAACCTACGTGATCCTAAAACATAAGGTAACAACTCATATAAAGAATATTAGGTCTAAAAATGACTGTCGCATACCCAAATAATTAGAATAAATTGAACTTCAGAATCTGCCTGGTTCTAGATCCAGAAAGGGTCAATGAACGAGTTATGGTTTTTACACCATAACTTGAGCTACAAAACTCCAAATGGAGTGATTCAAAAATGGAATTAAAGAAGACACAATAAGAAACAACTTTCATGAAGAAAGTTTTATCAAATTTTTACTGTAGCCAAGTCCAATGGAACAGTGTATTTGGACCTCAAATTATGAAAATTTTCTAATAAAACCTAGGAGGCTAGGAATTGAGTTTGGCAATTAATACCAATAAAAATAAAATACAAAATGTGGTATTTTCATGAACTTAGGCTTAACAAATCTATTATGAATTAAAAAGTCAACCTTTGAATGGGATTGGTCAAGTAAATAGTAACCCCAATGATATAGGAAATGGTATACTAAATTAGAAAAACTATTAGGATGGGTAATATAGATAATGTGATTAATAAATTTAAATTCGTGAAGTTGAGTGATTCTAGGATTTAAGGAAAATTTAGTCAAATTTGAAATCCATGAAATGTTCATGGATTACTTAAAATATGAATGATAATTTATATACATAGTATAATGAATAAATGAATATATGAATGAGACTTTAGTTCTCATTATTTGAGAAAAGATAAGGAAAAAATGCTTTGAGCACAATTACACATGAAAATAATTGTTATAAATTATGATCAATATGAATGATATAATGAATGAATAAAATGATGAATGCATAATTTAGGTAGAATTGTATTTTAGACATTAACACTTCTGCTAGTAATAAAAATTAAAGCATTATAAATTATAATTGGAACATATAATGAAATAATGATACTTATGGACCCTTAAAGGTACTAATGTGCCCATGTATTTCCTTGACACGTGTGTCAGATTGGATAGATTAGCATGCCAATAGGGTATTATTTTAGCAGTACTGCGTAAGGATTTATGCCTGTATTCATGACTTTATGCCCGTATTCATGGCTTTTATGCACGATTACTTGTTATCATGGCTTTTAGCCATACTGATATGTTATCATGGCTTTTTAGCCATATTGACTGCATATGTGGTTGACATTCTATATTTCACATCCCATGGTATGATGGCCCGAGGCACTGCGATGTTCAGTACCAACGACCTGTTATCCAGTTTAGTCAGCCTGTCATAGGTTACTTGGGCAGTAAAATTTATTGAAATGAGTTAAGAATAATTACAACTGAAAATATTAGCAATTAAATAAAAGAGTAAGAATATTTTAAATAAATTAGATTAGTTATTTAGTACAAAGAATTGAAATAAATTGGAACAATATTAAAATTTAATTGTTATGAAATAATCTGCGATAACGTAAAAAGTATTGAATGAAATAATAAAAAAAGATTTGCAAAAAAGATATAAGTATATTACTGCTGTGAATTTAGGAATAAATTGCTTCTTAAGAGGAATAAATTAGAACGAAAGATAATTGATACTAGAAGTACTATATTAAATTAGATTAAATTTCATAGTATCCAAAGTACAATCCATTTCTTTATTTATTTGTATTTTATTTGCTTTGTTATATTATTGCACCACTAAGCAGCAATGCTTAGAGCGATGGATTTGTTTCCTCGCGCAGGCACTGAAGGTAAAGCCCAGTGGATATTAAACAGGGATTTTAGAGATCGAATCTGCAGAGTGTTGAAGGTTGTCACCTCCTCAGCAATGCATGTAGATAGGGCTCACATTATTCATTTTATATATTTTGTATAGTATAAATATTTCTTATGTTGTAATGTAAATGAGAAAATTGTAATTAATATTTATGTATTGTAAATTAATAAATCAGTTAGTTTATGTGTGATTAAATTGTATATCATGTAAATTAATGAAGATTGCAAATTTTCATATATGAGTTGAGAATGAATGAGAATGTATGGAAATGAATATGAAATTGAATTATATAGAGAATATTTGAACTGATTAGATGATATACGATTTTTATTTCAAAATATTATGGAATTTTTAAAGTAGGTGAGTCGTGAAAAACATCAAATGATAATAAAATAAGGGGAAACCCTGTTAGATTCTCCTTAGAAGATAATTGATTTTAAATTATAACGAGTTCAAAATAAATTAAGGATTAAAGTAAGATAAGATAGGGTGCTCCGGCACCGAGTGTGACATGTCTTGCTCGGTTACACTATAGACGGGTGAGGGGTGTTACATTTATTGGTATCAGAGCACGGTTTAGGCATTCCTAGGCATGGATAGATAGAATAAGATTGTGTGCATAACATGTATTGCATTCATTTGAGTCGAGGTGACACTAATGCCGATCTGTTTTCTCTGGTAAGGTGAAGAAATAAGGAGGTAGCAGTTCCTCGACTACTTACGTTAGGTAAATTTCGAGGATGAAATTTTTGTTAGAGGGGAAGAATTGTAACACCCTCACTTTAGCTAGTCTGTGCATTCGACTATTTCGGTGATTAATATTGGTTCGGACAGTCGAAATGTCTGAAATTATATGTAAACTAGAGTGAAGAGTCATAAATAACCCAAATAAATGTAAGAAAAATTAAGGAAAAATTTTAGAAATAAAATACAACCAAGTTAAATGAGCCGGGGCTCTAGCGATGGGTGACCTAACGGGAAGTTGCTGTCTTTACAGCTGGTAGCCCTAAACCTAAGGAAAATTCAGTGAAATAATTTCTGGGATGCCAGAGAAGAGTGACGGCGCCCTAGATAGCATTAGAATACCAAGAAAAGGTTAGGAGAATTTTTAAGATCGATACAGACAGTTTTGGCTCCTTAAACCAAACGAAGGACATTTTAATCATTTCACCTTCAGAGATGATTTTTGGCCAACTTGTCCAATTGAGTAAGTAAATTATATGACATAAAATGTGAATAAATATTGCTAAAAATTAAATTAAAAATGAGTAAAAAAGAAAAGAAAAGAAAAGAAAATGAAATAAAACTCAAATTATGACATCATTATGATGTCATTAAAAACTCTCCACCAATCACCATAAGACAACCATTTAATAAACAAATAAAAAGGAGATAAATGAGTCAAAAAAGATGAAAAAGCCATCTTCTTCTCCAGCCATTCTCCCGTCTAGCCCTCTCTTCTCCATTTTCCTCTCAAATTCTTTCATTTTCCTATCATTAAAACACCATTTCAAGCTTCCAAACCATTACCTTTCTTCACAAAAATAGTTGGTAGCCTTAATAGACCTCCATAGCCAGCCATAAAACCCAAGAAAAGAGGGAAGAAAAGTGAAATGAAAATCTAGTTGGCAGCCCCAAAGAGGTGAATCAAGTGTTGGGTTGATTGAAGGTTGCTTGGAGCTAGAAGAATAAGGTTAGTGCTATAAATTCTCTTAGAATTTAAGGTTTATGCAAGTTGATTTAGAGTTTGCTAAAATTGGGAATTTTTTGTTGTGATATGAATTTGATGATGTTAAGGTTGATTATTGACTATTAGAAGTGCTATGAATGTGAATTGAAATTTGAAAGTTGGGTGGAATTGAAAATTGGGAGTGTTGTTCTTATGTTGGGAATTATGGGCCTATGAATCCAGTGCATTCAGATGAACATAAGTGGAGCTAAATAGCTCAAATTGATATGAGGCCAATTGAAGATGAAATTTAAGACCTAAAGTAACATTTTTCATGAAGAAACCATGCTCAGAAACCAAGCACAAAATGACTAAATATTGGCTTGAATCCGGGTAACCATATGATGGACCTGGAAAAATGACCATATGAATAGTAAATGTTCAAATGGTCATAACTCACTCTAGGAAGGTTAGAATGACCTGATTTTTAAACCATTAGAAAGCTTAGACGTAGGAGAACATTTCATATGAAAATCTCAGAGTCTAGTTTTGACCCTAGCCTAATCAAATTGTTAGTCAAATTTAGTCCAACAAAACTGCTAGAACCAAACTGACCAGAAAATTCTGGACATTGACTAGCCTGAGTAGTTTTGAAAAAAATGTCATAGCTTGGTCTAAAAAACTGCAAAATAGTGAAACCAAAGCCAAAATTTCTATAAGACCTAAAAATACAAATTTGGTGTTTTGACCAAAACCCAGAATCTGATGGAACTTGAAGAGATTGCTAGGACAATTTAGCATTCCAAATCCTGAAATTTAACCAAATAGACAATTGACCCTAGGATAGTATTTAGATCATATCTCCCACTAGAAAAATTCAATTGAGATGAGCCAAATTGCTCTGGAAACCTAAGAATCAGGACTCCAACTTTGATTCAGGAACCTTCTTCAAATTATGAGTGCAAGTACCATAAAATGGGAATAAAAAATGTTGACCTGAATCTGAAATTCTGAAGGCACAGGGTTCATGCGTCTAGGTCAATTATTTGGCAATAATTCACTCTACATAACTAGAAAAATTATGATTCTTAAACCTGAGTGATCCTAAGACATAAGGTAACAACTCATATGAAGGATATTAGGTCTAAAAATGACTGTAGCATACCCAAATAATTAGAATAAATTGGACTCCAGAATCTGCCAGGTTCTGGATCCAGAAAGGGTCAATGAACCAGTTATGGTATTTAGGCCATAACTTGAGCTACAAAACTCCAAATGGAGTGATTCAAAAATGAAATTCAAGAAGACACAATAAGGAACAACTTTCATGAAGAAAGTTTTATCAAATTTTTACTGTAATTAGGTCCAATGGAACAGTGAATTTGGAACTCAAATTCTGAAAATTTGAAATAAAACTTAGGAGGCTAGGAATTGAGTTTGGCAATCAATGCCAGTAAAAATAAAATGCAAAATATGGTATTTTTGTGAACTTAGGCTTAACAAATCTATTATGAATTAAAAAGTCAACCTTTAAAGGGAAATGGTCAAGTGAATAGTAACCCCAATAATATAGGAAATGGTATACTAAATTAGAAAAACTATTAGGATGTTTAATATAGATAATGTGATTAATAAATTTAAATTCTTGAAGTTGAGTGACTCTAGGATTTAAGAAAAATTTAGTCAAATTTGAAATTCGTAAAATGTTCATGGATTATTTGAAATATGAATGATAATTCATATACATAGTATAATGAATAAATGAATATATGAATGAGATTTTAGTTCTCATTATTGGAGCTTTGAGCACAATTACACATGAAAATAATTGTTATAAATTGTGATCAATATGAATGACATAATGAATGAATAAAATGATGAATGCATGATTTAGGTAAAATTGTATTTTAGACATTTACACTTCTGCTAGTAATAAAAAATAAAACGTTATAAATTATAATTGGAACATATAATGTAATAATGATACTTCTGGACCCTTAAAGGTACTAATGTGCCCATGTATTGCCTAGACACGTGTGTGAGATTTGATAGATTGGCATGCCAATAGGGTATTACTTTAGCAGTACTGCGTAAGGCTTTATGCCTGTATTCATGGCTTTATGCCCGCATTCATGGTTTTTGTGTCTGATTACTTGTTATCATGGCTTTTAGCCATACTGATATGTTATCATTGCTTTTTAGCCATACTGACTGCATACATGGTTGACGTTCCGCATTTCACGTCCCATGGTATGATAGCCCGAGGCACCGCGGTGTCCAGTACTAACGACCCGTTATCCAGTTTAGTCAACCTATCATAGGTTACTTGGGCAGTAAAATTTATTGAAATGAGTTAAGAATAATAGCAACTGAAAATATTAGCAATTAAATAAAAGAGCAAGAATATTTAAAATAAATTAGATTAGTTATTTAGTAGAAAGAATTGAAATGAATTGGAACGATATTAAAATTTAATTATTATGAAATAATCTGCGATAACGTAGAAAGTATTGAATGAAATAATAAAAAAGATTTGTAAAAAAAATATAAGTATATTACTACTATGAATTTAGGAATAAATTACTTCTTAAGAGGAATAAATTAGAACGAAAGATAGTTGATACTAGAAGTACTATATTAAATTAGATTAAATTCCAGAGTATCCAAAGTTTAATCCATTTCTTTCTTTATTTGTATATTATTTTCTTTGTTATATTATTACACCACTAAGCATCAATGCTTAGCATGATGGATTTGTTTTCTTGCGCAGGTACTGAAGGTAAAGCACAGCGGATATTAAACAGGGATTTTGGGGATCGGATCTTCAGAGTTTTTAAGGTTGTCACCTCCTCAGCAATGCATGTAGATAGGGCTCACATTAGTCATTTTATGTATTTTGTATAGTATAAATATTGCTTATGTTATAATGTAAACTAGAAAATTGTAATTAATATTTATGTGTTATAAATTAATAAATCAGTTAGTTCATGTGTGATTAAATTGTATATTATATAAATTAATGAAGATTGAAAATTTTCATATATGAGTTGAGAATGAATGACAATGTATGGAAATGAATATGAAATTGAATTATATAGAGAATATTTGAACTAATCAAATGATTATGATTAGTATGGATGAGATTTTTATTTCAAAATATTATGGAATTTTTAAAGCAGGTGAATTATAAAAAACGTCAAATGATAATAAAATAGGGGGAAACTCTATTAGATTCTCCTTAGAAGATAATTGATTTTAAATTATAACGAGTTCAAAATAAATTAAGGATGAAAGTAAGATAAGATAGGGTACTTCGGCTCTAGGTGTGACATATATTGCTCGGCTACACTATAGACCGGTGAGGGGTGTCACATTAATAATTTTGTTTTTACTTTTGGCTTTGTTTAAACAAAGGGCCCCTTTATAATTAATTAATTCTTAAGTTGCGTGTGCTAGCTCAGCAAGCGTGTCTCTCAAATTTCTAGTAACAGTGCAAGTTTGTGTTTAAGTGTTAAATTTTTTTCTTTTAAAAAAGTTGAAGTGTCTAATAGGTCCAAAGTTTAGTTCATCTGTGTGATAAGCAAAAACTTAATAGTACAAGCATATGATGATATATTTGGCAAAAAATAATGCTAGTCTATGGCAAATCATTGCAAATGATGTCATTGTGCAACAAGTATTAATCACAACATTGAACCAAAAAAGCCTAAGACCATCAATGATGATGATTGGGTCGAGCTTTAACAAAAGGCTGTAAATATGATTTAACTGACATTAGCTCCTGATATGAAGTATAATATTTTAGAAGAGACCTCACTATTTGTTTTTTTTGGAAGAAATTGGAGAGAGTATAAATGTCAAAGTTGCTTATAAACTACTTGTATTTAAAGAAGAAATTGTACCAACTAAAAATGGAGGAAGGTACTGATGTGAGCGATCACCTTAATACCTTTAATAAATTGATTACTAAATTAACTAGCATTGTGGTGAAGATTAATGATAAAGAAAAAATTGTCTTGCTTCTATACTTTCTCTCACAATCTTATAAAAGCCTAGTGATAGCATTACTGGTTGAGAAGGAGACACTGAAGTTCGAGGAATTTCCAACAGTAAACTTGAATGATGAGAAGTTCAGGAAGCCTAGTGGTAACAATGAATGTGGAGCTTTTACTGCTAGTTCTAGTCATGGTAGAACTATCCATGTGGAAACAATTCGAGAAAAAGTAGTAAATCGAGCTCAAGACTATGAGTAACTTTGCAGATAAGAAATCACTCTTGTCATGAGACAAGTCACATTCAATATACATGTAAAAAGATGAAGGGAGATCTTATAGAATTCAAATAATCCACAAAAGAAGGGACTACTGCAATTGCAATGGATGAAAGTAATATTAAATGTGATGTTATAAATATGAATAATGGTAAGGAAATGGTAAGGGTTCTTAAGGATGGCAATGGGTTGGATTGGGGCAAGGATCGCTCCCCTGTCTTCAACCTGCAAAGAATCAAGGTTGAAGGGAGAACTTCCCCATCTAGAAGCAGGGTGGGATGGTTACCCACAGGGACTTATTTTTTAAAATTTAATTTATCATTATGCAATATAATTTTTTTTATTAAAAATTCAATTATGTTAGGAATATAAGTTTGAAAAATAATCTTAATAATATACATTTATTTTTCATTAAAATTACAATATTTAAGTACTTAAATATGTAAAAATAAAATTTTCTAATAAAAAATAATAATATATTATTATTCTTGGGGGTGAGTTATTTTTTAAAATTTAATTTATCATTATGCAATATAATTTTTTTTATAAAAAATTCAATTATGTTAGGAATATAAGTTTGAAAAATAATCTTAATAATATACATTTATTTTTCATTAAAATTATAATATTTAAGTACTTAAATATGTAAAAATAAAATTTTCTAATAAAAAATAATAATATATTATTATTCTTGGGGGTGAGTTTTGGGGATTCAGAGTGGGGAGACCTTCCCCCCATCCTTGCCTCACACAACATTAGGGCAGCGCAAGATGGGAGAAAATTGATCGGGTTTGAAGCAAGTCAAGTTAGAGTCGAGAATAATTATCATCCCTAGAGGATCTAGTGCAAGGTGGGTGAATGATGGATTCTAGTTGCCCCTTCCATAGTTGTTCAAAAAAAAAAAAAAAAAAAGAGTGGTTTGATGTTATGGGTTATCAGAAGATAAAAGAGTGAGTAAAACTAGCCGATGGTAAGAAGATGCAAGTTGAAAGTGTTGGTAAAATGAAGATCAAGTTGTATAATAATTGTGTGGAAAAAACTTTATAAAGTGAGGTATGTTCCTAAATTTAAAATTACTTTTTTTTTTGGGTAAATTAGATTCCTTATGATATGGGTGTTCTATTTAAGGTGGGTTAAGATGGTTAGTCGAGATACTCAGGTGATCATGAAAAATGAAAGGCTTAACACAAGGATTCTCTATAAATTGGAAAGTAGCACATTGATTTGAAGTATGCAATTTGAAGCAAAGAGAAATATCCACAACTAAGAGTGCAAAGCAAAAATTAACATTGCAAAAGTTGTGAATGCTAATTTTATTCAATTTGGAGGTGGAGATTTTTTGATTTCCGTGGGTCTTAAGCCTAAGGGGACCATAACTGTCACACCCAAAGAAGCCTCTTTTATTACAGTTTAAAAAAAAAATATGTGCACAATGAGGTGTGACAAGCATTAGTTGTGAGGATTAGATTTGTAACACAAATTATTTATTTCTATAATGTACATAGCAATGAGTAATGATTGAGTTATTTATGAGTGGTTGTATTTAAGAAAAAAAAAGTGATTGTAATTATTTTTTCTTTTTTAATCATGAAGTTGTTATATAGATTTTGTCAAATCAATTTAAATTTTATGTTCTTTAGTTTTATGAATTATTTTCAAAGCAATAAGCAATATATATAAACAACATTTAACTCTTATTGTAAAATTAGTTAGGGTCAGATATATGAATCTTTTATCTCCATTCAAAGTTTTTTATATACTAAGTCCGCATCAATATGCAAAACTTGTAAATCCTTTAATACCACTTCCTTCCATGTCATCTTAGGCCTACCTCTTACCCTTCTCACTCCTTCCCCTACTAACTCATCACTTTTTTATATGGGGCATTTGATGCTCTATGTTGGACATGATTAAATTATCTTAATCGATTCTCTTTTATTTTATCTTTAGCATATGTTATATGCATTCTTTGACGTATGTGGTCATTACTAATGTTATCCATTATCATGTTACTAGACAATTTCTGTTACACTTATTCTATGAATATGTTGTACCTTAGATGCCCAACATTCACTCTCACACAACATAGCTGATTTGATCACAATTTTATAGAACTTCTACTTTGTTAGGGATCTTATTTTTATGGTCATATAATACACCCATCACACTCCATTACATCCATCATATATTGATCCTATGGGTTATATTCCCATCTAAAGCTCCTTTCTTCTGCATGATAGAAGTCAAATACTTGAATTGAATGAATTTAGGCACCAAAACTGCATCAAAACGAACCTCGTATCTATTCTTTTTTACAGGAGCTAAACTCGCACAACAATTATTTTGTAGTGCTTCACTTAAATTAAAACCCTTGCACTTCACAACTGCAAATTTTAATTAACCACTTAACTAGTTTTATCTATTAAGACAATATCATTTATAAATAACACACATATATCAAAATTAACTTAAATTATGTTGTATTAATATAAAATAATTGATAACTATTAATTAAACCTTTAGTTACATCGTGAGTCGAAAATGTAATAATTGAATTTGAATGCTACCATTTATTTCTAAATAATCTAATCTTTATTATTAGAATAAGAAATTAATTATAATTAAACTTAATTCTTATGAATTTAAATTTATTAATTAAAGCGTAATTATTAATATAAAAATTAAAGAGAAAGAGAATTACTTTTAAACATAGCTTATAATATATTATTATATAAATTAACTAATTATAATGAAATCAATTATATAAATATCTATAATTTATAATATATATAAATAAATGAAAGAAAGAAAAATATAAAATTTTTAAAAATGCCCTTCATTATTTTTATTTTTAAAATCAAAATTATATAATGTAATCTAAAAATATATATATAATTAATTTTATTTTTATTTTTATTTTTTAATTTAATTTTCAATTCAATTGAAATTTAGTAAGTGTTAAAATTGATCAAAATAATAATATAAATTTTATTCAGTTAGTATATATTTTTTAATTATTTTAATTGTATGACGATGTGGAGAACCGCGCACAACCTTACAAAAAGCCGAAAGGCAAACCAGGCTTAGTTATGAGTAGGCCAAAACCTCACGCATAATAGAGAAACCGTTTCGTGTTTTATTGTTTTAAAAGAAATCGTTTCTGGTAAAATGCGCCTATCGACTGCCTCTGTTATCGAAACCGTTTCTACCGAACTTCATGTCACAAGCGTAGGAATTGTTTGATTAAAAAAAAAAAAAAAGATAAAATCATACATTATTAATTTATTATTCAAGAAATTAGAACAGCTCAAAGGCACCTGTGATGTATGGAATCCAAATCGAATCTGTTCAATATTATTAATGAAGTTATTATAAAAGAATACATATGTATATATTAATGAAAAAAATATTAAAAATTCATTAAAACTCAATTTAATATATTTTAATAATAAAACTTTAAATTAATTAAGTTTTTTACTAACATTTAAAAATATTTTTAATAAAGAAGAAATATAAATTTTTTTTTTAATTTCTCATCTCAATTCATCGGTCGATATAAGACTATATAATTAATTGGTGTGATCCTAAATTAAATTGAATCAAAGTAACTTAAAAGTCGAATTAAGAAATAATATTACCTGACCTGAATCGAAGTAAAAAATTTAACTAAATTGAATTGAAAATTTTTCACTTTGCTCGGTATAGTTTATCGTTTGGACCTATTTCGTTAAACATTGTTAATTTCTCTTATTCTTTGAGCTTATTATAAATTTCATAAATTACACATTATATTCTAAAGTTCATAAAATCAACAAAAATTGATCATAAATTGGGTCAATCGAACAGTTCGATGTTCATAAAAATAATTGAATCAAACAGAAAATTAAATTTTTTTAAAAAATATTAATTAAATAGAATTAAATCATATGAATAAAAAATAAATTAAAAAACTAAATTAAAATAATTTAATTTGTTTAATTATAATTGATTTTGAGCACCCTATTTTGTAAAAATTTATTAAGTATAATCATTTTATGTATAATAAATATAATTTAATTTTTAGTTACGATATAATTCATTTGAAACTCACCATTATTAATCATTATATTAAAATTATATATATATAATTGTATTTTAAAATTATTTCTACTTGGAGCCTTTCGGGTGCAAATGAAACATATTACATAATTACTGGCTAAGAACAAAATATATAATCATGAGCTGAAGAAGCTTTTATTCTTGTACTTTTATTCCTATCCAGGACAATAATATCCTATCCTATATTTATATTTATGGGTCAGATGAAAGTCTATTGG
This sequence comes from Hevea brasiliensis, assembly GCF_030052815.1. Lineage (NCBI taxonomy): Eukaryota > Viridiplantae > Streptophyta > Magnoliopsida > Malpighiales > Euphorbiaceae > Hevea > Hevea brasiliensis. Next base: position 145,186 of record NW_026615139.1, read on the forward strand.
GATGGAGAATTACACACTGTAAGAATGTCAACTTAATTTTAGTTAAAATATTATATTTTTTATAAAAATAAAATAATTAGTAAAGTAAAATTTTAATTACATTTATTATTTAAAAAAATAAAAGAAATTGATTTTATTGAAGATATACTTTATGACGAGTGGAAAGCAATAATTTCTTGATGATTATGTTTAATCAAGACTCAACAGTAGGCATAGCCGTATAGAATGGGTAGACCTAATGATTTTAACATGTAAATTCAATTAAATTTTATTATAAACTATGTATACTTATTTAAAATTTTTTAATTTTATATGTTTAAATAATAATTTATAAAAATATTTTTTAATAATAAAAATATTTAAATTATATATAAATAATTATATTTTATGAGATATTTTATTATGAATAGTATTAATACATAAAATGATAAATCAATAAAAATAGATAAATAAATAAAAAAATTAAACATAATTTAAAAAATTCAATAAATTAAAATTCTTAAGATCTATTAATAATTATTTATCTATTTGTAATTGATTTACCATTTTTATATGTAAATTTAAATAACTGTAAAAAAAAATATTTTGTATGCGTAATAAATTTATTATAATTAATAATTATAATTAGACTAATATAAAATTTAACATAATCGACCGTTGCAATTAATTTGTTATAATTTTCCCATATAATAACCCCAAGGAAACGAAAAAGAATATCAATGGGCCCTCCACCTCCAGGCAGCGGCCCCACTTCTCATTCAAATGACGACATAAACACCAAAACCACGCCTGCTCTCTCTTTACCATTTTCTCTCTATAAATACCCTCTCCCTCCGTTTTTCACCTCTCAAAACCAGTAACCCACGACCACCACCACCACCACCTCCTCCTCCTTTTTCCTTCTCTCTACATTAAAAAAAATGGCAGGGAGAGAGCCCTTCAACGTCACTGCCAGAGCTCCAAAGCCGGCGGTCGGAAACCACTCTCCGTGGCATTCACCTGTTCCCTACTTGTTTGGTGGCTTAGCTGCCATGCTTGGTTTGATTGCTTTTGCTCTCTTGATTCTCGCTTGTTCCTACTGGAAGCTATCTGGTTACCTGGAAAACGGCAACGAAGGAGGCGAAAGGGACCTCGAGGCAGGTGAGGGATCAAATAAGACTGGCGAAGGTCAGAAACAGCAACCCGTAGCCTTTGAAGAGAAGATATTAGTGATTATGGCTGGAGAAGTTAAGCCAACTTTCCTGGCTGCACCAATGTCTAGTAGGTCATCTTCTTTTGGTGACACTGGCAGTGCAAAGAGCTGTTCTTGCAGCCAAAACAGTGAGAAATCAGAGAATTGTAGCGGTGGTGGTGTTGAGATGGTGAAACAGGGGACTGTTGATCAAGAACATAGTGGAACAACCACAGGGACGACCACCCATGATGAGTCCTCAGATTAAAACCATTAATCAATTCCATTTTCTCTTTCTGGGTTATTATTTTTTTTTTCTTCTCTTGGGTTAGAAGGATTGGGATCTTGAGAGGGAGAGAGAGAGGGAGAGAGAGAGAGAGAGATCTGTTACAGGTTTTGATTAGGCCTAGCTAGCTATATATGGAGGTGGTGTATTGTATAAGTCAGATTGGTTCTTATTCCCTTTTTAGCAGCTTCCTTTTGTTTTTTTGTTTCTTCTGTTTAATGTTTCCAATTCGGGAAGTGTAAATTTCATTGAGATTTAATGAAGAATCAGCTGTTTCTTCATCATCTTCTTCAATTAATCATATATAGTCTTTCTGTTTTACCCGATTGTGGAAATATTATTCATGCTTTTTCTTAAAATTTCCGAGCTCTGCCTCAGCCTCTGCAGGTGCGCAGTGTAGATCTCATGGGAAGAAAAACGAGATAGATCAAGGGGAGAGGGTGGCACGTGCAGTGCACGTGTGAGAATTATGCTGATTCATATTGGCCAGCCTAACGCGGCGAGGCGAAACTGCCCAGACTACACCAGTCTTTAAAGAGTCTCCCTCTCTCTCTCTCTCTGCTGTTTAAAGTCTCTGCCTCTGCTGCAACTGTTTTGAGTTGATGGCGTTCTGTGCATAATTAAATTCGAGATCATACAATTTCAGAGACGATGATGAAAGCTTTCCACAACCCAAAAAAATTGCAAAATCCACCCTTGCTTTCTTCATTTTAAATAAATTAAAATAGTAGATAATTTATGACCCATTGATAACAATATGTGTGTGACATAAAACACAATAAGATGGTGGTAATTAATTAAAATTCAAAGCCATATACATAAAATAAAACAAGTGGTGCATGTTAGTCGCTAACAAAACAGTCGTAATTGTTCTGTATTGGTGGTTTACACTGCAAATGAATGTCCCTATTGTTAGCAACAATCATTGGTACGTATATAATGCTTTCTGAGTTAAGCCACACTAATTAAGGTATCATCATTGATGTCAAAGAATTAGGTGTTGTTCCACAGTTCCCCTCCGGAAAGTTTTTGAATTTGGAAGCAGTTGGTTGTGCTACAGGGTATTCCATTTACAACTGGCAAAATACGTATCTTAATCCACAGGGTTAGTACGCTCAGTAAAGAATGAATGCTTCTCTTTTTTACTAGTCAGATTTTGATTTTGTTGGGAGCATTTCAGGATATTTGTCCTGAATGTGTTATGCCAATAAAAAAGAGTGGCCTAGTGCATAAACATAGAGTTTTGCTAGTCAGATTTTTTACTTCGCTAAAGCTTTTCAGTATAAACTGATAAAAAGGGTGACCCGGTGTACGAAACATGAAAACTTACTATTTAGATTTTGATTTCGCTAGGAGCACTCCAAGATAGTGCGCAAAACATGAGAAAAGTTTATGTACGTAGTTTTATCTTTACTTCACTGACAGATTATTTTCATGATTCAAACTCATGATCGTCAAATCATTAAGAGAGTAATTTTATCATTACATCAAAGACATCTTCTATATTCTTACCTTAAATTAAAAAAAAAAAAAAAAGGTTATGAGAGAAGTGGTTTACCCTAACATAATGAAAGTTTCCTAAAATCAGATGTTGAGAGCACTAAATGAAAGTAATTTAACGCTTTTTTTTTAAAAAAGAAAACATATGGATAACCTTATATAGGAACAGTTTAAGAGGCAATCCAATAGAAGAAGATAAAGAGACACGGCGGCAGCAACAAGAACATGGTTTTGGTTATTATCTTCTGAATCAAGCATAAACCTAGTACGATTATTGGAATAAAATGGAAGCTAGAAGATAAGGAACCTTTGTACTAGAAATGGAACAAAGAGCTATCCCATCTATGCTTCTTTTATTTATAAAAGTAAAAAATAAGAAATAAATAAATTCTCGAAATATCGCAATCTAAGTTTATTTATAAATACATAACTGAAAACTTTTTCTAACTCCTCAAATTTACTCGAAAAGTCATTAACTATTCTCACTTTTAATTATATCTTCTGTTACATCTAAACTTAATAAAAATATAACTATTTAACTCTTTTTGATTGATAAACATCCGAATATAACTTTTATATATTTTAACTTTTTGTTATATTTTTATTAATATAATTAAAAATGAAGATATCAAATGAATTTTCAGGCAAAAATTATACTTACTCTAAACAAATTAATAATCAAAATAAATATTAAAGTAGATAAGCATATTTGGGATTAATGATCATATAATTGCCAAATTAAAATCCAAAGATAAGCATATTACATAATGTTTCCTTACATTGTATTCCACTCATGTCAATGGCATTTTGAGTACAAGATCAGACATTTCGAATTTGTTCTTATTGTCAAATCAAAGTTTAACGCATATACTGGAGCTTTTGCATTATCATTACATATATACATTTGCTCGCAATTGGATATAAACAAGGTCCCACGTCCCAATATTAATGCTATAATTAGATAAACTTCCATTATTTTTCTTGTGGCTCCACTGATATGAATCCATTAGCACTGTAATCTTGTCTTATTGGGCTATTAATGCATGATTTGACTCTATGCTGACATATAACCATATGTTTGCGCCATAATTAAGTACAATTTTTTTATATCTTGGGATTGCGTATTTTACAATTTTGAAAAGGCTTAAGGCATATTTAGATCTTAATATTATGTGAAATAATCGCATAAAATTTTAAAGTATTTTATTGTCCAATTAAATTCTTAAATTTTTTTAAAAAATAAATAAAATTTTCATATTTTTAAAAATAAATTAAATAAACTTTTATAAATAAATAAATTCTTTAAGTTTTAAAAATAAATTCAAAAGACTAACTAAAATTTACATACATTATAAATCTAATTAAATCTGTACACGAAAATTTTTTAATGTACAAAATTTTCAAAAATAATTCTACATATTTGATTTATAATATTTTAAAAAAAATCTGTTGCATCCTAAAACAAATTAATAAGTTAAATCTACAATAACAACTTATTAATCTGTTTCAAGATACAACAAATACTTATTTACTATTAAAATGTTATAAATTAAATACGCAGATTACTGATAAAGACCCTTGTGCATTATAGTTAGATTATATTAGAGATAAATTTATACTTTTACAAGTTAAAAAGACTTGTTTATCTCAAAAATAGTAAAAATAATTATTTAATATTTTTAAAATTTGAAAAACTTATCTAATTTTTTTTTTTTTAAAAATTTAAAAGGCTTGTTTGAATATGAAATATTGTGCTTGCCACACTCTAAGGGTCAAAATAGAACTTTTACTTTTTAAAAATAATTACTATTTTGGATTTCAATGAAATATAAATTAATTTATGACATTAAACACCCATTATTTTTTTTACATTTAACTTCAATAGTGAATTTGACTGTTCCTAACTATTGACAACACTCATTATTTTTAATTATTTATATAAGTAATTAATTAAGTATTAAAAAAATATTTTTGTTAAAATTAGGATCACCTTAAAATGTTAATAAAATTTGAGCGCAGGAAATAAGGGATGAATTTTTTAGAGGATGAGTTTGTATATAACAAAGTTATTAAAAAGGCTTTGATATACGGATTATTTTTGTAGGTATTCTGAACGACCCGTTATTATTATTTTTTTCTAATCTTATAAATGATATTAACACTGTGGAATTTTACCATTAATAAAATAGTTAATGATAAGTAATCAATAATCAATATCAAATTAATCTATTCTTACTTGATTTAATAATTAAAGAAATTTTACTCGTTTTAATAAGTGTTAGATTTGAGTTTTAATTCTAAAAAATCCTATTAAAAAAAATTTATAGTTTACACTTATAAGTAATTGTAGGCAAAAGTCTTAAATTGAAATTTAAACCTTTTTATACAATTGATTTTGAGTGGAAATCAATTTAAGATCTTATAATTAAAAAGATGACTTTAATATTACTTGCCAAATTTTATTTATTTTTTAATTAAAAGAAAAGTAAGTGAATTAACCATATCATGCTCCATTAAGGTCAGCATATACAGGGATCTCTGAACGGCTAAAGCGTGAAGGAAGTGGCATTGCGGCAACATCCATTAAGGTCAGCATCAACTTTCTATTATAATTTCCCTCTAACAAATTAATTAATTGTTGGATTGAATGCTACAATTCATTCAGACCTCATGAGACCTCATGGGTTAATGCTATAAGACTAAAAATATGACCATCAAAAAATGATCATACACCACTGAGCCTTTAATTTAGGGTAGTGAAATCATTGATTGAATTGTGAAATATTGAGTTTGAATTTTTATCAAAATTAATGGAAAAAAAAGTGATCATATATAGCTACTGGCACTAAGCGGGCAGACCCATCTGGAAATTTAAAATTTATAGCTTCTTCTTGTGGCTGAAGATGGAGTAGAAGAAGATTAGGATGCCAATAATTGAGAATTGAATCAATTGTCAAAATCAAAACATTCAAAGATGATGATTAAGAGAATGAATGTTGCACATGGCTGCAACTTTTCTTCTTTTATTTCCATTGTAGAAAGGTTTGAAAATCACAATTCATCGGTGCCACAAATCGCCCATGAATTGTATAGTATTGTCAGCTTCTTCCAGTCCTATATGAACGATCAATTACTAATGGTTACACGTTGGAAATTTCCCATTTCAACATTTTATTTTTTTACACCATCGATAAGGAAGATAATATCCATCATATTTACACGTGTGTTGGAGAAAGCCTAGTTAAGTAGCTTACAAACAATGGAGATCAAGTTAAAATGGCTTAGGCCATTGGGATCGAAATGTAAGCCCAATTTGTGGGAAGCTCATTGTTTTGTGTCAATCTCTCTAGCCCATATCCAATAAGTGTTATGAGAGTGATAAAGACCCTATGGCCATGTATTCAAGACTTAAAAATATGATGAATTGACTCGTAGCAGGTTAAACACGTGGGCTGAATCACAAAGAACTAGACTTGAAGTTATTTATGGATCAGCCAAGGACAGCTAAATTCATAGGACGTAAAGCTAAGAGGAGCCAGACTTAAGTGGATGGGTCACCTTATGCAACTCAAATGACAATTGCCTTGTAAAGTTGTCCTGTGTTTGTGAGAAACTCAGTGAAATAAAGGACATGGCAAACCAAATTAAAATGACAGTTATTTTAACAAAAATAAAACTCAAGTCTTAAGCCCACATATATATGCGGAAAATCAATTTCAAGGAAGTCCAACCCTTTGAAGAATGAAGCCCATGGAGTCTATAACAGCTTTTATCACGAAGGCCTTAGGGGTGTGGTATTTGCTCTTAGGCTCTCCATTCTCCATTTGGGCTTCTCATTTGGACCAGCTTGTTAGCCATTTTGACTAGGTTCAGCACTCCACTCTACCACAAATGCAATTCGGTTTGTTTACGTATCTTACAAGTGCTTGGGCATTACTAGGAGTGAGCATTCGATTCAAATCGAATCGAATCGAATTAAATTATAAAAATTAAATTATAAATTTTAAAAATCAAACTGAATCGAAATGGATAAAAAATCGAATCGAATCGAATTACTCTATTTCTGTTCAGTTTGGTTTAAACCGATCGGTTTTGATTTTTATTTTTTTTTAATTTAGGCTTAATTTTCAGGTTATTGGTTTGATTTTAACCTTGATTTGCACATAATAACTATTAATCAATGAAATTAAACAATTTATAAATATAAAATTACATAAAATTCATAAATTCCCCATAAAAATAAATCAAATAAAAAATCAATAAAATTATTCATCGGTACGGTTTAATATATTTTTTCTCTTCAAAATCGAATCGAAATAACTGAAATTTTCATAATACAAAACCGAACTGAATCAAATTATTTTAAAAATCGAACCGAATTACCGAATTAAGGTGATTCAATTCGTTTTATTCAGTTTGAACCGAATAATACTCACCCCTAAGTATTACTTTTTATTTCAGTTAGCACAGTTAAAATTTAAGTTTAGCCTTTTTCTTTCATCTAGACTATTGAGGGCGACAATAATTAAAAAAGAAAAATTAACTATATTATTATAAAATAAATAAATAACAAATTATAAAGAATTTTAAAGATAATTTTTTTTTATTTTTTAAATTATAAAATTATTTTCTATTATTAATTGGTGAACACTTTTTCATATTTTCCATATTTTCTATGAGAAAACAAAAACTGAAAATGAAAAATTGACTCTTGGGTTTTGCAATTTGAAGAAGGAAGCTAGGCGTTGGTTTTTATATCATGTTTTACAAACATAATAGAAAAGGATTATAAACTCTATTTCTAAATTAAAAGTGGATATCAATAACCGTTTCTAATTTAATTAGAAATGAAAACACAGTTATTTCAAAATTCATAATGTATTTTTTTTTCTTTATAATATTTATTACAGTTTTAGAAATAAAAAGAATATCTGTTTTAAATTTTGAAACGAATATTTGATCCATTTCAAAATAGAAAATAAATAATAGAGAGAAAATATAATTACATCGTCAATTTTTAAATGGACAGGATTTCTGTTTCTAATTTTGCAACAAACTCTTAGCCTATTTTTAAATTTGCAATAAAAATTATGGAGAAAAAATAATTTGTTGTGGAATTAGAAACGAACCAACTATTCGTTTCTAAATTTGAAGCGAATATCCTATCTATTTTTAAAGTTGTAGTAAATGTTATAAAGAAAATAATTATGTTATAGATGTTGAAACAACTAATTTTCCTTTTTAATTTTGAAATGAATTTTTGATATGTTTCTAAATTTGCAATAAAAATTATGGAGAAAATAATTTTGTTGTGGAATTAGAAATCGACTAGATATCCATTTTTGATACAAAAAGGCTAATAAACCAACTTGGATAGAGCTTGCCCATCCGAGCTCAGAACCGGACAACACTCGTCCATCCGATCTCAAAACCCTACACCTAAAGGAATCGAGCTCTGAGGAGATCTCTGAGAGCGTTCTGACCTGTTTTGAGAGATCGAATAAATCAGAGAGATCGGTACTCTCTTTGAGTTCGGTACTCTCTGAGTTCGGACCAAACGAAGATCATGCCACTGATCACGCTTAATTCCCACTATAATCTGAGAATGATTATCGTTACAACTTAAATAGGGAATTGGCTAAGATCTGGCAAAGATTTCTTCTCAGTTGCTATATAAACAAGGTAAAGTTTCAGAAACAGATATGCAAAAAAAATACTCTCATTTCATTATATTGAATATTCAATTCATAATCCGATTACTAACTTGAGCATTGGAGTGGTTACCAACTACCACTGGCTCTCACTTATTCTTTGACTTTCAGGAGACCTTCAATCTAGTCAAATCCAAGATCCAAGAAACTCACGGCTATATTAGTTGGCGCCGTCTGTGGGAAAAAACCACTAGCTATTTTTTCCTCCACCTTTCTTATTAAAACTTTGTTTGTGGTTTTTTCTAGAAAATTTTTTATTTCATTCATAATAATTTCATGGTTGATGTAGGTTCAAACTTCAGAAAAACAGCTTTAGAAATCTTAGGTGACATAAATGCACTGTCAATGGCAATAGACCCATAACCAAATGTAGCAGCCCATGGAACCTAGCCAGTAGGCCTTTCTGATCTCGATTTAATGATCAGAAAAATTAAGGAAATGAAAGCCATGCTGGAATCATCAAAGAGAGAATACGAGTAAGAGAATCTCATTCAAGCTGAATTTATGAGCTGCATCCCACCCAAAAAACTATCATCTGACCTGAGGAAGATTCAACAAGCAGAAAGAGAATCTCTCAAGGAGTATGTATCCAGATTCAACATAGAAGCCATACACATAGAAAACCTCAACCATGAAATAGCCTATGAGGCAATAAAAAAGGGATCCAGAAATAACAAACTTGTAGATTCCCTAATAAAAAATCCAGCTTTGGACTATGAGCAACTGATGAAATGAGAAAAGAAGTATATCAAGTTAAATGATGAAAGATCAACTTTAAAAGAGGAAAGGCGTGCAGTCCAAAGTTTAAAAAGGAGATATGAAAAAAGACACAATGACCAGTAAGCTTATGGTTTAGACTCTGTAACCTCTTGACGAGATCGGTATCACTCTCACATGCCGCAGACAGAATCTAGAGCTCAAGTATATGTGGATACAGAAAAATGGTTAAGATATCAAATGGCCACAGAAAATGAAACCATAAACTGCAAACTAAGAAGACAAAGAAGCACTGTCATTTTCATGATGATCACAGACATACCACAGATGAATGTCGACAATTGAAAAATGAAATCCAAAGGCTCATTTAGTAAGGAAACCTTAAAAGGTTTGCTAAAAAAAAGGGAGATAGGATAAATCAAAAGACAGGAGCCAAGAAAAACATGATAAAGAAGAGCCCATTAGAGTCGTCATTGTTATAGTAGGAAGACCAAGAGGGCATAAAAATAACGGTAAAAGGGTAGCTGAGGTAGTCAGCTTAAAAAATGTATTTTCTTTTGACACAGAATCCCTCTCTAAGGATTCGATCACTTTTGAACCAAAAGACTATGAAAATATTAAAAGACCTCATTCTAAACCTCTGTTGATTAATATTTTATTAAACAGGTACATCGTACAAAGAGTTCTCATCAATATAGGAAGCTCGATTAACCTGATCACACTAAAAGTTTACAAGAAGCTAGGATTCAAAAAGGCATATCTCACCAAAGTAATGTTCCCTTTGGTTGGACTAGGAGACAAGACCATGCCAGTAGCTGGAACCACAAACTTGATAGTAATCTTAGGCAACAAAGTCCATAAGCGTATAATATATATGGAGTTTGTAGTAGTGGACATCCCACTTTCCTACAATGCCATCTTGGGGCGACCAATTTTAAATGGTAATAACATCTTAATTAACATGGATTGCTTATGTTTGAAATTTCCAGCCCCAGGTGGCATAGCTGTGGTAAGAGGGAGCTAAAAATTAGCCTAGGAATGCTATAACCAATCTATAAAAGCAGCAAGCAAGGTCACACTACCAATCAATCTCCTGGAAAAATCGAAAAGCAGCATCTCTCCAGAGCCGATAGATCAGATAAAAGAGGTCGAGCTCTATGTGGGAAAGAAGATAAGGATCGATACTGCATTATAAGGTCTGAACAGGGATGAGCTCGTTAAAATGCTTACTGAGAGATTTTCCACCTTTGCTTGGTGCCAGGAGTAGATCCGATAGTTGTAGTCCATAACCTTAATATTGATCCAAACACCAAACTAGTATAATAAAAGAAAAGAAAAATTATGGCAGATAGATAACAAATCATTATAGAAGAGGTCTAAAACCTATTAAAAGTAGGTCTCATAAAGGAGGTCAAATACCCAACATAGTTAGCGAATGAGGTTTTAGTCAAAAAGTCAAACGACAAATGGCAGATGTGCATCGACTTTATCGACCTCAACAGAGCATGCCCAAAAGACAATTATCCTCTACCAACGAGTGATAAGCTAGTCGACTCCACAGTAGGACATTTCGTTTACTTCCTAGTAGATGCCATATCTAGGTACCATCAGATAAAGATGGATCTAAAAGACAAGAAAATAATAACATTCATCACAAACATGGGCATCTTCTATTATAGGGTAATGCTTTTTGGTCTTGAAAATATAGGTGCAACTTACCAAAGATTAGTTAGTAAAATGTTCGAAAAGCTAATTGGCAAGATAGTAGAGGTATACATGGACGACATGATCATAAAGAGCAAAAATTTGGAAGATCATCCAAAAGGCATCGCAGAGGCATTTGACATATTTGATAAAGTTAGAATCTAAACAAAAAAAAAAATGCACATTCAAAGTCAAAGCGAAAAAGTTCTTGGGATTTTTAATCTCAGAAAAAGGAATAAAGGCTAACCCTAAAAAAATCAGAGCCATCATGGAGATGAAACCTCCAAGAACCATCAAAGAAATTCAAAGATTGAACAGTAGAATGACAGCTTGAGTGTTTTATGATGTGCTCAACAATGAAATGCCTACCATTTTATAGAGCGCTCAAAGTAAGAAAAAGCTTCAAATGGAGAGAAGATTGTCAGGTAACATTCGATGAACTCAAAATTTTTTTTTAACAAACCCTCCTCTATTGGACTCGCTTAGATAAGGCGAGATCCTATATCTTTATCTTACAGTGATAAAGGAGACTATGAAATCAATTCTAGTGAGAGAGAGGAAGAAGAAAAATAAAAGCCAATTTACTATACTAGCCAAGTTCTGAAAGAAGCTAAACTCAATTATGTAACCTTGGAGATGTTAGCTTTTGCCATGCTCTCAGCAGCCACAAAGTTAAGACCATACTTGGAGTCTCACACCATTGAAGTACCCATAACTACCCCTTAACAAAGATCTTATAGATGTTAGACATGTCAGGTCACTAATCTACTTGGTCAGTAATATTAGGAGCCTATAACATCTGGTATGTTTGTCGAACAGCCCTAAAGGCATAAGTCCTTGTTGATTTCATTGCTGAACTCATGCTACTGCTAGAAGTGGAGATAAAACAGAAGGCAACATAGAGCATTTAGGTCGATGGAGCAGTAGGCACCAGTGGATCTAGAATTGGGATTGTTTTGGAAGGCCCTCAAGGCATAAAACTAAAGTATTCTGCACAATTGAACTTCCAGGTTACAAATAACATAGCTAAGTATGAGGCTCTATTGATCACCCTATGCATTATAAAGGAGGTAAGAACCCCTAATGCTATTATATATTCTAACTCACAGTTGGTAGTGAATCAGTGTCAGGGTAACTTCCAAGTACGGGATCCAAACTTGGGGAAGTACAAAGCCAAAATACAATAGTTAATAGCATAGATCCATTCTAACTTTAAAGATGTCACAATCATGAAAGTCTCCAGAGGAGAGAACTGTGACGCTAACGCCCTAGCCAAAATGGCAGCAATAGGGGAGCAGCACCCATCTCAGCCGATCCACCTTGAAGAAATAAGTCAACTAATAATTAACCAGTAAGAGATGCTCCCAATTGACATCAGTTTAATATGGATGTCCCCGATCTTCAATTATCTCGAGTATGGGACACTGCCCGATGAGCCTTTAGAGGTGATTACAGTGTTCTCAATAGTTAGCTCTATCAAAAGTCATTCATACAGCCATAGCTAAAATGCATCTCACTCGAATAAGGAGCAGTAGTCTCGATCAACATTCATGAGGGACTGTGCAGAAGCCATAAAGGAGCTCGAATAATCGCCAAAAAAGTATTTCGACAAGGGTACTTCTAGCCTACAGTAGTAGATGACACCAAAAATCTAGTTTAGCAATGCAGAAAATGCCAGAAGCACGATTTCATCCCTTGAAACCCCATAGAAAAGTTGACAACAATCGAAAGCCCTTGGCCATTATACCAATAGGGACTAGATGTACTCGAACCATTCTTAAAAGCTATTGGATCCAAACAGTAAGTCATTGTTGCCATAAACCACTTTACTAAATGGCCCGAAGCAGAAGCAACATAACTCATCACTGCCTACAAAGTCATATCTTTCATTAAGAAAAACATCTTTTACCGCTATAGTATCCCCAAAGTCATCATCATAAACAATGGAACTCAGTTGGAAGGGCATTAATTTAGAGGATTTTGCACTGAATGGGGAATCAACCTTTGATTTGCTTCAACATATCTTCCGCAATCTAATGGTATGACAGAAGTCACCAACCTAACTATCCTAAGTGGTGTAAAAAGGACACTAGACAAAGCAAAAGGATGATGGCCAGAAGAGCTCCCATTTGTACTATGGGCATTCCAAACTACTCCCAGATAAACAACTAGTGAGACTCCCTTCTCTTTGGCATACGGCTTAAAGGTAGTAATCCTTACAGAGATTAGCATCTTAAGCTCCTAAACAGAGAATCCAAAAGCAGTAATGAATAATGAAGACCTCATATTCAATCTTGATCTAGCAAAAACAATAAGAGGCTGAGCTTTCATCAGAATGACAGAATATCATTAGAGAATGACAAGCATGTACAACCAGAAGGTATAACACAGATCCTTTACTATTGGCAATCTAGTTATGAAAAGACTAGATATTTTAGGAGGAACAGCAAGAGCAGGAAAGCTAGGCAGCAACTGGGAAGGACCATATGTAATTTCAAAAGTAATTTGCCCAGGAGCTTATAAGATCCCTTACTCGAGTGGGAGCGAACTCCCATGGGCATGGAATGTTTGCAACTTGAAAAGATATTATCAATAAATGAGAAGTTCAAATTCAGTTTTCAACAATTGCCATCTAATCTAGAAGGGACATCCGATCCACACACATTATTACTGATCTCTCAAAGTTCAGAAGTGTAAAGACCTCATCTGAGGCAGATATAATTTGAGGCACAAAGACCTCATCCGAGGCATAAAGACCTCATCTGAGGCATAAAGACTTCATCTAAGGCACAAAGACCTCATCTGAGGTATAAATCCTAGTAAAGGCACAACTCTTGCCAAATCTCACTCAACAATACCAAGCTCTCGACAATAAAATTAATTATCCTACTCAAGGTTTGGACTTCTAAAGATCTTTTCAGACTAAGTTAGGAAGTACAAAAAGGAATGATCTTTCGAATAAAAAACTAATAGGTTAGCATCAACAGTCTTAATTAAAAATAAAATGCGAAAAAAAGAGTCATTTTTCATTAAATTAAAGGGGTAAGTACAAGTCATTCTGCAAGTGGATCCCTACCTACTTGTACATCGTCATTTACACTAACCAAACCCCTTAGCCTCCTCATCCTTACTCTCACTCTCAGTTTTAGCACTGGGGCGAGCTTTTTGAGCCAGGCAAAGTCTTCATTCAAATAACACTTTAGCATCTCAAAAAGAAGGTCACGATGGGCTTACACATGGGCATTGGCCTCCTTTTCAATTATTTCATTTTCTTTTGCCTTAAACTCTTTTGAAAATTTAGCCAGGTTAGCATCTTAACTTTCCTTTGCATCCTCTATCTCTTTCTATAGTCGAGCTGCATGCTTCTCAAAAGATCGCACTTGCTCTTCTAGCTCCTACACCTTAGCATCATCAATGGTCAAATTATTCTTGAAGGTTACAGCTTTGGTGACTGCCTTCGACATCTCCTGCCTAAGGAAGTTCACCTTCTCTTTCAGTATATGTTGAGTGGCAACCACCTCTTATAATGGCCCGGCCCACTAGTGATATTGTCCGCTCTGGGCCAAAGCCCTCACGGTTTTAAAACGGGTCACTAGGGATTACGAACCACCAACTTATAAACCCAGCATCTCTCCCGTGTTTTGCCGATGTGGGATTTGCCTAGGGTGTTACAATCTATCCCCCTTATGGATTTACCCATGGAAATTTTAGACATAGAGCTACACTTTTCATGAAGACCACTTAACCCAGTTTTGCCTTTAACCAATTCAAATTGGTAGCACAAGTTGGGTCACCAAAGCTATAACCAGAAAATGACCAAATGAACAGTACGTGTTCATTTGGTCATAACTCTCTCTATACTGGTCCAAATGACCTAAAATTTTACCCATGGAAAGTTTAGACATAGAGCTACACTTTTCATGAAGATCACTTAACCCATTTTTACCTTTAACCAATTCAAATTGGTAGCACAAGTTGGGTCACTGAAACTGCCAACCCAGAAAATGACCAAATGAACAGTACTGTTCATTTGGTCATAACTCTCTCTATACTGGTCCAAATGACCTAAAATTTTACCCATGGAAAGTTTAGACATAGGGATACACTTTTCATTAAGATCACTTAACCCAGTTTTTCCTTTAACCAATTCAAATTGGTAGCACAAATTGGGTCACTGAAACTGCCAACCCAGAAAATGACCAAATGAACAGTACGTATTCATTTGGTCATAACTCTCTCTATACTGGTCCAAATGACCTAAACTTTCACCCATAGAAAGTTTAGACATAGGGCTACACTTTTCATGAAGACCACTTAACCCAGTTTTTCCTTTAACCAATTTAAATTGGTAGAAAAAGTTGGGTCACTGAAACTACCAACCCAGAAAATGTCCCAAAATACTATTCCTTTGGTATTTTGACCATAACTTGAGTTCTATAACCCCAAACTCAGTGATTCAAAAACTAAAATTCAAGTTTAAACATAGAGGAGCAATTGTTATGAAGGAATTGTGACTAAATAGACATCCCAACCTAGTCAAATTCCTAGATAAAGATAACACATCAACATGAACCTAAAGAAAGGTTCATAGGAAAAATGCTATATAGGATAATTAAAATACTCATAAGGAAAATTTAATATTAAAAATGATATGAATATGTAAATTAGGACTAATGTCCAATGAACAGTACTAGAAAATAGTAATAATGAATCACAAATGTAATAGCCCGACCCACTAGTGATATTGTCCTTAGGAGCCAAAGCCCTCACGGTTTAAAAACGCGTCACTAGGAGTTATGAACCACCAACTTATAAACCCAGCATCTCTCCCGTGTTTTGTCGATGTGGGATTTGCCTAGGGTGTTACAATCCACCCCCCTTATGGGACTCAGCGTCCTCGCTGAGGTTTGCCCCACCATCGTTCAAGGTTGCACGCGGAGCGGCTCTGATACCACAAATGTAATGGCCCAGCCCACTAGTAATATTGTCCTCTTTGGGCCAAAGCCCTCACGGTTTTAAAATGCGTCACTAAGGGTTACGAACTACAAACTTATAAACCCAGCATCTCTCCCGTGTTTTGCCGATGTGGGATTTGCCTAGGGTGTTACAATCCACCCCCCTTATGGGACTCAGCGTCCTCGCTGAGGTTTGCCCCACCATCGCTCAAGGTTGCACACTGAGTGGCTCTGATACCACAAATGTAATGGCCCGGCCCACTAGTGTTATTGTCCGCTCTGAGCCGAAGCCCTCACGGTTTTAAATCGCGTCACTAGGAGTTACGAACCACCAACTTATAAACCCAACATCTCTCTTGTGTTTTGTCGATGTGGGATTTGCCTAGGGTGTTACACCTCTAGGTTAAAGCTCATGGATTGATTGAGGAGATCGTTAATACTTTTTGGGCCCATCCAAGCTTGATTTCAGAAGGCATAGGGTCGCAGTAGTAACCCTAGCTAAGTCAATATTGCCCTTCACAGATCAATTTCTCTCCAGAGACCAGGAAAGCACTTGAGCACCCCTAGAGTTCAATTGCCCATATGAACCATGTAACACCCTTATTTGCATAGCCTGGTATATTTTACTGTTTCGGTGACCGGTGTCGGTCCAGACAATTAAGAGAATTAGAACCACATCTAAGACACCTAGATAAGCCCTGAATATAAATAATTAGTAATTGCCAAATAGTTAAGTATTAAGAAGAAAAACAAAGCATAAAAAGTTAAATGAGCCGGGAGTCACAGTGATGGGTGACCTTCTCGAGAAATGACAGCAAGGTTAGTCTTAACTCAAATTTCGAACCAGAAAATGTGACGTCGCGATCCTTAGGACTATTGCGAACACAATGCAAAAGAGAAAATTACGAAAAAGAGTTATTAAGTAAGTCAAATAATTAGGTCAGAGATCCAGAAGAAATATCGAATAACTTGCAAACCGGATTGAACTAGCGAGGGGCAATTCGGTCAATTCACCCCTAGAGCTGACTCCTGACCTAACTGTCCAAAAAAATTGGAGAAAAGAAAATTTCAGAATCGGGAATTAAATTAAAAAAGTATAGAAGAAGAAAGGAAAAAGAAAAGGAAAAAAAAATAAGAATTATGACATCACTTACTATGTAAGTATGATGCAATAAAGGAATTATTAATTAATTAAATTATTTTAAGTTAATTAAAGAGGGATAAAAACAAATTAAAAGAAGACAAATAATCATCTTCTTCTTCCCACACATATGTTGTCCCTCTCTCTCTTGGGTTTCTCTCAAAAGTCCTCTACAACCAAACAATTTCAAGCTTTTAAAACCTAGCTTCACTCCATAAATTCTACCCAAACTTGATAGAAAACCTCTAATTAACTCTAAATTGGAAGATTGAGAGAAAGAAAGTGAAGAAATTGGAGGAAGAAATTAAAGATTCAAAAGTCTCACAAGAAGTAAGTTCTCTCTTTTAATTTAATTGGTTTATAAGTGTAGATTTAAGGTTGAACAAGTGAGAATTTCATGAAAACATGAAAAATTCATGCTTATAGGTAACCCCTAGAGAATTCGACCAATATGGGAATATTGAGGCTCATGGTGTTTTAATGGAATTAAACATGTTAGAATGCTTGAATAAGTGTATAGATATAAATTATAACCTTTGATTTTATGAATTATGTTAAATGGGGAATTAGGGTTCTTAACCTCTTGAAAATTTGGAAAAAAAAAATTTAGGAAATGGTCAAATGATGTAAATGGCCTTAATGGAGGTTGAAAATGGTCAATTGTGAGCATTTGTGGTATATGTGAATTGCTAGAACCAAGTTTCAATTCGGATTGGTTAGGGTCAGTATGCTGATAACTTGACCTAGGTCCCTTTCAGGGACCAAAACTAAAAATTTACTAACCTAATTGGTATGAGGTCAATTGGGAATGAAATCAGACACAAAATGGACCATTTTTCATTTAGGAACTATGCCTGGAAAATGACATTAGGATAGTGAACAATTAGGCTAAATCCGGATTTGGGCACACTGTCCTATACAAAAATGACCAAATGAATAGTAGTTACTTACATGACTATAACTTGGTCTAGGAAAGTCCAAATGACCTGAATCTTATACTGATGGAAAGCTAAGACCTAGCCCTACAACTTTCATGAAGAAAACAAACCCAAATTTTGACCATAACCTATCCAAAAAGTCACCTACAGTTAGCACACCAAAACTGCCAGTATCCAGAAAATACCCATAATTCTGGGTAACACTAAATTCGGCCAGCCCCATTCAAATAGTCATATCTTGGGATACAAAACTCAAAATGGAGTGATTCAAAAGGGCAATAAAGTTAAGACAATAAGGAACAACTTCTATGAAGAAAACTTAGCCAAATTTCAACAGCAACTTGACTAATGGAATAGTGCAAAATAGGACACCAAATCTGAAGTTTTTAAATTTCACCTAAGAGACTTAAAATTTGAGGAAACAACCAAAACTAACAAATTAGGTAACCAAAATGTGGCATGTGGGTGAAATTAAAATTTTCATACCTACTAAGCATGAGAAAGTCAACAATCTGACTTGAATAGTGTCGTGAATAGTAATCCCGAAAGGCAAAATTTTAAGAACGTTAATTTAAGCATATTAGGACTCGAAATAAGTAATTGTGAAATTCTTTAATGGATTATTTGTAAATTGTGATATTAAAACACTGTAAAATTATGTATTTCGGTTGAAAAGAATACCGGGAAAGAACCCGAGGCATCGATCAAGGCCAAGAGGCGACTCGCATAAGGTTTGTGCACAATATAAAATGCTCTTTAAATTTCTTTTTGCAAAGTACATGAAATGAATTGTGATTTATTTATATTGCAAAATGGTGATTGAAATGTACACTATACTTTTGATCTAAATGGTTGGAAAATTAATGATATGCGTTTTAATTGTCAGTAAATGTTTGGTAAATTGTTAAGATAGTTTTGAAACCATAGTATCATGACTATATATTTGAATGCCTCACTAGCATGACTAGTGGGAGGAGTTAGTTTTGAATTTTGATTCCCTTTCTGGCTGAAGTATTGAGGTGTGTGCCAGTAGAGGAAGAAATTGAATGGGTACCCATAGATTGAGCTAGCTAGCCTTGTGATTCCTCATAAGCCTTCGGCTATTGAGATGAACATTGTTCTGATTGCATGATATAATTGTGTATTTTTATGAAACCTATTTTGAGACTTCCGAATGAGACTGTTTTGACTAAAATTATAAGTTGTCTTTTGCATCTACTTTTCATTTTTCAGTACTATATTTGAATAAATGTGATTTGAATTATGCATAAAATATTATTTTAGCATGTTGTGCACCACTGAGTGATAGTACTCAGCGATGGCTATTTATTGCTGTGGCAGATAGAGAGACTAGTGGAACTGTGATATGCTTGAATTGTATAAATGTTTTTAAGCACATTTAAATTCTATTTCATAGCATTTAGACAAGTATTTTCATGCATAATAGTTGATTTCATTAGTTTTTATAATTTCTATTGTAAAGCCCTTAATTCCATGTTTTCTACATCATTTTAGGTGTTTGGGTGAAGCCCCAGAAATATAAAAGTATAAAGGAAAGATTGGAGGAGTCAAGAGACAGAGAATTGCTACTGATACAAAGTACACGGTTCGTGTAAACCAAGCCTAAGACCCGTGTAACTCTCTGCCAGAAGAAAGCCAATAGAATTGATGAGAAACACAAGTACATAGGTCGTGTAAGTAGACCCGTGTAATCTGCAGGGACCCGTGTAAGTCTCTGGCGGGTGCAAGCTTGAAGAACCTTATGGGAACAACAGTACATGGCTCGTGTAACCAGGCCCGAGTAGTTGGCACAGACCCGTGTAACTTTCTGTGCCAAAACAAGACCACGGGATTCTCCTCCAGCAAGTTACACGACCCTACTTTGCGGGACCCGTGTAGTGACACATGGGCCATGTATTATGCTGCAGCTAGTTTTATAACTCGAATTTTCCTCCTGTTTTCTGATAAAAATGAGACTCTTAAGGCCCTTTGGACTCAAAGCAACCTAACCCTAGAGCAACCAATATAAATAGAAAAGAAAACATCAAAAAGAGGGAGTGCAAAAGAGGGACGATCGTTGGGAGTGTTGCTAAAGGCTGCTGCTATCGTGCTCTGCATCAGTACCAAAAGAAGTTTTCCAGCTGAAGCTCCACAAGATCAAAGCTGAAAACTATCTTCGGTTCCTTCGTTTCATCTCCCTAGATAGATTTCTATTGTTTTATTTATTTACAAGGTTTTCTTTTTGCTGTTTTTACTTTTTTATCATGATGTTTGCTGAACTCACCATGAGTGAGTAGTTTTCTTATTCTGGATTTAGGAGAGTAATGCTTGTAATTATTATTATGGATGAACATTAGGTTTTATTTACTGGATTTGAGATTCGTTTCTTGATTTAATTTCTTGTGATCCTAATGCATGCTATGTGATGGTACCCATTTAGACATGATTGTAGATGTTGATTGAAGGACTGAAAGGTGAATATTAACATTAGAAAATCAAGATCTTGAACCTAGGAATTCTGACCTAGACATAGGCTGATATCTTTATGGAACCTAAAAATTGGTCAAAGGTCTTAAAGGATTTTAATTAATTTGATCGCCACGAAAGTAGGGTTTGAATTAATTAAAATACACCCTTGATGCCTTGAGAGAGGATTTAGGATAACTTAGGGCTAATTTCTATCAAGGAAAATGATCCTCAATTCAGTAAATAAATGAGATAACATCCCTAATAAGATTCAAGTGTGAAATCTTAACTCCAGAATTGTTCCAAAAATAGATTACTTCATTTTAAGTTTACCATTCTAGTGTTTAAAGTTAACAACTTCACTCCCTAAACATTCGAAAGCCTAGACAGTCAAAATTGCTGTGTAGATTGGTACTTGCTAAATAAAAAATCCTCGTGGGAATGATACTCTAGTTATCATTTTATTACTTGTTAGCGATTCGTGCACTTGCGGGGTTGTAAAACTAGCAAACAAGCTGCAGAGTGAGCTGCTGAGGATCTCGGAGCTACATCCTTGAGATTTTATCGGGTATAATTTTATACCTTAATTGTAATGTCTATTTTAGTGTATGTAACTGTATGTACATGTATAAACTGGTCTTGAGCAGTTGTATAGATTTTGTAATAATATTATTTTGGATTTTTTAATGTAAATTTTGGGTTGATGAATGTAAATTGATTTTTTTTTAATGGAATATGAATGAAGTTATTTAGTATTATTTTTGAAGACAATTGAATTGAGAATTGTTTTGAATTATGGAGTTGGGAGAAATGATGTTGATTTATGTTGTGGTAGTGTATTTAATGGGTTATCAGTAGATGGAGATGGTAATTCATTGGGTATACTACGGGATCATATTATGCCTTACAAAGGGATAAGGTGTGAATGTTTTAGTGGTATTAGAGCGAATTTTTTTTAAGTATATTTTGACTTGTGAATTTGTGTCTT
Source organism: Hevea brasiliensis (assembly GCF_030052815.1). Classification (NCBI taxonomy): domain Eukaryota; kingdom Viridiplantae; phylum Streptophyta; class Magnoliopsida; order Malpighiales; family Euphorbiaceae; genus Hevea; species Hevea brasiliensis. The sequence continues at coordinate 166,763 of NW_026615139.1, forward strand.
TTCTTTGATAAGTGCAACTGCTCAATGTCCTTATTTGTTACATACAGTGCATTATATCATAAATATGAACTAAAGGAGGAAAATCTCCTTGTGTTATTTGTTCAGGAGATATCCTAACTCCAAACTAAAATGGAAGAAGGAGATCACTCAGTTGAGCAGTCAGTAGAGGCTGAGGCCCAAGGGGAAGCCCCAGCTTTCCAAAATGTTAGTGGATCAGTGGCACCAGCCCCACAAATGCCACAATTTTCAGCACAGTTTGCCTAGCAAATGGCTGCAATGTTTCAACAGATGGCTAGAGGTATGCCTGCTGAAGCTCCACTTCAGACTCCTGTGGTGCAACCTCAGGCTCCAACTAGACAATATGACAAGCTATTGAAATATGGGGTGACAGAATTCAAGGGTACAGTAGACCCTCTAGAGGCAGAGCACTGGCTGGAGAGAATGGACTGAGTGTTTAAGAAACTGCATTGCCCAGATGAACTGAAATTTGAATATTCCGTGTCATTACTTCAAGGGGATGCGTATGATTGGTGGAAGACTATCCCCCATAGCTTGGCAGAACCACCAGTATTGACCTGGGATGACTTCATCAGAGAGTTCAGACAGAAATATATCCCAGATGCATATGTGGATCAGAAATTGCAAGAATTTTTTAGTCTAAAACAAGGCAATAGATCAATGGTAGAGTATGAGAGGGAGTTCTCCTGCTTAAGCCACAATGCTGGGAGTCTCCTGTCTACCAGTAGAGAAAGGTGCAAGAGGTTTGAAACCGGCCTGAAGCCTAGTCTAAGAGTACAAGTGGTCAGATTTAAATACAGTAACTTCTCTGAACCTATGTCCCAAGCACTTGAAGTAGAGAGAACTGAGTTAGAAGCGACACCAGTGAAAGAGAAAACAGAGAAGACTAAAAAATCAGAGAAAGATAAAGGTGAAAAATTAGTTGAGCAAAGTTCCAGCGGCAATACTGGAAAAAGAAAGAAATTTAGGGGATCGGGCAGAGGTGGAAGGTTCGGAAGGGGCAGATTCTCTGGACAGAGACCCCCTAGGTTTGGTCAGCAGTCGACCAGGGGTTCATATCCTCCCCACCCCTGTGAGACATGTGGCAAGACTCATAGGGGAGAATGCTATTGGGCTACCAGAGCCTATTTTAACTATGGAGGCATGGGTCATCTCGCTAAGAACTGCACCAGTGCCCGTAGATTTGGGCCAGCTCCTACTACTGCAAAAGGGTCTATTCAGAGTTTTGCTACCAGAGGTTCATAACCAGTTAGCAGAGGAAGAGGCAGAGGCAGAGGCAATGCTTCTGGCAGTCATGGTACCATTAACTAGTCAGCACAAGGGAGTGCTCTGGCCAAAGTTTACACGATGAGACAGCGGGAAGAGGCTGAGACTTTTGATATTGTAGCCGGTACTTTCTCTATCTCTGATTAGGATGTCTTTGTGTTGTTTGATCTAGGCTCAACCCATTCGTATGTTGGTGCTAGCATAGTTAGTTCTCTTGCTGTTCCCTATATCAAGATGAGTTTTAAAGTGCTAGTAACAAGTCCGTTAGGACAAGAGGTCAGAGTCAACAGAATGTATAGAGATTTTCCTTTGGTGATCCAAGGATATTTTTTTCTGTCAGATTTGATTGAAATGCCCTTAAGAGATTATGATATCATCATGGGCATGGATTGGTTAGCCAGGCATCATGCCATCATTGACTGTAGACTGAAGACAGTCACTTTTGGTCTCCCTCTGTACGGTGATGTGGTAATACATGGGGAGAGGCAGTTATTTCCATCAAACATCATTTTGGCTGTACTAGCTAGAAGGATGATCAGAAAGGGGTGTGAAACATACTTGGCACATGTGATAGACACCCAAGCGGGGAGTCCAACACTGAGGGACATCCCTACTGTATGTGACTTTTTGGATATGTTCCCTGATGAGTTGCCAGGACTACCTCTAGAAAGAGAGGTGCAGTTTGAAATTGATATTATGCCTGGTGTGGACCCAATCTCTATAACACCGTATAGAATGGTACCAGTAGAAATGAAAGAGTTGAAAGTGCAGTTGCAAGAGCTGCTTGATAAGAGCTTTATCCGCCCTAGTGTGTCACCTTGGGGAGCACCAGTGCTGTTTGTTAAGAAGAAAGATGGCACTCTCCGCTTATGTATTGACTATCGGCAGTTGAATAAGGTGACAATAAAAAAATAGATATCCATTGCCCCGCATTGATGACTTTTTTGATCAGTTAAGGGGTGCAGCTATGCTCTCCAAAATTGACCTAAGATTAGGTTATTATCAGCTAAAAGTACAAGAGCAGAGTATTCCTAAAACTGCCTTTAGAACCCGCTATGGCCATTATGAATTCTTGGTCATGCCATTCGGGTTAACTAATGCTCTGGCCACTTTTATAGATCTGATGAACACTATTTTCAGACCATACCACGACTAGTTTATTGTGGTATTCATTGATGGTATATTGGTCTACTTGAGGAGAGCAGAGGAGCATGATAGACATCTGCAGATTCAACTACAGACTTTGAGGGAGAAACAGCTATATGCCAAATTGTCAAAGTGTGAATTTTAGCTGAAAGAAATATCCTTCTTGGAGCACATAGTATCGACAGAGGGCATCTAGGTAGATCCTAGTAAGATAGAAGCTGTCCTTAATTGGAAGCCACCCAGAAATATCACTGAAATTCACAGTTTTCTGGGTTTAGCTGGATACTACCATCGATTTGTGAAAGGGTTCTCCATGTTGGCATCTCCATTGACTAAGCTATTTCGAAAAGATGTGAAATTTTAGTGGACGAATAAATGCCAACAGAGTTTTGATGAGTTGAAGAAATGTTTGACTGAAGCTCCAGATCTTACTTTACCTACCCTGGGTAAAGAATACATAGTTTACAGTGATGCTTCTCACAATGGGTTAGGCTGTGTACTGATGCAAGAGTGGAATGTCATTGCCTATGCATCATGCTAGTTGAAACCACATGAGAGGAATTATTCGACACATGAATTGGAGCTTGCAGCTATTGTGTTCGCTCTTAAGATCTGGAGACATTATTTGTATGGGGAAAAGTGCTACATCTACACAGATCATAAGAGTTTGAAGTATATGGGCACTCAGAAGGAGTTGAATTTGAGACAGAGGAGATGGTTAGAGTTGATAAAAGACTATAATTGTCTGATAGACTATCAGCCAGGGAAAGCTAATGTTGTGGCTGACGCTTTAAGTCGTAAGACTATGGCAAGTCTACGGGTTTCTCTTTTGTCTATGGTACATGAGTTGAGAGTATTGCATACCAGCTTAGAGATTAATGATGAGGGGCAGACAGCAGTTACATGACATGTACAACTAGTGTTGATTAATCAGATCAGAATGGCTGCTCAGAATGATCAGAAGTATAAGAAGCTGTTAGAAGAAGTCAGACAGGGCAAGAAACCAAAATTCTCAGTGAGAGATGACGGCCTACTGCTTCAATAGTGTAGAATGTGGATTCCTAATGATGTTGATTTGAGGCAGATCATTTTGAAGGAAGCACATGAGTCTCCTTTTACTATGTGCCTTGTGGCACAAAAATGTATAGAGGGCTGAAAGAGCACTACTGGTGGATGGGTATGAAAAGAGATGCAGCAGAATTTGTTTCCAAATGCCTAACTTGTCAGCAAGTGAAGGCAGGGCATCAAGTACCAGCTGGTTTGTTACATCCATTACCAGTTTCGAAATGGAAATGGGAGTGATTAACGATGGATTTTGTGATGGGACTTCCGAGGACACAGAAGAGCCATGATGCAGTATGGGTCATTGTTGACAGATTAACCAAGTCTGCTCATTTTCTGCCTGTTCGGATGGACTACAGTTTAGAAAGATTGGCCAAGTTGTATATTAATGAGATAGTAAGACTGCATGGAGTACCAGTATCCATCGTATCAGACAGAGATCCTAGGTTCACTTTTGGATCCTGGTGTAGTATTTAGAGAGCTCTAGGAACTAGATTGAACTTCAGCACAGCATTCCACCCATAGACATATGGCCAGTCTGAGAGAGTAATTCAGATCTTGGAGGATATGCTACGGGCTTGTGTGATTGAGTTTGAGGGAAGTTGGGACACACACTTGCCTTTGATTGAGTTTGCTTACAACAACAGCTACCAATCAAGCATTGGAATGCCTCCATATGAAGCTTTGTATGGCAGAAAATGTAGAACCCTATTGTGTTACGATGAAGTGGGTGAAAGAAAGATGATTGGGCTTGAAATTGTTTAGCAGACTGAGGAGAAAATCAGATCGACTCAAAGCTGCAACAGACCATCATAAGTCCTATATTGATATGAAGAGAAGGGATATTGAGTATGCAGTGGGTGAGAAAGTATTCCTTAAGGTTTTTCCTTGGAAGAAAATTATGAGATTTGGCAGCAAAGGGAAACTAAGTCCTTGATTCATCGGGCCATATGAGGTTCTGGAGAGAGTAGGTCCTTTGGCATATCATTTGGCATTACCTCCAGAGTTGGAGAAGATACATAATGTTTTTCATGTGTCCATGTTAAGGAGGTATCGATCAGACCCATCTCATGTACTACCAGTAGAAGAGATTGAAGTAAATCCATACCTCACATAAGAGGAAGAACCCATAGAGATTCTGGCTTATGAGGTGAAGCAACTGAGGAACAAGCGGATACCACTGGTGAAAGTGCTGTGGAACCATCATTCGGGCCAAGAAGCTACTTGGGAACGAGAGCAGGATATCAGGAGATAGCACCCATAGCTGTTTAGAGACTGATACCAGGTAAAATTTCAAGACGAAATTTATTTTAAGGGGGAATTGTAACACCCTATTTGCATAGCTGGTACATTTTATCGTCTTGGATCGTATCGGTTCGGACAATTAAGAGAATTAGAACTACATCTAAGACACCTAGATAAGCCCTGAATACAAATTATTAGTAATTGCCAAATAGTTAAGTATAAAGAAGAAAAACAAAGCATAAAAAGTTAAATGAGCCAGGAGTCACAGCGATGGGTGACCTTCTCGGGAAATGACTGTGAGGTCAGTCTAAACTCAAATTTCGAACTGGAAAATGTAACGCCGTGGTCCTTAGGACTATTGCAAACACAGTGGAAAAGAGAAAATTATGAAAAAGAGTTGTTAAGCTGGTCAAATAATTAGGTCAGGGATTCGGAAGAAATATCGAATAACTTGCAAACCGGATTGAACCAGCGGGGGCAATTTGGTCAATTCACCCCTAGAGCTGACTCCTGACCTAACTGCCCAATAAAATCAGAGAAAAGAAAATTTCAGAATCGAGAATTAAAATAAAGAAGTATAGAAAAAGAAAGGAAAAAGAAAAGGAAAGAAAAATAAGAATCATGACATCACTTACTATGTAAGTAGATGCAATAAAGGAATTATTAATTAATTAAATTATTTTAAGTTAATTAAAGAGGGATAAAAACAAATTAAAAAAAGACAAATAATCATCTTCTTCTTCCCACACATATGCTGTCCCTCTCTCTCTTGGGTTTCTCTCAAAAGTCCTCAATAACCAAACAATTTCAAGCTTTTAAAACCTAGCTTCACTCCATAAATCCTACCCAAACTTGATAGAAAACCTCTAATTAACTCTAAATTGGAAGATTGGGAGAAAGAAAGTGAAAAAATTGGGGGAAGAAATTGAAGATTCAAAAGTCTCACAAGAGGTAAGTTCTCTCTTTTAATTTAATTGGTTTATAAGTGTAGATTTAAGGTTGAACAAGTGAGAATTTCATGAAAACATGAAAAATTCATGCTTATAGGTAACCCCTAGAGAATTCGGCCAATATGGGAATATTGAGGTTCATGGAGTTTTATTGGAACTAAACATGTTAGAATGCTTGAATGAGTGTATAGATATAAATTATAACCTTTGATTTTATGAATTGTGTTAAATGGGGAATTAGGGTTCTTAACCTCTTGAAAATTTGGAAAAAAAAAAAGAATTTAGGAAATGGTCAAATGATATAAATGGCCTTAATGGAGGTTGAAAATGGTCAATTGTGACCATTTGTGGTGTGTGTGAATTGCTAGAACTAAGTTTCAATTCGGATTGGTTAGGGTCAGTATGCTGACAGCTTGACCTAGGTCCCTTTCAGGGATCAAAACTGAAAATTTACTAACCCAATTGGTATGAAATTAATTGGGAATGAAATTAGACACAAAATGGACCATTTTTAATTCAGGAATCATGCCCAGAAAATGGCATTAGGATAGTGAACAATTAGGCTAAATCTGGATTTGGGCACACTGCCCTGTACAAAAATGATCAAATGAACAGTAATTACTTACATAACTATAACTTGGTCTAGGAAGGTCCAAATGACTTGACTCTTATACCGATGGAAAGCTGAGACATAGTCCTACAACTTTCATGAAGAAAACAAACTCAAATTTTGACCATAACCTATCCGAAAAGTCACCTGCAATCAGCACACCAAAACTGCCAGTATCTAGAAAATGCCCAGAATTCTGGGTAACACCAAATCCAGCCAGCCCCATTCAAATAGTCATATCTTGGGCTAAAAAACTCCAAATGGAGTGATTCAAAAAGTGAAATAAAGTTAAGACAATAAGGAACAACTTCTATGAAGAAAACTTAGTCAAATTTCAATAGCAACTTGACTAATAGAACAGTGCAAAACAGGACACCAAATCTGAAATTTTGAAATTTCACCTAAGAGACTTAAAATTTGAGGAAACAACCAAAACCAATAAATTAGATAACCAAAATGTGGCATGTGGGTGAAATTAAAATTGTCATACCTATTAAGCATGAGAAAGTTAATAATTTGACTTGAATAGTGTCATAAATAGTAATCCCGAAAGGCAAAATTTTAAGAACGTTAATTTAAGCATATTAGGACTCAAAATAAGTAATTGTGAAATTCTTTAATAGATTTATTATAAATTATGATACTGAAACACTATAAGATTATGTGTTTTAGTTGAAAAAAATATTGGGAAAGAACCTGAGACATCGAGTCAAGGCCAAGAGGCGACTCACATAAGGTTTGTGTACAACATAAAATGCTCTTTAAATTTCTTTTTGGAAAATACATGAAATGAATTGTAATTTATTTATATTGCAAAATGGTGATTGAAATGTACACTATACTTTCGATCTAAATTGTTGGAAATTTAATGATATGTGTTTTAATTGTCAGTAAATATTTGGTAAATTGTTAAGATAGTTTTTAAACCATAGTGTCATGACCATATATTTGAATGCCTCACTAACATGACTAGTGGGAGGAATTAGTTTTGAATTTTGATTCCCTCTCTGGCTGAAGTGTTAAGGTGTGTGCCAGTAGAGGAAGAAATTGAATGGGTACCCATAGATTGAGCTAGCTAGCCTTGTGATTCCTCATAAGCCTCCGACTATTGAGAAGAACATTATTCTGATGGCATGATATAACTGTGTGTTTTTATAAAACCTGTTTTGAGACTTCCGAATGAGATTGCTTTGACTAAAATTATAAATTGTCTTTTGCATCTACTTTTCATTTTTCAGTACTATATTTGAATAAATGTGATTTAAATTATGCATAAAATTTTATTTTAGTATGTTGTGAACCACTGAGTCATAGTACTCAGCGATAGCTGTTTATTACTGTCGCAGATAGGGAGACTAGTGGAGCAGCAGAGTGAGCTACTGAGGATCTCGGAGCTATATCCTTGAGATTTTGTCGGGTATAATTTTATACCCTAATTGTAATGTCTATTTTGGTGTATGTAACTGTATGTACATGTATAAAATGGTCTTGAGCAGTTGTATAGATTTTGTAATAATATTATTTTGGATTTTCTTATATAAATCTTGGGTTGATGAATGTAAATTGATTTTTCTTTAATGGAATATGAATGAAGTTATTTAGTATTATTTTTGAAGACAATTGAATTGAGAATTATTTTGAATTATGGAGTTGGGAGAAATGATATTGATTTGTGTTGTGGTAGTGTATTTAATGGGTTATCAGTAGACGGAGACGGTAATTCATTGGGTATACTACGGGATCATGTTATGCCTTACAAAGGGGTAAGGTGTGACAAACCACCCCCCGAAGTGGTAGAAACTAGTAGTTTATTTGATGGCTGATCTTAAATTGGAGGATATCCAATATCGGTAGGCTCATGTTGAGTATGAGCTGACAAGCCCATCTCTTCAGCTTGGGCCCTCTTCTGCGGCTGTTCTCCTGCCTTCACAGTAGCAGCCACTTTCTTTTGGAGAACTCATTTGGTGAGCTCCCTTTTTCTCTTCTTTGTATCTCTCTCAACCTTGGTCCCTGCCATATTTGCATATAAAAAGCAGTTTGTGAGTTCATATTAAGTTAAGAGAGCAAGAATTAGGGTTTTTACCCTTTTTAGGTCTAAGATTCGAAAGTTGTAGTGGGATGCTCTCCCTAGCCACTACATTGGCCAACCACCACTTTAATTCGATACTCACAACATCACCATTTAAATACCAATAAGTGTTATCTTGACTTTTTAACTTTGACACGACTGTGTAATGGCCCAGCCCACTGGCTAGTATTGTCCTCTTTGGCCCAGCCCATACTAGGCCTCACGGATTTGTCCTTTGGGCTTTTACACCAAAAAGCGCACTAACCAGTATTCCAAGACCACCCAATTTAAGTCTAGGATCTCTTTCATGCTTTGCCGATGTGGGATTTGCTCAAGGGAGCTTTCTCCCTCCCTTTTGGGACTCAGCGTCCTCGCTGAGGTTTGCCCCACCATCGCTCAAGAGGCCACAGGGAGTGCTTTGATACTAATTATGATGGCTCGACCCACTGGCTAGTATTGTCCGCTTTGTTTCAGCCCATACTAGGCCTCACGGATTTGTCCCTTGGGCTTTTACACCCAAAAGTGCGCTAACCAGTGTTCAAAGACCACCCAATTTAAGTCTAGGATCTCTCCCGTGCTTTAGAGCAAATCCCACTTTGGCAAAGCACATGAGAGATCCTGGACTTAAATTGGGTGGTATTGGAACACTGGTTAGGGTGCTTTTGGGTGTAGAAGCCCAAGGGACAAATCTGTGAGGCCTAGTATGGATTGGGCCAAAGTGGACAATACTAGCCAGTGGGCTGGGCCATCACAATTGGTATCAGAACACTCTGCGTGGCCTCTTGAGCGATGGTGGGGCAAACCTCAGCGAGGACACTGAGTCCCAAAAGGGGGGGGGGGGGGAGAGAAATGTCCCTTAGGCAAATCTCACATCGGCAAAGTACCGGGATCCTGGACTTAAATTGGGTGGTCTTGGAATATTGGTTAGCGCGCTTTTAGGTGTGAAAGCTCAAGGGACAAATCAGTGAGGCCTAGTACGGGCTGGGCCAAAGCGGACAATAATAGCAAGTGGGCCAGGCCGTTACAGATTGCCTCTTTATCCAAATTTAGGATGATATCTACCTAAGGCCTCTCAGCTAGGTAATTCTAACTCCTCAGAACACCCTCAAAACCATGTGGATTCTTACCCTGAAGTACAAAGAATTCTTTTTTTCAATTCTTTGAAAAAGATAGGAGTTTGATGAAAAGCTCACAGTTTGGCTTTGCCTGAAAAAACTAATATTTTTCATTTTTTTTACTGCCCAAAGTGGTGTAGATTAGCAAAGGCCTTTGCTGTAGAATTAGATTTTTAGCCTAGCACAAACCTCAAAAAGCCACTGGAATTTGCTAAGAGTTCGGATGAAGCTGAGCTACAAAAATGCATTGATAATTCAGCACATTCTTATAAAATTGCTCCAGGGGAGATCATAGATCGACCTTCAACTGCTCCCTATAAACTATGATCTAATCTCCTTCCTTGAAGCTATAATTGGCAGAAAAACCCCCATGACATTTGATTAGCTCAAACATATCCCTTGAGAGATTAAACTCATCGCTTATTCAGTTAAGATCGAAGGATAATAGAATTGATGAAACCTCATACATCGGCAGTGATTCTTTTCTTGGCTTCTGAGCTATCTTTTTGCTAGGGTCAGTAGAGTTATGTAGGTTTAGCTCAATCTACTTCATCCACCTTAGCCCTCCCACTAGTTCCCACATCCTTATCGGAACTTTAAGAAAATTGAATGGACAGGTACTCGCTATTCTTTGACTATTGATGTCACTCATCCTCAAAAGGAAAAAAGAACAATAGAGAAGAAGAAAATAGATAAGAAGCAAAAGGGCAGTACTTTTTTTAATAGAAGAAGAAACTTCGATGGAGTCTTGCTAAGGTTATAAAGTCGCCGGTTGGAGGAAATTAAAAGAATTTAGAGAGAGCAGGATAAAAGCAAAATTCATACAGGAGATGCTCATATCTATAATGGAGAGCATTAAATGATAAAAAATTCAAAAAGTTGCTAAAAACATCACCTTGAACACCAAAAATAACCATTTATCTCTTGCAACTTTTGAGAGAAAAGCCATCAATGCTCATTGGGTTTTGAAAAAGCATTATCTTCTAAACTTAAAGATTCGGACTTGGCAGGGTACTAATGATATAAAAGGCTAATAAACCAACTTGGTTAGAGCTTGCCCATTTGAGCCTAGAACTGGATAGAGCCCACCCATTCGAGCTTAGAACTAGACAGAGCTTGCCGATTCAATCTCAAAACCCAATACCTAAAGGAATCGAGCTCTGAGTAGATCTTTGAGAGCGTTTCAACCTGTTTTGAGAGATTGGACAAACCGAAGAGATTGGTACTCTCCTTAAGTTTGGACCAAATGAATATCATGCCACTGATCATGCCTAATTCCTAGCATAATCTGAGGATGATTATCGTTATAACTTAAATAGGGAATTGGCAAAGATCTGACCAAGATTTCATCCCAATCACTATATAAAAAAGGTAAAGCTTCAAAAACAGGTATGCAAACAAAACACTCTAACTTCAATATATTGAATATTCGATTCATAATTCGATTACTAACTAAAGCGTTGAAGTGATTGCCAAGCACCATTGGCTCTCACTTGTTCTTTGACTTTCAGGAGACTCTCAATCCAGTCAATTTCTAAAGTTAAATGAATATCGTGTCTGTTAAAGTTGTAGTAAATATTATAAAGAAAAAATAATTAAATTATGTATTTTTAAATCGATAGAGTTTTTATTTCTAAGTTAGAAATGTATCCTTGGTCCGTTTCTAAATTTTTAATCAAAATTATAGAGAAAAAAAAATTTTATTATGGAATTAGAAATGGATTAGATATTTGTTTCTAAATTTGAAATGGATAATTTGCTCATTACTAAATTTGTAGTAAATATTGTACAGAAAAATAATTACATTATTGATTTTGAACTGAGTTTCCATTTGTAATTAGAAACAGATTCATCACTAGTTTTTAAATTTGCAATAAATAATAAAAAGAAAAATTATTGTCGAATTTACAACTTTCTAAATTTGAAATGAATACATTGTCTATTTTAAAATGTTTTTTTTCTAATATGATGCAAATTCTAGTGCCATTTGTTTATGCATAATTTAGCGACAAAATGGTCTTCGTTCTAAGCCATTTCTAATACCTTTACAATTTTAATGATAATATTCAGTTTGAAATTTATTTGAGAGTAGAAATGGAAAAAAAAAATCTGTATCTAAATTTCATTTTTAGTCAGTGTATTTCTTCTTGTAATGAATAATGCACCATAGATGAGTGTTTCTCTAACAATTCAACTCAAAATTGTTGAGAAGCTGCCTCATCGCCTTCATAACCATCTCTAAAACTTGATTGAAGCTCTAATAGTTCATATTAGCATTTCCCAACCATTAAAACCTTTAATAAGAATTCCTATTAGTGCATTCATCCCTTTTAGATTTAAAGTTGTATTGAAAAAAAATCAAATGCGTTTACAAGATTAAAGTGAATAAATCTTATTTCTAGTGCAAAAACCAAAGATGGATGACAAAAAAACTAAGTGAAACTAAATAATCTTAAGAAAAAAAAAAGGGAAACTAGAAATAGGGTTGCCATCGATCTCCATGATACTAATGGCACTTGAAAAATAAGCCTGATGAGTGGAGTTTTGAGAGCAAGTTAGAAAGAAAATTTAATAGAAGGTAGTAGTAACAAAAATGGGTTAGTTAAGCACGTTCAAGTTAATTTGTATTGTCCTCTTTCGGATTTCATATTTTTTTGGATGGGTTTAAGTCATATTGTCACACCTTACCCTTTCATAAGATATGATATGCTCCCGTAATATGCCTAATGAATTACCGAAACACCTTCTACCGATAATCCATTAAATATATTACAAGGGATTTAACAATTTCAAATTCAATTTCAAATTAAAATTGTTGATAAAATTTTAAGAAAAATGCCTTCAAATTAATTAAGAAAAGAAATAAGCTTCTTTAAAACTTAACGAAATTTGAAGAAAATTCAGCGTGGTGACGGCTAAAAATTCAACTACTCAAAAATTTTAAACCTGTTAAATAAAACCTGTATCAATAAATATATATCACAATTTCAATAAATCAACATTTCATCAAATTCTTTCTTCATTCACAACCAAAAGAAATAAATTCTTACAAATTTACATTCATTTGATGTTAATAAAATAATATTATATCACTTTGGTATAACTGCTCAAATAATTCTTACATATATATATAGTCATTGTTTACATCTGACATGAAATACAAAGGGGTAAACTGTCACATCCCGACTTAGCGGGCCCCAGCTCAAGCCCCTCTCTGGGTGGCCATCTTGCCGGCGTACCCCCCTAGAGGCCGGCGGTGCGACTCACAAGGTACTGTCCGCTTTGGTGGAGTTCAATCCCTTCGCCCTGCAGAGCTAGGATTCGAACCCTTATCACCTCACGGGTTTGCTTCGCCTCTTACCAATTGAGCTGTATATGCTATGCACCCAGGAAGTACAAAGATGTATCATGACCTGAAGCTTCAGTATTGGTGGCCTGGTATGAAGAGGGACATAGCTGACTATGTGACTAAATGCTTGACATGTCAGCAAGTCAAGGCAGAACACCAAGTTCCATCAGGTTTGCTACAGCCTATACGCATACCTGAATGGAAATGGGATCGGGTCACCATGGATTTTGTAAGTGGTCTACCTCTCACCCGGAAGAAACATGATGCAGTATGGGTGATAGTTGATAGATTGACAAAGTCAGCACACTTTCTGCCAGTTAGGACTGACTACTCACTGGAGAAGTTAGCAGAATTGTATATCAGTGAGATAGTTAGACTGCATGGAATCCCACTTTCCATCATATCTGATCGAGACCCAAGGTTTACATCGAGATTTTGGAAGAAGTTGCATGAATCCTTGGGTACACAACTCCATTTCAAAGATGACTTTCCATCCTCGCATGATGGGCAATCAGAAAGAGTAATCCAGGTAAACAATTGAAACCAATGAAATTGATACAAATATTGAATTGAAATGATAACAATAACGTGAAATACTTATCAGGTCCTTGAGGATATGCTGAGGAGTTGTGTCATTGAGTTTGAGGGAAGTCGATAGATACCTCCCATCGCGTAATTTGCATACAACAATAGCTACCAAGCTAGTATTCAAATGGCCCCGTATGAAGCAATCGTATGGAAGAAAATGTAGAACTCCAGCAGGCCGACTGAATTGGGCGAAGACAAATCGGTAGGGCCGCACTGTGAAACAGTGAGGAGAAGGTGAAACTAATTAAAGCAAATCTGAAGGTTGCCTCAGACAGACAGAAATCTTATGCCGACCTGAAGAGAAAAGAAATAGAATTTGTGGTTGGCGACAAAGTGTTCCTTAAGGTGTCACCGTGGAAGAAAGTGTTGAGGTTTGGAAGAAAAGGTAAGTTAAGCCCTAGGTTCATTGGCCCATATGAAGTCATTGAACGTGTGGGTCCAGTGGCCTATAGGCTAGCTTTACCACCGTGAGTGGACAAGATCCACAATGTGTTCCACGTGTTCATGCTCGTAAGATATCGCCGATCCTTCACATGTCATCTCCAGAGAAGAAATTGAAATACGGCCGGATTTGACATATGAAGAAGAACCTCTACGGATCTTGGCTCGGGAAGTGAAAGAGTTGAGAAACAAGCAAATTCCATTGGTGAAAGTGCTATGGAGGCACCACAACACCGAGGATTCAACTTGGGAAAGTGAAGAGACGATGAGGCAACAGTTCCCTCAACTGTTTGCATCAGGTAAATTTCGAGGACGAAATTTAAATTAGAGGGGAAGAGTTGTAACACCCTCCCGGTAACCACTCCATACATCCTACTGTTCCGGTGACCAGTGTCGGTCCGGACAGCTAGAATGTCCGGAAAAATATTTAAACAAAAGTCAGAAACCATAATTAACTCAAATATTAATAAGAAAAATTTAGTAAAAATTTTAGAAATAAAATACAACCGAGTTAAATGAGCCGGTGCCCTAGCGATGGGTAACCGGAGGGAAGTTGCGGTTCTCGCAACGAGGAGCCTTAGACCCGGGGGAAAAATTATAAAATAATTTTTGGGACTCCAAAGAAGGGTAATTGAGGTTCCCATGGCATTAGAATGCCAAGAAAATACCTAGAAAAATTTTTTAATCGGTACAGCCAATTTTGACCCGTTAAGCCAAACGGAGGGCATTTTGGTCATTTTGCCTTCAGAGGTGAATTTTGGCCGACTTGTCCAGTTAAGTAAATAATTATTATGACTCAAAATATGAATAAATATTGCTAAAAATTAAATTGAAATGTGGTAGAAAAGAAAAGAAAAGAAAAATGAAATAAAAAGCAAATTATGACAAATTATGATGTCATTTAAAAATTTCCTCCAATCACAATAAAATAACCAATTAGTTAACCAATAAAAGAGACTAAAAATGGGCTAAAGGAATTAAAAACCAGCTGCTCTTCTTCTCCTTCTTCTCCACCAAAACGTGAACCCTTCCCTTCCACCCTCCATTGGAGCTCAACCAAGCAAGCTTGATTTCCTACCTTGTCTCACCATAAAATCCTAACCTAGCTTCACTAAAACTTGCCCTAGCACCTTGCTAAAGCCTTTGGCAGCCAAGAAAAGCCAAGAAAGTGAAGGAATTGCTTGGGAAAATTCTGCCCAAACAAGGTTAGTGCGTATATACATCTAAAGCTTTTTAAATTCTATGCTAGAGACTTGGAATAAGTAGGAATTTGTGACTAAAATGAATGAAATCTATGTCTATCCATGCCCTAGGTTTCGGCAGCCCTATTGAATAAAAAGGAATGAGTGTTTTGATGGACTTAAAGTGGACTAGAGATCAAGATTAGACCATGTATGCATGTGATTATGGAATGAGATAGTTAATTAAAGCATGTTGTAAAAATTCATATGGAAATTAGGGTTTGGAAAGGTGAAAGTGTGACTTGGCTTAGGAAATTGTTAGGGCACATTGTAATGGTCAATTAGTGACCATTTTAGATGTGTTGATCATAAATGGGACAGAAAAATGAGATTGCAAAGTGAGGATTGCAGGCTGCCTAGGACAGCAGCATAGGGACTGAAAATTCAGTCCCTTTGCACTGCCATAACTTGGGCAGTGGTAGTCCAATTGGTGTTTGGCCAATTGGACATGAAACTAGGCTTATAATGACACATTTTTGCTGAAGAAACCATGCCCAAAAGACCAAAGCAAAAGGGTCAAAACTCAGCCACAATCCGGATGCCCTGCACTGAATTCTGCAGAATTTGCCAAATGAACAGTAACTGTTCATTTGGCCATAACTCACTGTAGATTTGGTCAATTGGCCTGAAATTTTTACAGCAACAAGTTAAGACATATACAAACAACTTTCATGAAGGAACCTACCCCAAATTATGGCCAGAACCCATTCAACCAAGTGACTCAAGTTACTGTTCATGCACTGTAGATATGGTAAATTTCTGCAGAATGCATATCCGGACAGCTTGGGTTTTTGAGCCATATCTGTAGCTACAAAACTCCAAATGGAGTGATTCAAAAAAGGAAATTCAACTAGACAAAATAAGGAACAACTTTCATGTTTTACATTTCCTCAAATTCCAACAGTAACAGTGTCCAATGGAACAGTGAAATTGACTCACCAAAATTGAAAAATCTGTTTGTGTTGAGTTACACTTTGGAATGGCAAAAACACTTAATGCCAACAAGTTTTAAACACCAAATGTGGTATGTTGGGAGTGCCAAAGTTGATGTACACATTTTTATTCTAAAAGTCAACATTTTTGTTGACCAATGATGAATAGTGACACCAAAAAAGTTGAAATTCACAAATTGACAAATTTAAGAGTTTCAAATGCCCTAGTATACCTAACAAGATTGGTTTGGATAGTTTGGCATGCCAATAGGGTTCAGTTAGCAGTACTGCACATGGCAAAAATGCCATTCTGTGATTTCATGGCTTTTGGCCATTCTGACTTTGCATTGAGACTTGGCCTTGTGCCTGATATTATTTACAGCTTGTTAGCTGTTCTGTTGCACACCGGGAGATGCATATGTGACCGATGGTGTGACGGCCCGAGGTACTAGGTACCCAGTGCCAGTTTACCCGTTATCCAGTCCAGTCGTCTAGTGTAGGTTACTTGGGGCAACCAAATGAATAAAAGTGAACAACGTTAATGAAACAATGAATATATCAATACCAAACAAAGAAAGCATACACATTCTCTACACATTTATTTTCTTGCTATTTTCTTTTATTATATTATTGCACCACTAAGCATTATTGCTTAGCGCGATTCTTTTGCCACGAGTAGGTACAGGAGATCCCGAACGCGAGCCCAGTGACCACAGATCGGGTGAGTCCATCCGATCTGCTTCGCTGTCCGTGTCACCTCGTCACTGCGATTGCATTGGTAGGACACTAGATGTCATTTTGTCATTTTGTAATTAAATTTTTATTTCTCATATGTATTTGGGATTTATGTAATGTATTTTGAGCTTATTGTAAATAATAAAGATTTATGGTCATGTATGGTATTAATTTGAGTATTTAATGGTTGTTTATATATGAGAACCCTGAGAAAGGGATGTTTTGAGAAATGAAAAGGTTGTTGAGACCTGAAATTGACAAATTATTGAGATATTGATATTGAGTTTGGTGTTGATATTGGAGTTTGAGATGATGGAATAAAAATATTGGAAGTGTTTTTAACAGGTTCCGAAGAACGGTTTTCTCCATTTTTAGCTGGTACTCCGCCGGATTTTCTTAAAAATTTTCGGAACCTTAAATGAATGATACTTTTGATAAATGGTTTAAATAAATTGTATTTCATAAATTATATGCAAAAGCATTGTCTAAATTAATTGAGGAATATTAGAGTGTGCCGGTACACCAGGTGGCATTACTTACTCGGGTATACTGTACACGGGTAAGGGGTGTCACATAAACCTAGAATTACCCTGCTTGCAAAATGAATACTGCTCTTATTACTTTCACTCAGTTGTCTTTTCTTTTCCTCTACCTGTGACAACATAAAAATAGCTATCGCTAAGTATAAAGACTCAATGGTGCACAACTATCACTTTATAAAACCACCCCAAAACATAAATTGTCAAATTATAACAAAGTATTTAATATGTTCAATTTCCATGAAACATGAAAACAACATTAATATTCTCAATCATAAAAAAATCATTTATTTTAACAATACATTGATTATAACATTTAAAATCATCAGTGTTGCCAACATCTCACAGTTTAAGCAATGACACAAAATTTTCCATCAATGTCGTGTTGTACACCACAATAAAGCTATCTTAACCCCACTAGCTATTACTAATGGGGGAAGCAAAGCTAGCTAGCAAATATGAGTACACCCATCTGATCTCAACCTCAACTGGTAAACCAAAGAGGGAAGGTAACATAATCAATCTCAACTTCTCACGTGGTGGAGGAACATATCCAATCTCAACCTCATAAAATGAGGAAAACAATCAAAGTCTGTCATGCCAACTGTGGTTTTAAAACAATGTTAAAACAATTTCCATTCACATAAATGAACATTTCAAATCATCATAAATCATCATTTATGGTTGGCAATGCATCAATTTCACAAACACTTCTAAATCACATACATCTGGCCATCCCCTTTCTATAATAAAATCAATGGCTAAATGTCTGCCTTTTCAATACAATTACAAATTCTTTTCATCATTAAAAATATTCTCAAAATAATATGAACAATTCTCAAATACAAAGGAAATTCACATTTGGCTAGTAGAAAATCTTTCCTTATCATTTGCAAATTTAAAATGCAAGAAAATTTGAGTTGTGCACAAACCTTATTTTAGTCTCCTTTATTTGACTTAATTCTCCCCTTACTTTCAAGTCCTCTTCTTCACTGAAATACACAATTTTAAAAGCTTCAATACTTATTCTAACTATCACTAATAGCTAACCAATTAAATTCCTAGTGAAATTCCTAAGATGTTACACATTCTAACTATTCCAGATATAAGGAAGAATTTGAACATGTCCTTAGAACTCAATTTCAATCAAGTTTCAGTCATAATTTGTCAGATTGGTCTTCATAAAAGTTATTTCTCTATGTATTAGCTTTAATTATCATTTTGAATCACTTAATTTGGAGGTCTAGATCATTAGTTATAGCCAAAAAACCAAGTACTATTCTAGGGCACCTTATTATTTCAGGTTTTCCAAATTTTTACCTAAATTTGCACTTAATATCCGAGCACTTTATACTCAGAATTTGTACTAAGTCTCTGAAGCAAAGTTTTAGACCTTTGTCTTAAGTTTCCAAATCATTTTGTAGCACCTAAATTGGAGATGTACAAAGGAAGATATGCCTTGATTACCAGACGGTGGTCATAGGATAGAATTGCTGAGTTGCAGGAATTTTAGTTTTGAAATTCTGACTTACTCCAAAATTTCAACCACTTTTCCCTAAGAATTAGGTCTGGGTCAAAACTTAGAAATTGTAGGCCTATGTCTTAGGTTTATTTTGGCTTTGGAATCATTTAATTTTCATTTGTGTAGCTTGAGTTATGGTCATTTTACCAAAACTGTTTAGGTGACAAATTCTCAGGTTTCAGGTCAGTTCTAGAATCCAGGCAGAATTCTAGACTCACTTTGTCAAGCAAATTCAAGTAGGTTACAATCATAATTTAGCATCATTATCTCTATATGAATTATTCCCCTATGTCTCAGGATTACACAGGTTAAAGAATTGCTCAATTTGGAGTTTTGTAAAGTGAGTTATGCTCAATTTAGTACATATAATTTATTTAGTCAGTTTCAAAGTTTCCAGTTTTACATTGTCGGATTCTAGCCCTAATTTAAGTATCATTTGGTCATTTTCAGGGTAAGTATTCTTCATAAAAGTTTTAGCATATTATCTTAGCTTTCATTTCCCATTGGTTTCACATCATTTAGAGTTATGTAGCTCAAGTTATGAGCATTTAACCTCACTGAACTCAAGCTGTCCAGATTCAATACTTAAGGCACAACATCAATTCGTTTAATTTCCTCACCAAATCATTAACGTTTCTCAACAAATACATACCAAATAATCATAATATAACCATGATAACATTAAATAAGCTTCATACTTTGAAAACCCTAATTGCATAAAAACCTTAATTCCCATCTTCCAAATTCAATCAATTTCAAGTTCATAAACCATGTTTACAACTTCATTCAAGCCTAGAATTCAAATTAATGGCATCAAAACATAAAACCCCTAACTTCTTCATCTTGACCAAATTTTCCTTTCTCCATAACATATATGATTTCACTCAATTTTCATAGTAATCTCCACAATTGAACTTAAATTCCATAAATTCATAACTAAGTAAACTCAAATTATAACTTACCTCAATTGACTAACTTTCCCTCTTCACAATTCTTCCAAATTCTTTGTATTTTTGCTTGCTTTCTTCAAATTAGGGCTTAATTCAAGGGTTTTTCTTGATTTCCTAGAAAATTTATGGAAGAATTTAAGGTTTTAGAAGCTTGGAATGATGCATCAATGGAGGAATGAGAGGGAGAGTGGGACGACACAAAAGGAAGAAGAAAGAAGATGATGGTAGATGATGTGTATAAATGAGATATTTATTTTATTAATTAATTTTGTCTTATGTGTAGAATTATCTAAATAATCATAATAATAATTTTAATTATAATTATCACAATTCATTAATTCCCTCTATGTCCCCTTTAATTTTTTTCATACTTCTTTCAATTAATTAAATCCCATTCTAATACTTCAATCTCACTCATTTTAATTGAAATTTCGATCAAAAGTTAGCTCTTCAAGTGAATTGACCAAAATATCATTTATCGGGTTATAGTTCATCTTTTTCAATAATACCGATTAAGTCCATAACCTGATGGTCACTTTGATTTTTATCATGCTTAACTTAATTAATTTTTATTTTATTTTTAGTTTTCAAGTTGGCTTTGAATAATACTATTCACAGACCAAAAATAGTATTATTTAGAGCTCGAAATTCTTGGGACGTTACACATATTATTTTGGGTCACTGAATAGATTATTTATATGGCGCGTTGTGGTATATTCTCATGGTCTGTGGTCGTCATTGAGTTAAATAGTGCGTAGAAAATGAATGGAAATTTAAAGGATAAAGCACACCTTTTGTTTTATTAGTTAGTTGCAATTGTTTCTGTTAGGACTAAGTTCGCAAGCTACCAACACTTTTTTGTTTCTTTGTTTTCATGTATAAAAGATGAAACTTTTCCAAATTCTCTATGATAAAATTGTTCATGGTATCGAAGCATTTTTCCTGTGTAACTTTCTGGTAACTGATTTATTCTAGTGTTAAGTTTGAATTTCAATGATTTGAGATCTAGTTTTTTCCCCCTCAAGGATCAAAGGAATATTTGTATTCTTTAATGGCTAAATTTAGTGTTCATTGTGAATCAGTTCAAAATCAAGAAACTAGAGATCACGAAACTAATAACAACAATAAGAATAAAGATGAAATGCTGAATATGCACAATTTTGATAATCCAGGGATGATCCTGGTGAGTGCTACTTTGACTAATAGTAATTACCTATCAACTTTGACTGGTAGTAATTACCTATCATGGAGCAACATGATGATGATAGCTTTGAGGGCAAAAGATAAGTTAGGTTAATTAATGGAAAATGTAAGAAGCAGTAGAGGGTGGATAACATGGCGACCTCTTGGATTGTCGAAGCATTCCTATGTGTAACATCTACAAAGGAGTTGTTAAAGGAAATTAAGTAAAGGTTTAAGGAAAGCAATGGCTGACAACTCTATCAACTTAAAAGAGATAAGTTATTTTACACAATCTATTTTGGTATATTTCACAACGCTTGAGAAGCTATGGGATAAATTGGCTTGTTTGGAGACCTGCGCGTGTCACAAAGCATGTCTCTAAAATTGATAATGATGATAAATTGATCTAGTTTTTTAATGGGACTTAATGATGCATATGACCATGTTAGGAACCAAATATTACTGATGAAACTATTTCCAAATGTAAAAGAGCATACTATATGGGGTTAACGGTTGAGAAATAAAGAGAGGTGGGTAATGTGGTTAATGAAGATTTTAATGCTGCATTAGTTGTGTATCCATAGAAATTTAAGAATGAAGCAAGAACTAATGAGACTCAAATAAGAAGAAAGGCCCTAAGAAGGATAACTGTAACACTCCTATTTGCATAGCCATGTATATTTCATTGTTTCGGTGATCGATGTCGGTCCGAACAATTAAGAAGATTAGAACCATGTTTAAGACACCTAGAAAAGCCCTGAATAGAAATAAATAGTGAGTACCAGATAGTGAAGTATAAATAAGAAAAATAAAGCATAAAATGTTAAATGAGCCTGGGGTCACAGCGATGGGTAACCTTACTGGGAAGTGAGTGCGAGGTCAACTGTAATCCTAATTTTGAACAAGAAAAATTGACACCGCGGTCCTAAGGACTATGGTGAAGCTAGTGGAAAAGATAAAATCACAAAAAAGAGTTGATAAATAGGTCAAATAAATAGGTTAGGACTCCAAAAGAAATACCAAATTATATGCAAACCGGATCAGACCGGAGATGGGCAAATTGGTCAATTCACCCTTAGAGGTGGCTCATGACCTAACTGTCCAATAAAATCGGAGAAATGAAAATTTCGAAATATAGAATTAAATTAAAGAAGTTATGGAAAGACAAAAAAGAAAAGAAAAGAAAAGAAAAGAAAAGAAAAGAAAAAAAAAATATATATATATATAGGAATTATGATGTCATGCATGATGCAATAAATTATAAAATTTAAAATTTAGAATTATGGGATAAAATTAGCCTTAGAAGACAAAAGAAGATAAAGACAAAATAAAAAAAAGGGGATCATCTTCTTCAATTGGAGTCCCATGGCCGAATGACCCTTCCTCTCTCTCTACACATTTTTGTCAATTTTCTCACTAGATTTTCCCCAAATCTTTACCCTAAAACACCCATTAGTCTTCATTAAAAATACTCCTTACCTCTTGAGGAATCACTTGGGAGCAAAAAGAAAGTGGAAGTTAGCAAGCTTGGAGATTGTCTCTAAGAAATGTTAGTGAATATTAGTCTTTTATGTTAATTTATTCTTGGAAATTAGCTTAACGATGATCAACTAACTAAGAAATTGAAAGATTGAAAGAGAATATGAGTGAATTTGGGGAAGTGAAATTTCGGCCCACATGAGGAAACTAGGGTTTGCATGATTTGGAGGAAATTAAAATGGTATGTGAGCTTAATTAAGTGTAAAGAAGAAGATTATGCACTTTAATTGTGTCAATTGCATAAGTTGCCAAATTTAGGGTTCTTGAGTTCATGGAATTTGGGAAAAGAAATTGGAGGAAATGGTCAATTGATGCAATTGACCCTAATTGAGGTTAGAAATGGTCAATTGGGAGCAATTGTGATGTGTTTGAATGAATAGAAATGAAATGCAATTCAGATTTGTGAAGGGTCCCAATTTGGCAGTTTGACCTAGGTCTTTTTGAAGGACCAAAACTGAAAATTTACTAATCCAATTGGTATGAGGTCAATTGGGAATGAAAGTAGACATATAATGACACAATTTTCATGTCGAAACCATGTTTATAAAATGATATTAAGTTAGTGAATAATTAGGTCAAATCTGGGTAATGTGCACTGCCATTGTACAGAAATGACCAAATGAACAGTATTTATTCATTTGGCCATAACTTGGTGTAGGAAGTTCCAAATGACCTGAATTTTATACCGATAGAAAGATGAGACATAGAACTACAATTTTTATGAAGAACAAAAATCTAAATTCTAACCATAAACCATCCAAAAAGTGAGCTGTAATCAGCACACCAAAACTGCCAGAACCAAAAAAGTGCCCAGAATTCTGGGTTAACCTATCCAGCCAGCCTTAGTAAAATGGCCATATCTTGGCCTAAAAAACTCCAAATGGAGTGATTTAAAAAGGGTATTAAAGTTAAGATAATGAGGAATAATTTTGATGAAGGACACTTAGCCAAATTTTCACAGTAACCAGACCAATAGAACAGTGCAACACAGGGGACCAAAACTGAAAAATTGAAAATTCTCTTAGGAGACCTGGAATTGAAATGGCAACCCAGACCAACAAATTTGACACTCAAAATGTGGTATGTGAGTGTAACTGGAATTCACATACCTATTATACATGAGAAAGTTAATATTTAGACTTGGATAGTGCTATAAATAATAACCCTAAAATACAAAGTTTAAGGAGTGCTATTTTAAGCAAAATTAGGGGTGCAATTAAGTAGACATAAAATTTATTATTGGAATTATTATAAGTTATGATACTGAAACACTATAAATTATGTGTTCAGTTGAAAAGGCTATTGAGAAAGGAAAGGAAACATCGAGTCAAAGCCAAGAGGCGACTCGTACGAGGTTTGTGCACAACATAGAAACTTTCTGTGAATTTTCTTTTGCAAATTGTTTTGAATGAATTGTGAACATTAAATTGTGACTTTATTTGTATTGAAAAATTGGATTGAAAAGAAAAATGTGTTATTGATCCAAAATGTTGAGAAAATAAACTATATGTGAATTATTGACTTTGAATGTTTAGAAAACTGTTTAAATGGTTTGAAACAATAGTGTCATGACCAAATGTCTGCATGCCTCACTAGCCTGACTTGTGGGAGAAATTAGTTTTGTATTCCCTCTTTGGCTGAAATGTTGATGTGTGTGCTAGAAGAGGAAGAAATTTGAATAGGTACCCATAGATTTGAGCTAGCTACCTTGGTATTTCTCATAAGCCTTTGGCTATTGAGATGAAAAATATATTGATGGCATGATATGACTGTGTGATTTTATAAAAATTGTTTTATGGCTTCTGAAGTGAAAATTTCTTTAATTAAAGTTTTAAATTGTGTTTTGTATTTGTTTATCATTTCTAGTACTGTATTTGGACTAATAATGATTTAACATATGAATAAATTGATATTTTTGTTATGTTGTGCACCACTGAGTAATTGTACTCAGCGATGGCTTTTCCTTGCTGTCGCAGGTAGAGAGACTGGTAAAGCAGTAGAGTAAGCTGCTAAGGATCGAAAGTACTACATTTTGGATTTTTGTCTGATATTAATTTATACCCTTTTGTACATATTTATTTTGATGTATACGACTGTATGTATGTTTTGTAATTGGTCTTGAGCAGTTGTACAGTAAATTGTAATAGTATCATTTTTAGAGTTATGTAGTAAATTAAACTTATGGATGTAAAGTAAATATTTTAAATGCAATGTGATGAGTTGATTTAATTGTTTTGAAATATTGTGAATTGTGAAAATTTGAGTTTATAGTTGGTATATTGGAGGTTAGGGATGGTGATTGAAATTCATTTTGGATTTACAGGTTAAAATTTTTGGTTTTACTCAATTATAGACGGCACTCTGCCAAAATTTTTACAAAATTTGTGGAAAAATAAAATTTGGCAAAATTTTTACCTAACATTTAAACTTCAATTAAAAATTTTTAAGACTTGTTAAAGTGCTCACCACCTACAAAAGAAGATAAAATTATTTTAAAATCCCTTGTAGTGTATTTAGTGGGTTATCGGTAGGCGAAGTTCGGTAATTCATTAAGTATAATATGGGATCATGTTATGCCTTACAGAGGGTTAAGGTGTGACATGTTTTAGTGGTATCAGAGCAAGTTTTTAAAGTATGTTTTGACTTGTGAATTTGCATAGCTTCTTTGATAAGTATAACTGCTCAATGTCCTTATTTGATACATACAGTACATTACATTATAAATATGAACTAATGGAGAGAAATATCTTTGTGTTATTTGTTCAAGAGGTATAATACCCTCAAATTGAATACCCTCAAATTGAAATGGAAGAAGGGGACCGCTCAGTTAAGTACTCTGTAGAGGCTGAGGCACAAGGGGAAGCCCCAGCCCTTCAAAATGTAAGCAGATTAATGGCACCAACCCCACTAATGCCGCAGTTTCCTGCACAATTTGCCTAGCAGATGGCTGCGATGTTCCAACAAATGGCTGGAAGCATGCCTACTCAAGCTCCACTTCAGACATCTATGGTGCAACTGCAGCCTCCAGCCACGCAGTATGACAAGCTGATTAAGTATGGGGCTACAAAGTTTAAGGGTACAGTAGACCCTTTAGAGGCAGAGCAGTGGTTAGAGAGAATGGACAGAGTGTTTAAGAAGTTGCATAGCACAGATGAATTGCAAATTCGATTACTCAGTTTCACTGCTACAAGGGGATGCGTATGATTGGTGGAAAACCATCCCCCATAGCTTGGTGGAACCTCCAGTGCTGACATGGGATAACTTCCTGTAACACCCTCACTGTAGCAATTCCGCACATTCTACTGTTCCGGTCACCGGTGTCAGTCTGGACAGTTAGAATGTCTGGAAAAATATTTAAACCAAAGTGAGGAACCATAATTAACTCAAATATTAAAAAGAAAAATTTAGAAAAAAGTTTAGAAATAAAATACAATCAAGTTAAATGAGCCGGTGCCCTAGCCAAGGGTAACCCAGTGGGAAGTTGCGGTTCTCGCATCTAGGAGCTCTAGACCCAAGAGAAAATTCATAAAATAATTTTTTGGACTCCAGAGAAGAGTCATTGAGGGTTTTATGGCATTAGAATGCCAAGAAAATGCTTAGAAAATTTTTTCAATCGGTACAGACAATTTTAGTCTGTTAAGCCAAATGGAGGGCATTTTGGTCATTTCGTCTTCAGATATGATTTTTGGCCGACTTGTCCAGTTAAGTAAATAATTATTATGACATAAATGTGAATAAATATTGCTAAAAATTAAATTGAAAATAAGTAGAGAATAAAAGAAAAGAAAATAAAAGAAAACGTTAATTATGACATCACCATGAGGTCATTAAAAGTGCTCCCACCAATCACATTTAAACAAGCTATTAAAAACCAATTAAAAAGAGGTAAAATGAGGTAAAAATTAACAAAAGCAATCTGTTTCTTCCCCAAACCAAATTCCAGCCGTTTCCCTCTCCATAATCCATTCCTCCATGAAAGCTTAAAGCAAGCTCGATTCAACCCACCAACTCACCTTGAAACCACAACCTTGCTTCACAAAAAATTGATCTTGCAACTTGAACAACCTCTAGGCAGCAAAAAGACGAAGGAAGAAGGAAGTTTTGGAGACTTGGAAGAGTTAGCAATTAAGGTTAGTGCCTATACTCACTTCCTTATCTTTTAATCCTTGTTAGGAAGACAAATTAAATGACAGTTTATTGAAAAATTGAACAAAACAATTATATTGAAGTATGTATGAAAATTGGCAGCCATGGGAGAAGTATGAGATTTGTTGATTTCTATGACTTGAATTGTTTAGAAGTGGTTTGGAATGAGATAACTTGAGTTATATGTTGAACTATGTGTGTTGGATGTGTTAGATGACATGAAAAGCATGAAATGGACACTTGGGAATTAGGGTTTGTGAAAAAATAGGAGTTTTGCTTATGAAATGGTATATTAACCTTGTAATGGTCAATTAGTGACCATTTGAATGTGTGTGAGGAGGAATTGAAGTGAGTAAGGATAATGGAGTTGAGTTTAGGCATGCTACCCTTGGGGACCTGCAGGACTGGTTGTGAGTCTAGCAGGTTTGGGCAGCCATAAATGGAGTTGTATAGGTTCAATTGGTACAAGGATAATTGGACATAAAACTAGACACATAATGACACAACTTTGGTGGAGAAACCCTGCCCAGAAAACCAAACCAAGTTGACCTAAAAATTGCCCTAATCTGGGTGACTTACATTCTGCCTGGGCAAAATGACTAAATGAATAGTATTTATTCATTTGGTCATAACCCAGTGTAGAAAGGTCCAATTGACCTGAAATTTTACCAGCAGAAAGCTGAGATATAGACCTACAACTTTCATGGGGAACACAAATCCAAATTCTGACCATAACCTAGTCAAATTGCCAACCAAACTTAGGTCACCAAATTTGGCAGAACCAAATTGCCCAGAAAATCTGGGCACAGGTCAATCCGGCTAGTTATGGTAAAATTACCATAACTTGAGTTACAAAACTCCAAATGGAGTTATTCAAAAAAAGAAATGTAACTAGACACAATAAGAAACAACTTTCATGAAGACAATTTTATCGAATTCCTACTGTACAAATGACCAATGGAACAATAAACTTAGTGCTTGAAATTTGAAAATTGTAAAGTAACCAACACTAAGCTTTGAAATGGTATTGGCAACCAATACCAACAACTTTAGAATGAAAAATGTGGTATCTTGGTGAACTTAGGTTCAATAAATTTATTATGTATTAAAAAGTCAACAATTTGAGTGAATAGTAATGTGAATAGTAATACAAAGACACAAAGTATAAGAACTAAATTGGAAGAGCAAATTAAGGTATGAAATTTGAAATCCATGAAATGTTCATGGATTACATAGAATAGAAATAGTAATTAGTGAATTTGAATGACTTAATGAATACCAAAAAAACTTGACAATAGGTAATTGAGACTTATACTCCTAACACCAATGGAATACATAATATATTAGCAATACAACTTGAAGTATGAGATGTACTTTACATGAATAGATTGTTGAATGTATAAATGAGATAAAAGTGTCATTTGGGATTTAGGTTCCCATCAAGGGAGAAAGGAAAGATGTTTTGAATGTGAATGGTACATGAGATCAAATGAATGTGAATTATAATTAGTATGAATATTTCGATGAATGCATAAATTACCTAAAAATGTGAAATTGAAAATTATGCTTCCATTGTAAATAAAATTAGAATGCTATAAAAATATAAATGAAAAATATAATGAAATGATGAAACATATAAACTCTTAATGGTACTATTGTGCCCATGTATTGCCTAGACATGTGTGTCAAATTTGATAGTTTGGCATGCCAATAGGGTATCGTTATAGCAGTACTGCGAAAGGCTTTATGCTTGTATTCATGGCTTTATGCCCGTATTCATGGTTTTATGCCCACATTCATGGCTTTTATGCCCGATTTTGTGTTATCATGGCTTTTTAGCCATACTGACTGCATACGTGGTTGATGTTCTGCGTCCCATGGTATGACGGCCCGAGGCACCGCGGTGTCTAGTGCCAATGACCCGTTATCCAGTTTAGTCAGCTTGTCATACGTTACTTGGGCAGAAAAATTTATTGAAATAAGTTAAAAATATTAGAAACTAAATAAATCAGTGAGAAAAATCTAAAAGGTATTAAACTAATATTAAGAATTTAATTATTATAAAATGATCCACAACACAGAAAATATTAAGAGAGTAAATAAAAGACTAGCAAAATAAGCATAATTTAAGTAATTATTAAAAATGCATCCTCCATAATAATATAAACATAAACTAAAAATTTAGATTTATTTGTACATTATATAAATGATTATTATAAACTTATGAAAGAAGATATTCTAGAGAGCAACATAAATGACGAAAAATATACTGTATAGTAAATTTCATATGAACCCAGTAAAATTCTTGAGTATAGAAAATATGCTCTAATTATTTTTATTTGTATACATTATTTCTTGTTATACTATTGCTCCACTAAGTAGCAATGCTTAGCGTGATGAAATTGTTTCCTTCGTGCAGATACTGAAGCCAGAACCTAATGGACGTTTGAGTGGGAATTTTGGGAGTCCAGATCTACAGAGTGTCAAAGGTTGTCACCTCCTCAACAATGCATGTAGATAGGGCCCATATAGATTATATTATGTATTTTGTACATTATAATTAGTTATTATTTGTAATGTAAACTATGAATTGTATGTTGACATATAGATTATGGAACTGTAATTAATTTGTAGATCATGTAAATTATGAATTTCTGTAATCAGTCTGTAAATCATGTAAATTAATGAAACTTGAGAATTTATATATATAAATTATGTATGAATGGAAATGCATGGAAATGAATATGAAATTGAGATATATGAATGAGATGTGAATTATGAGATGGTTATGAGAATAATTGATGAGATTTTTATTGTAAAATATTATTGAAAATTTAAAGTAGGTGAATAGTGAAGTATGCTAACTGATAATAAAATAGAGAAAACTCTGCTAGTTTTTTCGTTTAAAAATGATTAATATTAAAATATAATGAGATCAAATTATTAAGGAATAAAGTAAGATAAGATAGGGTGCTCTGGCATCAAATGTAGCACACTTTGCTCGGCTACACTATAGTCGGGTGAGGGGTGTTGCACTTCCTCAGAGAGTTCAGACAAAAATATGTCCCAGATGCTTATGTGGACTAGAAGCTACATGAATTTTTAAGTCTGAAACAAGGAAGCAGATCAGTGGCAGAATATGAAAGGGAGTTCTCCCGCCTGAGCCACTATGCAGGAAGTCTACTTTCTACTAGCAGAGAAAGATGTAAGAGGTTTGAGATCGGTTTGAAGCCCAGTCTGAGGATGCAAGTGGTCAAATTCTGATATAATAATTTCTCTGAGCTCATCTCTCAAGCACTTGAGTTAGAAAGAATTGAGTCAGAAGTGACATCGGTGAAAGAGAAAACAAAGAAGAAAGAGAAATCAGAAAAAGAGAAAAGTGGAAAGGCAGTGGATCAAGGTTCCAGTGGTGCTACTGGTAAGAGAAAGAATTTTAGGGGATCAAGCAGAGGTAGAAGGTTTGGTAGGGGTAGTTTTTTGGACAGAGACCCCTTAGTCTGATCAGTAAATGACCAGGAGTTCTCACCCTCCCAGCCCTTGTGAGACATGTGGTAAGACCCATGGTGGGATATGTTATTGGGCTTCTGGAGCCTATTTTAATTGTGAGGGTATGGGGCATCTCGCTAAAGACTGTATTAGCGCCCGTAGATTTGGGCCACCTCCTACTACTGCAGAAGGATCTATTCAAAGTTCTGCTACCAGAGGTTCACAACCAGTTAGTAGAGGTATAGGCAGAGGTTGGGGCAGCACCTCAGTCAGCCAGGGTACAGTAAACCAGTCAGAACAAGGTAGTGCTCTGGCTAGAGTCTACACGATGAGACAGAGGGAAGAAGCTAAAACTTCTGAGATTGTGGCTGGTACATTTTCTATCTCTAATCAACAAGTATTTGTGTTGTTTGATATGGGTTCTACCCACTCTTATGTTAGTGCTAGCATCATTAGTTCCCTTGCTATTCCATGTGCCAAAATGGGTTTTGAGGTGTTAGTAACTAGTCTGTTAGGACAAGAGGTCAGGGTCAACAGAATGTATAGAGATTGTCCTTTAGTGATCCAAGGACATATTTATCTGTCCGATTTGATTGAAATGCCCTTCAGAGATTATGATATCATCTTGGGCATGGATTGGTTAGCCAGGCTTCATGCCATGATTGACTGTAAACTGAAGACGGTCACTTTTGGTCTCTCTCTGTACGGTGATGTGGTAATACATGGGGAGAGGCAGTTATTGTCATTAAACATTATTTTGGCTGCATTGGCCAGAAAAATGATCAGAAAGGGATGTGAAGCATACTTGGCATATGTGATAGACACCCGAGTGGGGAGTCCAGCATTGAGGGACATCCCTATAGTATGTGACTTTTCGGATGTGTTCCCTGATGAGTTGCCAGGATTACCTCCGAAAAGAGAAGTGCAGTTTGAGATTGATGTTATGCCTGGTGTGGATCCAATCTCCATAACACTATACAGAATGGCACCAACAGAACTAAAAGAATTGAAAATACAGTTGCAAGAGTTGCTTGATAAGGGCTTTATTTGTAACACCCCTATTTGCATAGCCTGGTACATTTTACTATTCCAGTGATCGGTATCGGTCCAGACAATTAAGAGAATTAGAACCACATCTAAGACACCTAGATAAGCCTTGAACACAAATAATTAGTAACTGCCAAATAGTTAAGTATAAAGAAGAAAAACAAAGCATAAAAAGTTAAATGAGCTGGGAGTCACAGCGATGGGTGACCTTCTCGGGATATGACTACGAGGTCAGTCTAAACTCAAATTTCAATCCGGAAAATGTGATGCCGCATTCCTTAAAACTATTGCGAACACATTGGAAAAAAGAAAATCACAGAAAAGAGTTGTTAAGCAGGTCAAATAATTAGGTCAGGGATCCAGAAGAAATATCGAATAACTTGCAAACCAGATTGAACCAATGAGGGATAATTTAGTCAATTCACCTCTAGAGCTGACTCCTGACCTAACTATCCAATAAAATCTAAGAAATAAAAATTTTGAAATATGGAATTAAATTAAAGAAGTATGGGAAAAACAAAAGGAAAAGAAAATTAAATTAAAAAGACTATTGACATCATAAAGCCCATGTAAGCATGACATCATCAACAAATTTAAATTCTAATTATTTAATTATGGATAATTACAAAGAGACAAATAAAGAAAATTAAAAGGAAATTTTTATTCTATTTTCTTCTTTTTCTTACCGGAAACCAATTCTCTCCTCTCTCATTTTTTTCTTTTCCTTCCCTCCATTAAAGCTCACTTTGAGCTTTTGTAATCCTAAATTACCAAATAAATCCCTTAGAAAACTTGTAGAAATCCTCAAATTGAGCCTTAAGAAAAAGATTTGAAAGAAAAAATTTGAAGAAAATTAAAGAAACAAGAAGTTAGGAAAGCCTCATATAAGGTTAGTGAAGATATTTCTAAATTTTTCTTTATATTCATGTTTAAGCATAAGAATTAAGTTAGAAATTGCTAAAAATGAAACAAAAATAACATGTATAGAATTCCATGGAATTTCAGCCAACTTGAGATGTGGTAGGAATTAATTGAGTTTGATTGAATTAAAGTTGTAGATGAACTTGAATAAGTTGATTGATCATGTTTATATGCTTTGATTTAGTGAGATGTAACAATTAGTAAATTAGGATTCTTAGCACTTAGGGTTTGGGAAAAAAATTATAGAAAATGGTCAATTGATGCAAATGACCTTATTTGAGTTGAAAAATGGTCAATTGTGACCATTTGTGGTGTGTGTGAATTATTAGAACCAGGTTTCAATTTGGATTGGTTAAGGTCAATATGCAGACAGCTTGACCTAAGTCCATTTAAGGGACCAAAACTAAAAATTTACCAACCCAATTGGTGTGAGGTCAATTGGGAATGAAACTAGACACAAAATGGACCATTTTTCATTTAGGAATCATGCCCAAAAAATGACCATAACTTAGTGAACAATTAGGCCAAATCCGGATTAGGGCACACTGCCCTGTACAAAAATGACTAAATGAACAGTAGTTACGTAAATGACCATAACTTGGTCTAGGAAGGTCCAAATGACCTGAATTTTATAGTGATGGAAAGCTGAGACATAGCCCTACAACTTTCATGAAGAAAATAAACCCAAATTTTGACCATAACTTATTTGAAAAACCACCTGCAATCAGCATACCAAAAACTGCCAATATCCAGAAAATGCCCAGAATTCTGGGTAACACCAAATCCGGCCAGCCCCATTCAAATAGTTATATCTTGGGTTACAAAACTCCAAATGGAGTGATTCAAAAAGGGAAATAAAGTTAAGACAATAAGAAACAACTTCTATGAAGAAAGCTTAGCTAAATATCAATAGCAACTTGACCAATAGAACAGTGCAAAACAAGACACCAAATCTGAAATTTGGAAATTTTACCTAAGAGACTTAAAATTTGAGGAAACAACCAAAACCAACCAATTAGGTAACCAAAATGTGGTATGTGGGTTAAATTGAAATTCCCATACCTATTAAGCATGAGAAAGTCAACAATTTGACTTGAATAATATTGTGAATAGTAACCCCGAAGTGCAAATTTTAAAGAACATCAAGTTAAGCATATTAAAGTTAGATATAAATAGATTTGAATTTATTTTTGGACTTATGATAAATTATGATACTGAAACACTATAAAATTGTGTGTTTCAGTCGAAAAGAATACCGGGAAAGAAGCTGAGGCATCGAGTCAAGGCCAAGAGGTGACTCGCATAAGGTTTGTGCACAACATAAATATTCTTTAAAATTTCTTTGCAAAGTGCATGAAATGAATTGTGATTTACTTATATTGCAAAATGGTGATTGAAATGTATATTATGCTTTTGACTTAAATTGTTGAAAGTTTAGTTGTATGTGTTTGAATTGGCAATAAATGTTTAGTAAATTGCTAAGACAGTTTTGAAACCACAGTGTCATGACCATATATTTGAATGCCTCACTAGCATGACTAGTGGGAGGAATTAGTTTTGAATTTTGATTCCCTCTCTAGCTGAAGTGTTGAGGTGTGTGCCAGTAGAGGAAGAAATTGAATGGGTACCCATAGATTGAGCTAGCTAGCCTTGTGATTTCTCATAAGCCTCTGGCTATTAAGATGAGTATTGTTCTGAATGGCATGATATAACTGTGTGTTTTTATGAAATTATTTTTAGACTTCCGAAATGAGACTATTTGACTAAAATTGTAAATTGTGTTTTGTATCTGTTTTTCATTTTCAGTACTATATTTGATTAAATATGATTTGAATTATGCATAAATTGTATTTTAGTATATTGTGCACCACTGAATCATAGTACTTAGTGATGGTCGTTTATTACTGTCGCAGATAGAGAGACTGGGAGAGCAGCAAAGTGAGCTGCTGAGGATCTCAGAGCTACGTTCTTAAGATTTTATCGGGTATAACTTTATACCCTGATTGTAATTGTTTATTTTGGTGTATGTAAATGTATGTACATATATAAACTGGTCTTGAGCAGTTGTATAGATTTTTTAATAATATTATTTTGGATTTTCTAATGTAAATTTTGAGATGATGAATGTAAATTGATTTTGCTTTAATGAAATATGAATGAAGTTATTTAGTATTATTTTTGAAGACAATTGAGTTGTGAAATATTGTTTTGAATTATGGAATTGGGAGAAATAACGTTGATTGTGTTGTGGTAGTAGTTGATTTTGATGAAATGAATTATTGGAAGTGTTTTTTTTAGGTGTTTGAAGAACTGTTTGTCCCAAATATAGATGGCACTCTGCCGAAATTTTTCCAAAATTTGCATAAAAATAAAAATGGACAAAAATTGTAACGAGTTTTTAAACTTCAATTAAATGTTTTGAATACCTACTAGAAAAGATCACCACTTTTAAAAAGTAAGAAAATTGTTTTAAAATCCTTTGTAGTGTATTTAATAGGTTATCGGCAGACGGAGTCAGTAATTCATTAGGTATACTACGGGATCATGTTATGCCTTACAGAGGGGTAAGGTGTGACATTATTCGCCCTAGTGTGTCACCTTGGGGAGTGCCAGTGTTGTTTGTTAAGAAGAAAGATGACACTCTCCGCTTGTGTATTGATTACCGGCAGTTGAATAAGGTGACAATAAAGAATAGATACCCATTGCCCTGCATTGATGACTCGTTTAATCAACTAAAGGGTGCAGCTGTGTTCTCCAAAATTGACTTGAGATCTGGCTATTATCAGCTGAAGGTGCAAGAGCAGAGTATCCTTAAAACTGCTTTTAGAACTCGATATGGCCATTATGAGTTCCTGGTTATGTCATTCGGGTTAACTAATGCTCTAGCTGCATTTATGGATCTGATGAACACTATCTTCATACCATACCTTGACCAGTTTGTGGTGGTATTCATTGATGACATCTTAGTATATTTGAGGAGTGCAGAGGAGCATGATAGGCACCTGAGGATTGTGCTACAGACTTTAAGGGAGAAATAGCTATATGCCAAATTGTCAAAATGTGAATTTTGGCTAACAAAAATTTCTTTTTTGGGGCACATAATATCGGTAGAGGGTATTAAGGTAGATCCTAGTAAAATTGAAGCTATCCTTAATTAGAAGCCACCCAGGAATGTCACAAAAATTCACAGTTTTCTGGGTTTAGCTGGATACTACCATCAATTTGTGAAGGGGTTCTCTATGTTGGCTTCTCCACTGACCAAGTTACTTTGGAAAGATGTGAAATTTTAGTGGACAGATAAACGCCAGCAGAGCTTTGATGAGTTGAAGAGGTGTTTGACTGAAGCTCCAATCCTTACCTTATCTGCCTCGGGTAAAGAGTATACTGTTTATAGCAATGCTTCTCACAATAGGTTAGGCTGTGTACTGATGCAAGATCGAAATATCATTGCATATGCATCATGCCAGTTGAAACCGCATGAGAGGAATTATCCGACACATGACTTGAAGCTTGCAAGTATTGTATTTGCTCTTAAGATATGGAGACACTACTTATATGGGGATAAATGTTACATCTACAAAGATCATAAGAGTTTAAAGTATCTGGGCACTCAGAGAGAGTTGAATTTGAGACAAAGAAGATGGTTAGAACTGATTAAAGACTATGATTATCTGATAGACTATCAGCCAGGGAAAGCTAATGTGGTGGCTGACACCTTAAGTCATAAGACTATGGCAATTCTAAGAATTTCTCCTTTGTCCATGGTACATGAATTGAAAGCATTGTAAGCCAGCTTAGAAGTAAATGATGAGGGACAGACAGTAGTTGCATGGCATATACAGCCAGTGTTGACTGATCAGATTAAAATGGCTTCACAAAATGATGTGAAATATCAGAAATTGATGAAGGAAGCTCAGGATGGCAAGAAACCTGAATTCTCAGTGAGAGAGGATAGCCTACTGCTACACCAGGGCAGAATGTGTGTTCTTAATGACGTTGACTTGAGACAGATTATTATGAAGGAAGCACATAAGTCTCCTTTTGCTATGCATCCTGGTGGCACTAAGATGTACAGAGGACTAAAGGAGCATTACTGGTGGATGGGTACGAAAAGGGATGTAGCCAATTTTGTCTCCAAATGCCTAACTTTTCAGCAAGTGAAGGAAAAACATTAAGTCCCAGCTAGTTTACTACATCCACTACCAGTACCTGAGTGGAATGGGAGCAGATAACTATGGATTTTGTAATGGGACTTCCGAGGACACAGAAGAGCCATGATGCAGTATGGGTTATAATTGATAGATTGACCAAGTCTGCTCATTTTCTGCCAGTTCGGATGGATTATAATCAAGAGAGATTGGCTAAACTGTACATTGATGAGATAGTGAGATTACATGGAGTTCCAGTATCGATTGTATCTGACAAAGATCCTAGGTTCACTTCTAGATTCTGGGGTAGTCTTTAGAGAGCCCTAGGAACTAGATTGAACTTCAGCACGAAATTCCACCCACAGAAAGATGGCCATTCTGAGAGGCTAATATAGATATTGGAGGATATGCTACAGGCTTGTGTAATTGAGTTTGAAGGTAGTTGGGATATACACTTGGCTCTGATTGAGTTTGCTTACAGCAACTGCTACCAATCAAGCATTGGGATGCCTCCATATGAAGCTCTGTATGGCAGAAAGTGCAGAACTCCTTTGTGTTGGGATGAAGTGGGTAAAAGAAAACTGATTGGCCCGAAAATTGTTCAGCAGACAGAGGAGAAAATCAAACTGATCAAAGATCGACTCAAGGCTGCATCAGACCGCAAGAAGTCCTATATTGATCTGAAAAGGAGAGATATTGAATATGAAGTGGGTGATAAAGTATTCCTCATGGTTTTCCCTTGGAGAAAAATTATGAGATTTGGCAGAAAGGGGAAACTGAGTCCTCGTTTCATTGGACCATATGAGGTTCTGGAAAGAGTGGGTCCTTTATCATACTAATTGGCATTACCTCCAGAGTTGGAGAAGATACATAATGTCTTCCATGTGTCCATGTTGAGGAGGTATAGATCCGACCCATCTCATGTGTTATCAGTAGAAGAAATTGAGGTGAATGCAAACCTCACATATGAGGAGGAACCCATTGAGATTCTGGCATATGAGATGAAGCAACTGAGGAATAAGCAGATACCACTGGTGAAAGTGCAGTGGAACTATCACTCAGGCTAGGAGGCTACTTGGGAATGAGAAGAGGACATGAGCAAACAGCATCCACAGCTGTTCAAAGACTGATACCAGGTAAAATTTCAAGACGAAATTTATTTTAAGGGGGGGGGGGGGAATTGTATCACCCCCTATTTGCATAGCCTGGTATATTTCATTATTCCGGTGACCGGTGTCGGTCTGGACAATTAAAAAGATTAGAATCATGTTTAAGACACCTACAAAAGCCCTGAATGGAAATAAATAGTGAGTACCAGATAGTGAAGTATAAATAAGAAAAACAAAGCATAAAAGGTTAAATGAGCCAGGGGTCACAGCGATAGGTGACCTTATCGGAAAGTGACTATGAGGTCAATTGTAATTCTAATTTTGAACGATAAAAATTGACACCGCTGTCCTAAGGACTATGGCGAAGCTAGTGAAAAAGAGAAAATCACATAAAAGAGTTGATAAGTAGGTTATGACTCCAGAAGAAATACCGAATTATATGCAAACTGGATCAGACCAGCGAAGGGTAAATTAGTCAATTCATCCTTAGACGTGACTCATGACCTAACTGTCTAATAAAATCAAAGAAATGAAAATTTCAGAATACAGAATTAAATAAAAGAGGTTTTGGAAAAATAAAAAAGAAAAGAAAAGAAAATATATAAATATAGGAATTATGATGTCATGCATGATGCAATAAATTATAAATTTTGAAATTTTAAATTATGGGAATAAAATTAGCCTTATAAGACAAAAGAATATAAAGACAAAATAAAAAAAAGGGGGATCATCTTCTTCATTTGGAGTCCCATGGCCGAATGACCCTTCCTCTCTCTCTACACATTTTTTTCAATTTTCTCACTAGATTTCCCCCAAATCTTTACCCTAAAACACCAATTTTAAAAATACTCCTTACCTTTTGAAGAATCACCTGGGAGCAAAAAGAAGGAAGGAAGTGGAAGTTAGCAAGCTTGGAGATTGTCTCTAAGAAAGGTTAGTGAATATTAGTCTTTTATGTTAATTTATTCTTGGAAATTAGCTTAACCATGATAAACTAACTAAGAAATTGAAAGATTGAAAGAGAGTATGAGTGAATTTAGGGAAGTGAAATTTCGGCCCACATGAGGAAACTAGGGTTTGCATGATTTTGAGGAAATTAAAATGGTATGTGAGCTTAATTAAGTGTAAAGAAGAAGATTATGCACTTTAATTGCGTCAATTGCATAAGTTGCCAAATTTAAGGTTCTTGAGTTCATGGAATTTGGGAAAAAAAAAAAGGAGGAAATGGTCAATTGATGCAATTGACCCTAATTGAGGTTAGAAATGGTCAATTGGGACCAATTGTGATGTGTTTGAATGAATAGAAATGAAATGCAATTCGGATTTGTGAAGGGTCCCAATCTGGCAGTTTGACCTAGGTCCCTTTGAGGGACTAAAACTAAAATTTTACCAATCCAATTGATATGAGGCCAATTGGGAATGAAATTAGACATATAATGACACAATTTTCATGCAGAAACCATGTCTAGAAAATGACATTAAGGTAGTGAAAAATTAGGTCAAATCCGGGTAATATGCACTGCCACTGTACAAAAATGATCAAATGAACATTGTTTATTCATTTAGCCATAACTTGGTGTAGGAAGGTCCAAATGACCTGAATTTTATACCAATAGAAAGCTGACACATAGAACTATAACTTTTATGAAGAACACAAATTCAAATTCTGATCATAAACTATCCAAAAAGTGAGCTGCAATTAGCACCCCAAAACTGCCAGAACCAAGAAAGTGTCCAGAATTCTGGGTTGAACCTATCCGGCCAGCCTTGGTAAAATGGCCATATCTTGGCTTACAAAACTCCAAATAGAGTGATTGAAAAAAGAAATTAAAGATAAGATAATAAGGAACAACTTTGATGAAGAACACTTAGCCAAATTTCCACAGTAACCAAACCAATGGAACAGTGCAACACAAGGGACCAAAACTTAAAAATTGAAAATTCTCTTAGGAGACCTAGAATTGAAATGGCAACCAAAACCAACAAATTTGACACTTAAAATGTGGTATGTGGATATAATTGGAATTCACATACCTATTAAACATGAAAAAGTCAATATTTTGACTTGAATAGTGCCATTAATAGTAACCCTAAAATGCAAAGTTTAAGGAGTGCTATTTTAAGCAAAATTAGGGGTGTAATTAGGTAGATATAAAATTTATCATTGGAATTATTATAAGTTATGATACTAAAACACTGTAAATTGTATGTTCAATTGAAAAGGCTACTGAGAAAGGAAAGGAAACATGGAGTCAAGGCCAAAAGGAGACTCATATGAGATTTGTGCATAACATAGAAACTTTCTGTGAATTTTCTTTTACAAATTATTTTGAATGAATTGTGAACATTAAATTGTGACTTTATTTGTACTGAAAAATTGGATTGAAAAGAAAAATGTGTTATTGATCCAAAATGTTGAGAAAATAAACTATATGTGAATTATTGACATTTGAATGTTTAGAAAACTGTTTAAATGGTTTGAAACCACAGTGTCATGACCAAATGTCTGCATGCCTCACTAGCCTAACTAGTGGGAGGAATTAGTTTTGTATTCCCTCTATGGTTGAAGTGTTGAGGTGTGTGCCAGTAGAGGAAGAAATTTGAATGGGTACCCATAGATTTAAGCTAGCTAGCCTTGGTATTCCTCATAAGCCTTTGGCTATTGAGATGAAAAATATATTGATGGCACGATATGACTGTGTGATTTTATAAAAATTATTTTATAGCTTCTGAAGTGAAAATTTCTTTGATTAAAGTTTTAAATTGTGTTTTGTATCTGTTTATCAATTCTAGTGCTGTATTTGGACTAATCATGATTTAACATATGCACAAATTAGTATTTTTGTTATGTTATGCACCACTGAGTAATTGTACTCAGCGATGGCTTTTCCTTGTTGTTGCAGGTAGAGAGATTGGTAAAGTAGTAGAGTAAGCTGCTAAGGATAGAAAGTACTACATTTTGGATTTTTGTCGGGTATTAATTTATACCCTTTTGTACATATTTATTTTGATGTATATGACTGTATGTATGTTTTGTAATTGGTCTTGAGCAGTTGTACAGTAAATTGTAATTGTATTATTTTTGGAGTTATGTAGTAAATTAAACTTTTGAATGTAAAGTAAAGATTTTAAATGCAATGTGATGAGTTGATTTAATTGTTTTGAAATTTTATGAATTGTGAAAATTTGAGTTGTGTTGGTATATTGGAGGTTGGGAATGGTGATTGAAATTCATTTTGGAAGTACTTTTTGCAGGTTTAAATTTTTGGTTTTACTCAATTATAGACGGCACTCTGCCGAAATTTTTACAAAATTTGCGAAAAAATAAAATTTGGCAAAATTTTTACCTAACATTTAAACTTCAATTAAAAGTTTTTAAGACCTGTTAAAGTGCTCACCACCTATAAAAGAAGATAAAATTGTTTTAAAATCCCTTGTAGTGTATTTAGAGGGTTATCGGTAGGCAAAGTTCAGTAATTCATTAAGTATACTACGGGATCATGTTATGCCTTACAGAGGATTAAGGTGTGATAATAACAGAATATGTAATTACTACAATTCCAGTGAACATGTTAAAGAGACATGTTTCAAGCTCCACAGCTACCTTGAATGGTTTAATAAGTACAAATTTAGGAAGAATTAAGGCAAGGTCAGTGTCACTGTTATTGGTCAAATGAATGAGACACCACTAGATTGTGTAGAAGATAAGTCACAGACGCAAGTTGATTGGAATAAGGGTATATCCAACTTAATTAAGTAGGAAGTGATAAAATACATGAAAAGCCAGAACTCATTTGTTAATGTTAATTAAACAAGTTGTGTGTATTTACAAGTAACAACTTAAATTGCTATTATTTTATTTTTAATAATAGTGATAAAGGCATGTGGATTATGGACACAGGTGCTACCATACACGTGTTGTCACACCTATTCCCTTGTAAGGCATGACATGTTCCCGTAGCATACCTAATGAATTACCGAACTACACCTATCGATAACCCATTAATTATGCTATAAGGGATTTTAAACAAATCATAGCTTTTTATTTTATCAATTCTTTTGTGGAAAACTGCATGGGAATAGTTAAAATTCAATGTAAACATTCATTGGAAATAATGATAGACTAAATATTATAAAAGTTACATTTCCATAAGTCTCAAAATAAAATACAAATAGTTAGAAACTCAAAATGTGATAGCAATGTAATGCTTTTAAATACAAACTACTCAATGTCCGTACATCCATACATTTAGGTATAAAATACATCAAAAGGAAATTACAGGGGTATACCTAAGATATATACCCACAATCAAAACCAAAATGTTGCTTCCAAGTCTCTCACTTGGCAGCCTTCTCCTTTCCCTTACCTGCGACAACATAAATAAGCTATCACTGAGTATATCACTCAGTAGTGCACAACTAATAACTTTAAAACTTAAGGTAAAACACAACTTGTTCAAATACAAGAAATCATATATTTGCATAATCATGATAGCATCACAAAACTTTCTGAGTCCATAAGAATCATTTATTGAAATCACATTTCGAATGAGAAATCATACTTTACAAATCACCATTCACAAAGCATAAGTGTTGCCAACATTAACACACAGTTTAGACCATGACACAAAATTTCACGATCAATGCTGTATTGTACACCATGACAAAACAATCTCAACCTCACTAACCGTTATTAATGAGGGAAGGGCTAGCTAGCTAATGAGTACTCATATAGTCTTACTCCATTAACCGTTATTAATGGGAAACATAATCAATATCAATTATCAACCCCAAGTAGCTGTTACTACTGAAGAGTTCTGAAAGGGACTGTCATGCTAACTGTGGTTTCAAAACAATTTTCAAAAGTTTCCCAATCAACAATCACATTTGCAAGCCAATAAACACATTCAAATCATTATAAAGTCCATATAGAGGAAGCAACACCTAAATTTCTCAAACGCAAGGAAAAAACTATATTTCATTCAAAGTAAACTCGTTCAAAGCAAACTCATTCAAATAAATTCATTCCAAACAATTTACAAGTTAAAAAAAAATAAAAATAAGGAAAAAGATTAGTTGTGCACAAACCTTCAATATTTCTTCTTTCTCGTTACTTACTTCTCCTTGCCCGTTTCAACTTCTTTTTCTACTGAAAACATGCAAATAGAATGTCTCAATACTCATCTCAATTGCTGCCAAGTACTCATCACATAAATGTCTAATGTCTCCCTAAGTTAGATTTGAAATTTCAAAGTGTTTTGAAATTTTGGACAGCTTAGAGCTCTAAGCCTTGAACCCAAATTTTTACCTAGTTTCATTTATAATTTGATGATGTGTTCTTCATGAAAACTGTTCATCTAGGTATTAACTTTATTTTCCTTTTTGAATCACCTAATTTGGAGTTGTGTAGCTCAAGTTATGACTAAAACAATTATTACTGTTCACATAGGGCTGATTCTAGCAGCTTTAGTGACTTAACTTTGGCTAATAATTTGATTGGGTTAAGTTCATAATGTAGCCCCAGATTCTTCATATGAAATGTTCTACTATATTTTAGGTTTCCATCGGTTCAAGAATCACCTAAATCGGAGTTTTCTAGAGAGAGTTATGGCCATTTGAAGTTTACTATTTATGCTACTATTCATGTGCTAGCAGATTCATTGACTCAACTTTGCTCAATAATTTGGTTGAGTTAAGTTCATAATTTGGCTTCAAGTTCCCCATATGAAATGTTCTAATATGTTTTAATTTTCCATCGATTCAATAATCACCTAAATTGGAGTTTTCTAGAGAGAGTTATGGCCATGCAAATTTTACTGTTCATATGGTCAATTTGTGTAGATTCAGATTTTGGTAGATTTGGTGACTCAATTTTGCTTAGAAATTTGATCAAGTTAAGTCCATAATTTGGCCTGAAATTCTTCATTTGAAATGTTCTACTATGTTTTATGTTTCCATCGGTTTAAGAATCACCTAAATTGGAGTTTTCTATAGAGAGTTATGGCCTTGCACAATTTACTATTTATTTGTTCAATTTTCAGATTTCCAGATTTTGGCTTCTAGTTTCAAGGTTCATTTAGGGCAGTTTATGGTCATTTTCTGCGTAGGATATCTTCATGAATATTCTAGTTCTATGTCTTAAGTTTCATTTCCAATTGGTTTCACACCAATTGGAGTTGTGTAGCTCAAGTTATGAGCTGCCAAGCACACTAAACTTAGTGTGCAAAATTCTGCCCTAAGGTTCAATTTTTTATTTCTTCAATTACTTCCACTAACCAACCTCAATTCACATTTAATTCAACCCAAATGACCAAAATTTAACATTAACCACATCAATGGCACTTCCTAGCACAAAACCCCCAAATTTTCCAAAACCCAAGTTTGCAATTTTCCCTAATCTATGCCATTCCATTAATTCCTTCCACTAACTAACATCAACCCACATTCAATTCATGCTAAGTAGTCATAATTTAATATTACACATATCAATTTCACTCTCTAGTACCAAAGCCCTAATTTCTCCATGAACTCCAATCTTCCATAATTAAATTTATGCAAATCTCATGCAATTTCTTTACCCCAATCATGCATACCACTTCAACTAAACTTGATTTCATCATCAATTACATTAAAATATATCAAACTCTAATTTTTTCCAAAGTGGCCAAAACCTTAGTTTAGGTTCTATGTATGATTCTCAATGCTTCCTCATAAAATTTTCCCATAATCAACCTT
This sequence comes from Hevea brasiliensis, assembly GCF_030052815.1. NCBI lineage: Eukaryota > Viridiplantae > Streptophyta > Magnoliopsida > Malpighiales > Euphorbiaceae > Hevea > Hevea brasiliensis. Next base: position 210,853 of record NW_026615139.1, read on the forward strand.
AATTCAAAGCTTGTACAAGTAATCTAGCATGAAGAGAAACTTACCTCAATTGTGACCTTCCCAAATCTTCAATTTCTTCCAAATCTCTTATTTCCCCTTGCTTTTAATCTCTCAATCAAAGATTAATTTGATGTTCTCTACTAATTAGATGGAAAACCCATGGAGGACAAGTGGGGACATCATGGGTTGAGAGAGGTTGTAAGTAGAAGAGTGAAAGAAAAAGAAAAAAGAACAAGAGAGGGGGAGAGAGGGAATGGGCCGGCACATTAAAGAAGAGAAGGAGAGTGTCTCCCTTTTTATATTTATCCCTAATTTTAAAATTCTTTAATTCATTTTAATTGAGTTGTCCAAAGCACATTGATCCTAAAATTTTAATTGGGTTAAAATGGACTTAAAATTCTATATTTTTGTTTCTTTTATTTTCCTTTCACTTTATACTTGAATTCTTTTCCTAAAAAAAATTATTCCATAATTCAATTCATTAATTTCACTTAAATTAATCAACATTTTGGTCAAAAGTCAACTCTTGAGGTGAATTGACTAAAATGCCCCTCATCGGGTCATAATCCCTCTTTTAATATATCCGATGAGTCGTTATATTTTTGGGTCACTTGAATTTTTATTGTGTCTATCTCAATAAATTTTCATTCTTTTTTTGGTCCTCAAGGTGTCTTTGAATATTACAAGTCACAGACAAAAAATGGTACTATTCAGAGCTCGGAGGGTCGGGGTGTTATACGTGTCATGATTTACATATGTTTACCAAACCAACAAAATTAAAACAATTTAACATTGTTACCTCACATGATGAAACCTGCAAACTAATTACTCATATTGGAATTGTATCATTACATCCTAAATTGAACTTATACGTAGTTTTATATACCCCTAGCTTCAAGTATAACCTTTTATTAATTAGCAAACTTACTAATGCCACTAGAATTATTGTTCATCTCTTTCATGGATTCTATATTTTGCTAAACCTAATGACTAATGAGGTGTTAGCTATTGCAAGGAGGATTACATAGACTAACTGAAAATCATTCAATTCTACTAAAAAGTGTAACAAAATTAAAAAGTATCAACAAACAATAAGTCTTATCATATTTCTTAACATATAATAGATACCTTTAGATAACTTGTGGCACCTTATACTTCATCATGCCTCAAAAACCAAATTACTAAATGTTTATGCAATAAATGTTGGGAATTATTATCCCCAAGTTTGTGAAATATGTCCTCTTGCAAAGCATCAAATAGTAGCTTCTCCAAAAAGTCATATCCATTCTACAATAATATTTGATTTAATTCACATTGATCCATGGAGTCTATATACTATCCATTCAATTTCAAGAACTAAGTGATATAGTCAAATTTTATAGATATTTAAGGATAGCATTTGTTGCATTTTCATTCATATTTAGCTACTTTAGTACATAGTTTTAAGCATTTTTAATTATATTTTTTAAATCTATTAATCCAATATAATCCCTTGATTTTTATATAATATCAGGTGTTTTGATGTGATCCTAGAGCCAAGGATGAGTTTGGAAGAGGTTCGAAGATCGAAAAGTGTAGAATAGGAAGCTAAAAGGATTGCACTGGGCATGTAAATGCATTACATAGCCCGTGCAAACTAAAACTGTAGAAAGCCAATTGCACGGCTCATGCAATTAGCCTTGTGTAACCTCATGGACCCCGTGTAATTCTCCGGACAAAAGAAAACTCAAAGAAAAATGCTACAAAACATTGCATAGCCTACCCCATGCAACATTGCATGGCCCGTGTAATGACTCTAGACAGGAATTATAACCTAACTTTTCTTCCTTCTTACTTTATCTAAGAGGACTTCTAAGGCTTTTAGAACTTTGAAACAAGGGTTTTTACATCATATATAAATATAATAAGTCGGGATTTGGTGGAGGGGGAACCTTTTTACATTCAAGAGTGCACATTACCTTCAAGAGAGGCATACCTTCAAGAGAGGCGAAGAAGAAATACATCTGTAGGATTGCTAGAAGAGAAGGAATTTTCAGCTAAAGTTTCAAAAGTTCAAGGCTACACTTCTCTATCTGGGTTTTTTCATTCTATTTCTTCTCATGTCTTCTCTTTATTGTTTTATAAACTTGATTATAAAGCTCACCATGTATAAGTAGTTTCCTTTATTCTAGGGTAGGGATGTAGCACTCTTAAGTAAGTTATGAATTTGGTTTGATTTTATGCAATAAATTGGATATTTTATTCTTTGATTCAATCTCATGGGTTCTTAATGCATGCTATGCATTGAGCTCCACTTAGTATTAATTTTAGATATTAATTGAAGAACTAAGAAGTCAAGATTAATATTAGAATAATAGGATTTTGAACTTAGGATTCTTGACCTAGAGATAGGTTGGAATTCTAAGTAGATCTAATAATTATTCAAAGAACTTAATGGGTTTTAATTGATTTAATCACTATGAAAGTAGGGTTTTAGTTGATTAAAATACAACTTGAGTGCATTTAGAGAGGATTTAAGATAATCAAAGTGATAATTTTCCATTTATTGAATGAATTGAATTAGGTCTATTATTAATTGAAGTGTGAAGCCCTAGCTCTGAAATGTTTTAATTCATTGATATTCAATTTATTTAATTAGTTTATATTTGCTTTTGATGATAGTTTTAATCAATCATTTGTCTTATCTAGATAATTATATTTGTTGTGTAGTTTAGAACTCAACATGGTCCTCGTGGGAGCAATATTCCACTCATCACTTTATTACTTATTAACAATCTGTGCACTTATGATATTTTACATAACACTATGTAAGTCTTAAACATTGTTGATGGATTTTTAAAAGCCACATGGACAGAATGCCTGACAAAACCAAAGTGTATACACCTTTGTGTGAGTTTCTATCTACAGTAAAAACCCAATTTTACAAATATGTCAAAGCAGTCAGATATGATAATGGGACAAAATTAATAAACCAAGATTGCATAAATCTTTTCAAAAACAAAACAAATATTGCATCAAAGATCAAGTCCTTATTCATAACAGCAAAATGGTGTGGTGGAAAGGAAACATAAGCACCTTTTACAAATTGTAAGGGCACTAATGTTTTAGTCATGTTTACCAAAACAATTTTGGAGAGAATCTATTTTTGACTGCTACTCATATTGTTAACAAATTACCAAGAATTGTTTCATAATGGAAGTCACCACATGAGATTTTATATGTTAAAATACTTGATAGCATTGCCTTTAAAGTTTTCGAATGCTTATGTTTTGCAACCAATATTAAACCTCAGAAAAATAAATTAGATCCTAGAGCCATAAATGTATTTTTCTAGATTATGTACAAGGGATTAAGGCTTAAAAATTAGGGGAAATTAAAAAAAAATGGTTTTGCACATTTTTCAAGCAGGGTCCTGAGATTAAGTTTTTAATAAAAATGTAGCTTGAGCTTAAGAGCTATTAGTAAAGTGGGGAATTAGGCTAGTTGGCATTTAATAATCCTAACATGGAATTAATAATTAAAATTTTATAATATAAAAACATAATTTAAAATATTCAAAAGTTATTTAAATATTTTAAAATAAAAAACATATTTAAATAAAAAGGGAAGCTGGTCTCACATTCTTTTACCAAAGGGAAGGAGGGAAATATGGGATGCATCTCTTTAATCCTTTTAACCTAAACCTAATTTCAGTGAGTACATTATATTGGAACTTTGCAATTATTGAATTAGGGTAAGTTGAATAAGTGATTTCAAGTGTTTGAAGTTTGGTTAATGATCTCCTCTTTACTTTTGATAATTGTGTGTGAAGGTGAAGGTGAAGGTGAAGGTAAAGGTGAAATGGAAGTAAAAGTGGATGAAGAATCTGCATTGTTGTGCATTACAAGGTATGTGAAAACCCATAAATAGCCTTCCATTATCTTTTTTTTATTTTATTGAATACCCATAGCCAATGTATGCAACCCTATTTTCTTTCTCAATTTTTGACTTTAATGATTGATGACAATAGAAAAGTTGAGTGCATGCATTGTTTATAATTGTCTCTTTGTCCAAAGTGCAACCATGAATCATGAGTTATAGGTGTTTTCATGCTAGATGGTTGTTATACTTTGTTTTTATATTAATTTTATTGATTGTGGACGAATGAGTGAATTAAAGCTTATAAAATCTATTGTTGTATTGATTTTGTTGATATTAGAAGATTGAGTACATAATGTGTTATTAAATATGTTTTTATACTCATTTTACTATTGTAGAAGAGTGAATGTGGAGCCTTGAGTTTGATGTGTTTCATGCTTATTGTAATTGTAACGCCTTCACTTTAGGTGGTCCGTATATGCTATTGTTCCAATGAACTAATATCTATTCGGATAGCTAGGATGTCTGGAACTATACCTAATCTAGGGTAAGGAGACATAAATTGACTCAATAAAGATCAAGAAAAATTAAGAAAAAATAAAAAAAATTAAATGTTAATAAGTTAAAGGAACCAGGACTCTGATGATGGGTGACCTTAATTGGAAGCGACCGTGAAGACAGTTGCCGACTGGGAAGTTACATGAAAATGAAAGGGGGAACCCATTTTCCCACTATAAATTGACATGAAACTATTGTAAAGCACTAATAGTGGATGACATGAAATGATAAGATCATAAGTAATTAATAACATTTAATTTGCCCAAAGTATACCTAGACTTACGTATATAGCTTGAATTAATTAGTATACCAATTAGGGACTACAGATAGTAGTACTGCCCATAGGAATAATCATTGATAGATAATATATGTGTGATATGGTTGTTCTACTGGCTTTATGCCTGCCCTTTGGCCATTGTGCCTATTATTATTTCTGGCTTTATGCCTATTCACTAGCCTTGTGCTTGACATGACAGATGTATATATGTTATACATATGGATGTTTAACTAGTATACTCCCGTGTATCCAATCTTTATAGTTTGTTATAGGTTACTTGGGCATAGATAAGAGTAATAAGCCTTAAATTTAAATAAGTGCATGAAGAGATCACATGTATGAGTAATAAGACTGAACATGGAATAAACGAACAGAAAAGATCCTGATTAACTTAATTGCTTCTAAAGTTCTATAAACATGTAAAAGATTTTAAATTCATGAAATTCTATATTTCTTATAAGGTTATACTTGGAATAATTATTTCAATTATTTATTTATTTTTATTTCAATTTATGCACCACTAAGCAAAAATGCTTAGCGTGATGGATTGTTTCCTCACGTAGGTACAGGAGACCACTAGCAGCAATAGCAGTAGCAATAGAGCACCGATAAAGGATTGATTAGATTTGTTACAGTGTCGGTGTCACCTCATCAGTTATTTTGGTAGGGCTCATGTATATATTAGATGTTGCATTTTGATCATTGTACATAAGTAAATGCTGTAAATCATTTTGAGATATGTAATTAAATTTTTGGATTGTATATAAATTGTACATTATTGTATGTAAATTTTATATGAATGAAATGAAATATACTTTCTTGAAAATTTTATGAATAATGAGATGATATGACATGGCATACAGAAAGAATGAGATGGATAGTATAATATATGATATGAAATTATTTTTAATAGGTGAATGGCGGAACCTGCCATGCACTAATAAAATAAAGGAGACTCTATCTGGGTCTCCACAAAAATAAGATGTGATTAAAAAAAATTTCTACACGTAAGATAATATAATTAAATTAATATTATACACGACAAGACAGGATAGGGTGCTCTGGCACCAAATGTAACACCCCTTACTCAACTACACTGCAAACCGGGTAGGGGGTGTTACATTTAGTGGTATCAGAGCAAAGATTTAGGCAGTCTTAGACCTAGATAGATAGAAAGATATAGTGTGCATAACATGCATAAGCCTTTATTTAGGAGTCGAGGTGATACTAATGCAGATCTGTTCATTGTTTGTTTTATAGGATTGATGGAGTCTGATCCTTCAGAGGAAGGGTCTTATAGACCTAAGGAGGAGGAGATTGGTAGCCATGTACCTGTCCGCCATCAGGGGGGAGACAGGAGAGAGGAGTCGTCTCACAGTGCTGTGGGTAGAGCACAACAGGCATTTTTGGAGCAGATGACCCAGATGCTCTGCCAGTTTACTAGGGCCATTCCATAGCCACAGCCGCAGCCGTAGCCGCAGCCGCAGCCAGTACAACGGTCCCCACTAGAGAAGTTAAGAAAATGTGGGGTCATCAATTTTAAGGATACAAAGGAAGACAACCTAGCCGCTATTGAGCATTGGCTGGAGAGGACTGAGAAGGTGTTGCAGTAGCTCCACTGCATGCCAGAGCAGCAATTAGAATGCGCTCTATCGTTACTATAGAAGGACACCCATCGGTTGTGGGTTATAGTGTCCCGAGTGGTACAGCCAGCAGTGTTTACCTGGGACTTCTTCTTGGCTGAGTTTAAGAAGAAGTACATTAACCATGTATACTTAGAGGCCAAAAGAAGAGAGTTCTTATCTTTGAGGCAAAGACAGCTTACGGTCTCTGAGTATGAGAGGGAATTTGTAAGACTCAGTAGGTATGCATGGGAGACGATGCCTACTGAGGCAAACTGGTGTCGTGGGTTCAAGGATGGACTGAATGATAACATTAGACTTTTAGTGACAACACTTGGGCTTACTGACTTCACCCGGTTAGTGGCTGCAGCTCTTAATGTGAATAGAGTACAAGGTGAGGAGTAGTCCCAAAAGGACAGACAGCGTAAGAGGGGTCCTGGACAGGGCTAGTCTAGTGAACCAGCTACTGGTAGTAAGAAGTCCAAGGGCCAAAAAGGCCACTCTATAGTATCTATAGCCAGTTTTCTGGGCACAGTAACAAGGAGATTAGCCCTAGTGCCTGAGTGTACCCACTGTGGGAGGAGGCACCGAGGAGAGTGTCGATAATTGACTGGAGGATGCTTTAGATGTGGGTCTATAGATCATTGCTTTCGAGATTGCCCACAAAGGAGTGCTCCCACAGCCTCGCCACAGACAGAGAGATCTGCCCCCGCAGCCCAGAGGGGTAGATGACCCATGAGGCCAGAGATGATGGGTACTTCACAGAGACCAGCTTCTAAGATGATTGAGCAGCCCAAGGCCTGAGTGGGACCTCAAGTGTATGTTATGGCTCAGGAGGAGCCAGATCCAACAGATGTTAGCAGACGTATATCTTCTTTTTATAATACTTTAGTGTATATATTGATAGACCTTATAAATGAGATGAAAGAAGATTGGTGTAGAACTAGTTGAGAATAAGATCGTAAGGCAAGAACTAGTAAGACAGATTAAGGAGATAGCAGTTTCTCGACTATTTACATCGGATAAATTTTAAGGATGAAATTTTATTTAGAGGGGAAGAATTGTAACGCCCTCACTTTAGGTAGTTCGTACATGCTACTGTTCCGATGAACTAATGTCTGTTTGGACAGCTAGGATGTCTGGAACTATACTTAATCTAGGGTGAGGAGACCTAAATTGGCTGAATAAAGATCAAGAAAAATTAAAGAAAAATAAAAAAAAAGTTAAATGTTAATAAGTTAAAGGAGTCGGGACTCCGACGATGGATAACCTTAATGGGAAGTGATTGTGAAGACAGTTGCCGACCCCAGACTCATGAGGAACCCTGTAAAATAAATATTTTGGATTAAATTGAAGGTTTTATAAGGATTAAATGACATTGAAAATATCAAAAAAAATTCAAGAAAATTAGCTAATTGGTAAAGGAAATTTTAACCCGATAAGTTCAACAAAGGGCATTTTGGTCATTTTATTTTCAGTGTTGAATTTTGACCTAAATGTAAATTAAAATGAGAGAGATTAAAATATGCAAAATGAATTAAAATCATGAAATATGCAATGGAAATGAGAAAAGAAAAGAAATAAAATAAAATTTTGACATAAGCATTTCATCATGATGATATGAGCATGATGTGGGCATGACTACAAAATGACATAATTAAAAATTTAGGGAAATTAACCATAGGATAAATATGATAATACGAGACAAAATTTCATTAACCAAAGTCTTCTTCTTCTCTTTGTCTTCCACCCTTAGCCGAACCACCATGGCTATCCACTTCCACCATTTTTTCTTCCTTTTAAGCTTAATTTCCTCCCCATTCACACACCAAAATCCCTAAGTCCCTTCATTAAAATTTAATCCCACACCTTATGGAAGATATTGGCGGCTAAGAAATTGAGGATTGGTGGAGTTTTATCAAGTTGAAGAAGTGTCCATTAAGGTTAGTGCACTATAAGCTTTCCTTTCACTTCTAGGTGGAGTAAGCATGACAAATTAGGTTGGAAATTCATAAAATTGAAAGAAATTGATAAGGAATTGAACACCCCTAAATTCAACAGCCATGATGAAGAGTAGTCTTTGATGTTTTTAATTCATATAAATTGGTTTAGTGATGATGCTTGATAAGATTTTATGCATTAGAAGTTGAATGAAATGAGTTTGCACAAATTGGATAATTGAAATTAGGGTTTTGACCATAAATTGGAGATTTTGTACTATGGCTAGAATTTAACCTTTTTGAGATGAATTATTGATCTTTAGAAGTTCCATGTATGTCAAATGAAGTTTGGGAGATTGGAGGAAATGAAATTGGGAGTGTACATTTTCATGCAGGTTGTGGGACTCTTGAGTCCAGTGTAGTTTTTGAGCCATAACTTGAATTGTGTTGCTCCAATTTGTATGAGGCCAATTGGAGATGAAACTAGGGTCAAATTTCCCCATTTTTAATGAAGAAACCATGTCCAAAAATTGTGTCCAAAATGACCTAATTACTGCTTGAATTCGGATGACCATAACCTAAATCCAGAAAAATGACCAAATGAACATGTTCATTTGGCCATAACATTCTCTAGAAAGGTCAAAATGAGTTGATTTTTATACAATTAGAAAGGTTAGACATAACACATTTTTCATGAAGATCATATCTGCCTTTAACCAAATCAAATTGTTAGCACAAATTAGGTCAATAAAACTATCCAGAGCCAAAATGCCCAGAAAATCTGGACTTAGGCATACTCGACCAATTTTGGAAAAAAAGCTATAACTTGGTCTACAAAAATCAAAATGTAGTGAATCCAATGGCAAAATTTTCATAAGATATAATCTACAATATTGGTGTTTGGACCAAAACCCAGAACCTAAGGGAACTAGGTCAAATGGCTAGAATAATTCAGCACATCAAAACCTAGAATTTGACCAAAATACACTTGACCCTAGAACAGTTGTTTTATCATATCTCCCACTAGGAAACTCCAATTGGTATAAGCCAAACTATTATGAAAACCTAAGAGATAGAGTTCTAACTTTTATTTAGGAACTTCCTCAGATTTTGAGTGTAAGAATCCTAAAATGGGAGATAAAACCACTGACCTGAACTTGGAATCCTGAAGGCATAGGGTGCTTGAGTCTAGGCCAATTAATTTGATATAATTAATTCTACAAAACCTGAAAAATTGAAATTCAAAATTCTAAGTGATCATATGACATAGGGTAACAACTCCTATTAAGAACATTAGGCCTAAAAGTGGCTGTAACATATCCAAATAATTAGGTAAAGTTTGACTCCAGAATCTGCCCGGTTCTAGAACTAGAATGAGTTAATAAACCAGTTTTGGTTATTTGATCATAACTCGAGTTCTAAACTCCAAATGACATAATTCAAAAAGGAAAACAAAGATAAGACATATAGGAATAACTTCCATGAAGGAAGTGTAGCCAAACAGTGGCCACATCTTGGCCAATTTGCTAGGAGTAAATAAGACACCAAATCTGGACCTAAAGAAAGGTTCAAGATATTATTTGATACATGACATGTAAATTACCTATATGAATTCTAAATGCATAAATTACATAAAAATGAAGGGGGAACCTATTTTCCCACAATAAATTGATATGAAACTACTATAAAGCACTAATAGTGCATGACATGAAATGATAAGATCATAAGTAATTAATAACATTTAATTTGCCCAAAGTATACCTAGAATTATGTATATAGCTTGGATCAATTAGTATACTAATTAGGGACTACAGATAGCAGTATTGCCCACAGAAATAATCATTGATAGACAATATATGTCTGATATGGTTGTTCTACTTGCTTTATGCCTGCCCATTGGCCATTGTGCCTATTATTATTTCTGGCTTTATGCCTACCTATTGGCCTTGTGCCTAACATGACAGATGTATACATATTAGACATACGGATGTTTAACTAGTATACTCCCGTGTATCCAATCTTTATAGTTTGTTATAGGTTACTTGGGCATAGATAAGAGTAATAAGTCTTAAATTTAAATAAGTGCACAAAGAGATCACAGGTATGAGTAATAAGACTGAACATGGAATAAACAAACAGAAAAGATCCTGATTAACTTAATTGCTTCCAAAGTTCTATAAACATGTAAAAGATTTTAAATTCATGAAATTCTATATTTCTTATAAGGTTATACTTGGAATAATTATTTCAATTATTTAGTTATTTTTATTTTAATTTATGCACCACTAAGCAGAAATGCTTAGTGCGATGGATTATTTCCTTGCGTAGGTATAGGAGACCACCACTAACAGCAGTAGTAGTAGTAAAACACCGATAGAAGATTGATTAGATTTGCTACAGTGTCAGTGTCACCTCATCAGTTATTTTGGTAGGGCTCATGTATATATTAGATGTTGCATTTTGATCATTGTACATAAGTAAATGTTGTAAATCATTTTGAGATATGTAATTAAATTTTTGGATTGTATATAAATTGTACATTATTATATGTAAATTTTATATGAATGAAATGAAATGTACTTTCTTGAAAATTTTATGAATAATGAGATGATATGACATGGCATATAGAAAGAATGAGATGGATAGTATAATATATGATATGAAATTGTTTTTAACAGGTGAATGGTGGAACCTGCCATGCACTAATAAAATAAAGGATACTCTATCTGGATCTCCACAAAAATAAGATATGATATAAAAAAAAAATTTCTACACGTAAGATAATATAATTAAATTAATATTATACACGACAAGATAGGATAGGATGCTTTAGCACCTAATGTAGCATGCCTTACTCGATTACACTGTAGACTAGGTAGGGGGTGTTACAGTAATGGATAGGGAAAATGGTTGAATATGTTAATTTAGTGATGCATTATAATGGGTAATGGATTTATAAACCTCCTATGGTTTACCAAGGGGGTTTAGTTGTCTATATAGATAATAATGATATAAATTTCTTATCATAGTTTGAGTTGATTAGGAATGGGAGAGATTATGGCTATGATGATGGTGTAGGATATGGTTAAAAATTGCTACTCTAAGTGGTGATGTGAGGTATGAGAAAATATTGAATGATGACAATGTAAATAATATTATTGATTATAACAAGGGATATCCTCATATTTATGTGTATTTTATTGGTAATGATCCTCCACTAAAAGTAGATAGAAGTGATTGGCTAATAAAAATGATGTAAACGATGGAAATTAATATGTTTATGATGATGAGGAACAAAACCAATTAATCATGATGCTAAGGTTGATGTTTGATCAAGAATTCCTAAGGGAGATGGTTTTATAAAGGAGATGTCTGAAGATGTATTCATGATTTAGGAAGGAAATCATTGAATGATATGTTAGAAAAAGATGGTATTGTAAGTAGTAGCAAAAGTGATGACAGTGACTATGCTACTGATAATGTAAAAGATAATGTTTCTTATGATGAGGATTTTGTAGCGTTGAAGTTAGTGAGATGTGGGATGATTTGGAGGGTATTGATGATAATATATTTGAAAAGGAAAAAGGTCACATGGAAGCTGAATCAGAACACAATAATAATGAAAAGGAAACACAAAGAGGTATAGTGCGAACAAATTCAAAAGGTGAAAACATGGGCAAAGACATCAATGGAGAAGACAGATCAGAATATAATGAGAAGGCAGTTAGAGATGATGACTTACATAGCCTTGTAAGGTCTAGTAGTGATGCTAATTAGTATCATGTGGATTTTAATTAAGATGTTGGCATTAAGGACCCAGATTATGTGCAGGCATGAAATTTTCAAGTGGTAAGGTTTTTAAGAAGGCTTAATAAAAAGATGATGTAACAATGTTTTTTAGAAGAATTATTTAGAAAGGATAATATCAGTATATCAAAATGCATGTGGATTCATGATTCATGCAAGCAAGCTCAATGAAAGTGACACATTCCAAATAAAAACTTTCAAACCTAAACACAATTGCCCAAGAGTCTTCCATAACTTCATTATAAGTTAAAGATACTTATCTGAAAAATATCCTAAAAAGTTTAGATAAAACCCAAACTGAGATGTGAGAGCAATGTAAAAAAAGCTTCAAAGGGAAATTAAAATTGAGATTTCTTTATCAAAATGTTATAGAGCCAGAGCAAAAGTTAAAATTAAAAGAGATTTTAGAGAGTAATATAAAAGGGTTAGGGACTATGCACTTACAATTATGAAATACAATCTTAGTAGTTAGGTTAAGATATCTACATCTATTTATACATCTATGAAAAATATAAATGTATTTTTTTCAACTTTTATTTTCAAATTACCAATATAAAAAATGGTAACTTTATACTCACAAAAGAAGATACAATCATTCAAAGATCAAAGACAAACTAAAGAATCATCATCACCTTTTATCAAACTAAAGAAGAATTGATTAAAACTTTTTAATTTGAGTATTGGATGTGGTGGTAGATTTGAAAATAGAAACTTTTATGTATTTTGATAAATGGAAGTGGTGATGGTATTTAGTATTAATTTTGTAACTGTGATTGCAACTATCATATTGTAACTGTGAAAATTTGATATTCACAGTATCATATTATTTTTTTATAGGGCTATGGACATGTACAATCGAAATGGATGTCATATAGGGGACATTTTGTCTTTTTGTATAGGTTTGTGATGTTATTCCACACCAATATCAATGAAATATGAAATTTGTTATTTTGGTATTTGTCATTAATTGGTCCTTGCAGAATGTGGTTTGTACAGAATTTGATATTTGCAATTTATGCATATATTTTCTTTTTATTATAGAATTTGGAAAATGGTTTCTCCATAACTAACTACAAAATTGTTGCAGAATTTGCAATAGAACTTGTAGCAGAATTTGTGCAAAATCGAAGCAGAATTTAAGGAGTTGTTACAGAATTTGCATCAGAAATAGTATAGAATTGTAGTAGAATTTGCTGCATAAGTGCTTCAGAATTTTTTGTAAAACTAGTGCATAATTTGTAGCATAAGCATTGCAAAATTTATAAAATTTGCTGCATAAATGTTATAGAATTTGTTGTAGAATTACTGTATAATTTATATAAAATTTTATATGTTGACAACTTCATATTAAATCATTAGTCCACCAATTAAGTCACTATAAATACTAGGGAGTCAAGGTAATAGAGTGATAAAAAAAAATGAAAAAGAAGTGTGAATAAAAGGGCAATAGTTAGAACTTTACTCGGTTGGGTAAAATATACGGATAACACTAGCCTAATAACCACCACCATTCCCATTTTCATTTTTAAAATATGGAAAATAGTAAATTACATAATCTTATACTATAAACACATTTCATTTTCATTGAACCAAAAAATACACAAATTCAATGATACCCATCAACCAAATTCTAACATTTATAATTCACCACTGTTTACACACATTACACAATTATGGCTAATATCTTTCGCCATTCACATTTTTATTTACTTGCACAATGAACACAATTGCAAACCTAACAATAAGGAACAATAAACCTAATCTCACAACCCATTTACACACCCAATACTTTCACCATTCCTCTTATTTTTTGCTGCTTCAATTTTCCTCATAGCTGCTATTTCATTCACATGTGAATGTAATTTCAAATTCAACTCCTTGCTTTTATTGAGTTCATATAACAGCTCTACCTCCCTTACACAATAATGAAAAATTTCATCTTTGCATTCTTATAATCTTTTCAACATTCTCATATAAATCTTCTCATCTTTGACAATTCTCATATATACCTAGTTGTTCAAATTGATGACATCCATAAAATCTTCTTCCTTTATTTCCCTTGGTCATGGCTATCTTCACAAATGCAAGGAGCATGCAACAACACCTCACAACACCGTTGCATCCTCTATTCATATTGATTCTTCTGATTGCATCGCATTTTGATTTTAAGAACTCATTTTGGTTTTCATTCAGGAAAGGGTAGATGATTCTTGTGTGGTAGATTTTGATGGAAGGAATCAGGGATTTTGAGAATTAGGGATTTTGAAAAGTATGAAGTAAGGGACAATAAAAACACTTATAAGAATTTTTTTTCTCTTTTTTATATTAATATTCAGAATAAATGATAAACAAATTATTAAAATTCCATGTTAACATTATAAAATGTCGTTTGGGCTAATTCCCTTCTTTTCTAACAGTACTTATTCTCAGGGTACCATTTTATCACAAACTTAACCTTAGGATCCTATGAAAATAAATGAAACTACAAAGTCACTTTTTTTTGTTGTAATTTCCCCTTAAAATTATTTGACATCATTATTGAACATATATGCATTTCAAGGGATGTGGTCTTTCATAAAAACTGTTTTCCATAAATAAAGAAAAATTTACATAATCATGATGATCCTTTGATTCCCCTTCCTATTTCAAACTCATATTCAATTTTAAATTTAATTCCTATTTATCCTTCCTCCATCTTACAAAACACACCAACTCCATTATCCTCACCTACTACTACTCCCATAGATACTACAACTTCTATACATTCACTTACACTCCCAATTCTTCATTTGTCCATACCTTAAACTAATATTGTTCCTACTTTAAGGAGCACATTAAATAAGCTTTTAAATCTCAATGGTTGAATGATTTGGTTGCCACTGTCTACTATGTCCTCTAATGCTTCTTCAAGTACTGATGTTGATATTAGCCATCTGGATTCTGCAAGTACTGACTCTTTCCCACACATTCCTTACTTCATAACACTACATAGATATAATCATGATTATCTTAATTTTGTAGCAAATATTTCATTTTCATATGTAGAAAGAGATGATTCTCCTTAATTTCAATTAATTTGTACATGGGTATATATATACAATTGATTCCTATAATTGTATTTTACTAATTAGGAAGAAATCCTAAATAAGAAATCCTACATAGGAATACAGAATACAGAATATACAGAGAAATAATATAGTGACTGACTTTCCATAACACTCCCCATCAAGTTAGAGCATAGAAGTTAATCATGCCCAACTTGTTACAAATGTAGTCAATCCTAGCTCCATTTAGAGCTTTTGTAAAAATATCTCCTAACTGCTCTTTAGTTTTGATGTGTCCTGTTGAGATGATCTGTTGTTGAATCTTTTCACGAACAAAGTGACAATCAATCTCAATATGTTTGGTCCGCTCATAAAACACCGGATTAGAAGCAATATGGAGAGCAGCTTGATTATCACACCACAATTTTGTAGGCAGGGAGGTCTTAAAACCTGTCTCATCTAGTAATTGAAGTATCCACATTACCTCACATACTGATTATGCCATGGCTCTGTATTCGGATTCAGCACTAGATCGAGAAACTACACTCTACTTCTTGCTTCTCCAAGACATCAAATTTCCTCAAACAAAAACGCAATATCCAGTAGTTGACCTCCTGTCAACCTTAGATCTAGCCCAATTGGATCTGAAAAACATTCAACATTCAAATGCCCATGATTACCATATAACAAACCTTTTCCTAGAGTGCTCTTCAGATAACACAAGATTTGTCCCAAGGCTTCCCAATGAGCAACAGTTGGAGAAGACATAAACTGACTTATCACACTAACGGCATAAGCAATGTTAGGACGAGTGACTGTAAGGTAGTTCAATTTTCCTACCAATCTCTTGTATCTCTCTGGATCTTCAAACAACTCACTATCCCCTGCTAACAGTTGTAAAGTTGGACTCATTGATGCACAACAAGGCTTCGCACCTAATTTTCCTGTCTCTATTAATAGATCGAGGACATATTTTCTTTGAGATAAGAAAATACCCTTTTTACTTCTTATAACTTCAATGCCCAAGAAATACTTTAACAATCTCAAGTCTTTGGTCTGAAACTGGGTTTGGAGGAAGGTTTTAAGAGATGAAATACTTGCAGAGTCACTCCCAGTGATGACAATGTCATCCACATAGACTACCAGGAGAATTAGACCAGCCTCAAATTTCCTATAAAATACTGAGTGATCACACTTACTCTTTTGCATACCAAATTCTTGTACTGCTTCACTGAATCTCCCAAACCAGGCCCTAGGACTTTATTTCAAACCATAAAGAGACTTTCGAAGCCTACAAACTTTACCCAACTCCCCCTGAGCAACAAACCCAGGTGGTTGCTCCATATACACCTCCTCCTAAAGATCACCATGAAGGAAAGCATTCTTGATATCCAATTGGTGCAGGGGCCAATCATATGTAGCTGCTAAAGAGATAAACAAGAGAACAGAAGTAAGTTTAGCTATAGGAGAAAAAGTGTCAGAGTAATCAATCCCATATGTCTGAGTATATCCTTTTGCTACAAGGCGTGCTTTTAATCTAGCCATAGAACCATCAGGATTTACCTTTACTGTAAATACCTATTTGCAACCAATAGCTTTCTTACCAGTGGGCAAAGGCAACATTTCCCATGTACCATTAGCATCCAAAGCCTCCATTTCCTCTTTCATAGCAGCACACTAGCCAGGATGAGACAGTGCCTCACCAACAGTATTGGGGATAGGAACAGAGTCTAAAGAAGTAACAAAATATCGAGAACAAGAAGACAATTGATTATAAGAAACAAAAGAAAAGATAGGGTAAGTACATGAACATTTACCTTTACGAAGAGCAATGGGTAAGTCTATATTAGAATCATGATCAGTATGAGGTACAGGATCTCCTAATGAAGTAACTGGTGGAGGATCTGAGTCAGGAATCTACAATCTCCTGGAATAAACATGAATAATGGGAGGTCGAATAAGTCTAGGGACAAAAGGAACAGGCTATGGGAGAGGACTAGACATTGGTTGGACAGTATATATTAAGAGATCATCCTCCTCATCCTGACTCTCATACACAGATGATTGAGTAAAAAATGGAGTGGACTAAAAAAATGTGACATCTGCAGAAATAAGATAACGATTAAGAGTAGGAGAGAAACAACATTACTCTTTTTGGAGCTGGGAGTACCCAAGGAAGACACATTTGAGAGACTTTGGATCCAATTTAGTAACTTGTGGACGAACATCACGCATAAAATAGGTACAATAAAAAATACGGGGTTCAACAGGGAACAAAGATTTTGTAGGAAACAAAGCAGTATAAGAAATATCCCCATTAAGGACAGAAGACGGCATACAATTGATAAAAAAACATGCTGTAGAAACTGCATCCGCCCAAAAGGTTTAGGAACTTTCATCTGAAAAAGAAGAGCACAAGTTACCTCAAGAAAATGCCAATTTTTTCTTTTGGTCATGCCATTTTAGGATGGGGTATCCACACAGGAAGACTGATGAAGAATGCCATTTTGTGTCATAAAAGACTAAAATTATACTAAAAAGTATTCTTTGGCATTGTCACTTCTTAATATGCGCACAGAAATATTAAATTGAGTTTTGATTTCATTACAAAAGGTACAAAAGATAGAAAATAATTCAGAATGATCTTCATTAAATAAAACCAGGTAACACGAGAGTAATCATCAACAAAAGTAACAAAGTAATGAAATCTAGTTTGAGAAGTAACAGAACAAGGATCCCAAACATCAGAATGAACTAACTTAAAAGGGGATGAAGCCCATTTATTGACTCCAGACACAGAAGGCAAACGATGATGTTTTACAAACTGACACGACTCACATTCTAGTACTAATAAAGACTGAAACTGAGGACACGGCTTCTTCATGGTAGACAAAGAAGGATGGCCTAATCTACAATGAGCTTCAAGAGGTGTTAAGGTACTGGAGCAAACAAGCGATCGTAATACATGATTTTCCAGAATGTAGAGACCACCTGACTCACGTCCTCTACCAATTATCTGCTTCGTCATAAGATCTTGAAACAAACACTAGTCAGGAAAAAAGAAAAAAGAACAATTTAAGGTACGAGTAAGTTTACTAACAGAAAGTAGATTAAAAGAGAATTTTGGTAGACACAAAATAGAAGATAAAGAAATTGACGAAGTCGAGTTCACAGTTCCAGAACCCATGACACAAGAAGTAGAACCATCAGCTAAAGTAACAGTAGAGGAAGTGAAATTAGATTGAAAAGTAGATAGAAGACTAGAATTACCTGTAATGTGATCTGTCGCACTAGAATTAATAACTCATTTGGATGAGGAAGACACAAGGCATGTAGTGGATTTACCTAACTAAGCGATGGTAGTGACAGGGGAACTGGTAGGCTTTAGAGATGCATGATACTAGTAAACTGTGCAAAATCCTCTGCAGATACCAAAACAGTTTTCTCAGAGGAAGATACTGTAGAATCCTCTACTGTCATATTTGCCATCTGTGATCGCTGATTTTTCCTCTGAAGTTACGGACAATTATATTTTGTATGGCCAGGCTCATGATAATAATAACAAATGACTCCTCTTGAGTCTTGATTAGAACTAGCCTCTCCATTACGTTGATTACTTCTGTTGCCTGTAATTCCTCCTCTACTTCCTCTTCTATTACCCTGTTGTCCATTTGTATTACGGCTAATAAGAGCACTACTGGCAGGCTGTGAAGATTGGGTACTCTCTGTATGAAGGACCCATGTGAACGTTTCATACAAAGAGGAAATCTCAGAACTAGAGAGAATATGAGATTTAGTAGTCTCATACTCTGAAAGAAGGCCTATAAAAAAACTCATAACAGCCAGTTGCTCCCTTTGGGCCTACTGAACTTTCACATCAGGACTAAAAGGCAACAATACATTAAGTTCCTCATAGACTCGTTTAAAATCCATAAAATAAGCTATGTGAGACTTATCCTCTTTCTCAGCACGGTAGAATGCCTTACAAATATCATAAATACGGGAGATATTCCCTTTACCAGAATACAGAAAATCTAAGCAATCCATCAATTCCTTAACAAATTAACAGTGATTAATTAAAGTAATTACCTCATTGTGAATTGAGTTCTGAAGCTGCAAAAACAATCGAGCATCCTCCCTTAGCCAAGTTTGTCATGTATCATCAGTAGGTGGATCTTTAGTAAGGTGATCATCCTTATCAATGCTAAGCAAATAGACCCTAACAGTCTTACTCCACTCCAGGTAATTCGAACCATTAAGTTTGTGTTCCGTGATCTTAGTCATCACTGGAATCACATTAGAAATAACATTCTTATTATTTGCCATTTGTTGAGACAAAGAAAACTAACCGAAACGCTAATCCAAAGTGCTTACAGTAGCAAAATAACCCAAAATCACAAATCAAGCAAATACTGAAATCGAATCTGAGTGCCAAACCTCAAAAGTCCTTTAATGGTGTACTGGATCAGGCAACAGCACATAGTGGTGGAATGAGGAGGTTGAGGCTACGCCGGCGATGTTGATCAGAGTCGAAACGGCCGGTTGGCGGCCAAGGTCTCTCATGAGCTGAGTGGTGAGAACAAATAGTCACCCTAGATAAATGATCTGCTCTGATACCATATAGAAAGAGATAATTCTACTTAATTTAAATTAATTTGTACCTAATGGTTTTATTGATAGGTACAAAGCAAGATTAGTTTCTAAGGGGTTCAATAACAGCCTAGAGTTTATTATAATGGCAGCTTCTTACTTGTTACAAAGCTAGTTACTATATTGCTATTGCATCTCAATGGTCCATCCATCAACTTGACATCAATAATGCTTATTTACATGGGCATATTAATGAAGATTTGTGCATGGTTCCACCACAAAGGTATAATGATGTGCCTAGAAGAACTAGAAGAACACAAAAAAGAAAGAAGATCGTTTAGTAGCAAAAACACAAAAAATAAGAAACGAAATAGAAAGAACGAGACTTTAAGGTGGTAATAATTAAACTAAAATAAGACTAAATAAGAACAAATTAAGTTTTTGAGAAGGAAAAAAACATGCCAAACTCAAAGAAAATAACTAAATTTAAGGTAATAACAAAACACACACCAAACACACATTGGATATCAATTCAACCAAGATGAGCTTAAGGCAGCTTTAATGGAAAACAATACAAAACAAAGAAAAAAAAAGTATAGAAGAAAGGTAGAAATAAGAACAGATAAACTTATAAAACTCCTTTGATAAGTGAACTGAACATGCCACAAAGAAGTCTAGCAAGGGTGTAATTGAAATCCTTTTAATAAGTATAGGACGCTAAAAAAGAAGCTCAATCAACCAAGGTAGACACCATAATCAAAGATTGAGAAATCTTAGGGAATTCGCCACACTTGAAACAAAAGATAAGAAAAAAGAGCAATACTTTATTACTTAATAAACTAAAACAAACTATAAACCTACATCTAGAGAGGCCTATTTATAAGTAAACAAACTAAAATATTAATTCTACTGGGAATATGTTATAAAATCCTGCTTGTGCTACATATTCTTATAATAGAATAAACATAAGCTGAAATAGATAAATAAAAACTAAAAGATAAACTTAAAAACTATGAAAAAGTCAATCTTCATCCAATAACAATGTAAATAGCCTCCATGTTGTAGATAGGAGTTTTTGGCCTTTTTTCCTTACTTGGATAGGACTTTAGGTGTAGTAGATAAGCCTCCTTTAATTTAAGACTAAATTTTGGGAAAAGAAAGAATTTAAGCTTATAACTTAGCTAAAGGATAAGGATCAAATTAAACTTAATCTAATCCATCTAAGAACCATTCCACACACCATTTTGCCTTTCCTTTGGTTCTTGGACATCACTTTTGGGTTCTATGCATAACTTGGAGTTGACTTGATTAAATCCTTGCAATCCGTGGAGAATAACGAGGGCAGCCATACTACAACACCTTGCAACACTTGGATTTGACTTTTCCACACTAAAAAGATCCCTAGCAACCCTATATTTCTTACATACATGCCAAAGAGAGTCTTGGTCTTCATGGACTTGAACTTATCTCTTTCAGGCCCCCATAACAAGCCTATTACATGCCTTAAGTTTTAATCCAATGTAGGCCTAGTCTTCTTAACATAACCAAGTTGTAACATCCCAAACATACCATATTAAGGCCATTTTAAGCTTCTTCAAGTAATTAGTACCCGCATTCATTAAACCATGAATATTTCATACCTATAATGATGCACATCATATAACAAGGGTAAGCTAGGACAAGTTTGCAAGCTCATTGAAAGCTTATATGGCCTAAAATAAGCAAGCAGACAATGGAATAAAGATTTGACTCAAAGTTTGAAAGATTATTAGTTTTCACAATCTACTTTTAACCACTGCCTATTCACTAAAGGTTCGCATAATCGTTTTTGTCACTAATTGTCTATGTGGATGATGTATTCATTGTAAGAGCATATGAACATGGCATAATTTGAGTAAAGATTTCCTTGATATAAGATTTATAATTAAAGATCTTGGATATGTAAAGTATTTCTTAGGCCTTAAAATTGCAATATCCACCATTGAAATGTTTTTAAATAAAAGGAAATACGTCTTTGATATCATAAAAGAAGTTGGATTGTCAAATGCCAAACTTGTTTACTTTTCCATTAGCAAAAGGGCTCAAATTAAATAATGAGGTTAGTGATCTTCCATAGAATCCTAATCAATATAGAAGGCTTGTTAGTAGGCTCTTTGCATTTAAGTCTCATAAGACCAAACACCACCTATTCTACAAAACAATTGAGTGAATTCATGCAGTACCCAAGAAAACCTCATTTAGATGTTGTTCTTCATGTCCTCTAATACCTGAAAGGTATCTGAAGAAGGGTTTATTTTTTCCTAACAATAATGATTTCAATATCAGGGCTTATTGTGATGCAAATTAGGTTGCTTGCCTTATTTCCCATAAATCTTTATCATGTTTGTGTCTTCTTAGGTCCTTCATTAATCTTTTAGAAAAAAAAGAAAAAACAAACCACAATTAGCAAATCCTCTGTTGAGGATGAATATAAGAGTGTGACATCTACCATTTATGAACTTTAATAGATAACATATATCTAGGGTTGTGAAAACGGACAGTTTGGTTTAGAACAAAACTGAACTAATAAAATTCAAAAGCAAAATTCATGAAAAATTGAAACCAAACCAAACCAATTATATAGAAATTACCGAATTGAACCAAACAGATCAATACTGGTTCGATTCTATTTAAAGCAAACAAAATTCATAAAAATTCAACATCAACATACAATAGATAATTCATCGGTTCTTAATCAATACACAAACCCTATTTCAAAAGAAACAAAAATCAAGATTAAACTCAAAAGAAAATCAATGTTGAACCTAGATGAAACGCAATCACAATATAACACCAATGTAATATAATCACAATACAACCCATACAAAATACAAACTCAAATGCAATACAATCATAATACGCAGAAGCACTATTACTACATGAGAGGCAGAGAGAAGAAGGAACAAAAAAGCAAAGTGTAATCACGAGATTGAAGAAAAAGAGGTAAAAAGTGAACCCAACATCAGCACATGATATCATATCGCACAACAGAGATGGGGAAACATATATTCATCAGCACATCTCAGATGAACCCAACATCAACAAATGAAATCAAATGGCACATCAGTAGTATTTAAGCCAATGCTAAGGAGGGACCCAAATGATGAGATGGAAGGCCTATGGAACTTGCAGATTCCATTTGATCATAGGGAGGGGATAGTCAATGAATAGGTTAGTCATCAATGAAGAAAAGAAAAACTAAAGGAAAATAAGGGGGAAGAGATCAAAAAAGAAGAGGCAGAGATTGAGAGGGAAGAAGAATTGAAGAAGAGGAAGAAAGAGGAGGAGGAGGAGGAGAAGAATGGGGAATAAAAGAAGAGGGGCATGAAGAGTTGTGAGTCACGCCATGTGACTAAGGCAGACAAAATAAGAGTAGGGCAGGGTATTTTACTTTTATACCTTGGGTAAAATGACTGTGTTTTATGTAGATAGATAAATTGGCTAGTTTGATTATTTTAGTTTTTTTTTAATGAAAAGCTGAATTGAAAATTGAAAATATCTAAAATTTTAAACCAAACTAAATCACATATATCGAAAAATCAAACCAATTAACCCAAATTGACTTAGTTTATTTTGATTTTTCATTTCAGACTGAAAATTGCTTAGCACTACATATATCCTGTAAGAATTTAATATACAACCTTCCTTACCTATCTTCCATTGTGACAACAAGGCTATTCAAGATATCACAACTAATCCAATGTTTCATGAGTGCATAAAACACTTAAAAATATATTGTCATGTAGTCCGAGACAAACTCAATTAAGGTTTTATTGCCACTGTCCATGTCTACTTCTAGGCTACAGTTGGCAGACCTATTCACAAAACTATTGGGAGCTTCTAGTTTTCATTTTTTGTTGTCCAAGATGGGACTTTATAACTTCAACCTATCTCTATCTTAAGTTGATAAAGAATTACTTATATGGTGCATTGTGGCTTGTCCATGGTTTGTGATCTTTATTGAGTTAAACGGTGCATAAGAAAAGAATGGAAATTTAAAAGAGAAAGCCTGCATGAATTTTTGCTTGTTAGAAAGCAATAATTGTTTATGTTAGGACTAAACTGACAAGATACCAATATTTCTTTTTCCTTGTTTTTGTGTATAAAAGACAAACCTAATTCATCAATGGGACAACTTTTACCTTTTTCCAAATTCTCTTTGAAAAAATTATTTAATTGAAAGTTGATTGGGATTATCTATCCATTACTATTAGAAATGATTTTGAATCATATTCAGATCAATTTGCGGATTATAGGTCATTTTGGATGTTAGTAGTATGTCCTAGAGCAATGCCTTAGTATTGTCTATTGTAAACAATTATTCCCATTTAATGGAAAATATTCTTTTCATTTATATTTAAATGGTTTGAATTTAATTGAAAAGTCTACTAATATCTTGTTATATGTTATATTCTTAAGTTGTTAAGAATACGAGTAACAGAACCTTCCAGTGCAAGATATTATAAAGTCAGTTCACAATCAAGGATACCTCATTGGGCATAATTTATCCGGATTGATTATCACTTATGTTTATGTCCATGGATTAGTATGTGATACTAATGAGATGGAATGGTGAGTCTCATACCATAGGTGGTTTGAGTTTGATACTGCTTTCATACTTATAATATGTACGAATTATGGGCATGTGTTGGCTTCGATTAGTTATACATGGAGATAGGTGTTAATCAAGACGGGATTCGTTACCCTAAGTAAATAGGGATAAAATCTTATGTCCATTTAATTATTCTTGTTGAATTCAAGTTTCTGATTAGAACAAATAGACTTTGTCAGAAAAGAGTTTCTGATAGGAAAAATCTTATTAATCAAGAATTATAATTAAAAGGACAAATGATTCCAAGCATAAGAGTTTGACATAAACCATGACTCTAGCTGGAATCAAGATTTTGTAAGAGAGAGATTTTAGTGCATAGTACATATGATCAAGGTTCATAAATTGAGGAATTAATTCAGAATTAATTGAGTAATCATAGCACATTATGCTAGATGTCAATTATGACTTTATGAGAACTTAAATGAAAAGGAAATTTCATTTTAAGTTTGCAATGGTTCCAATACTATTAAGGAGTTAATATTATTCTCATTGTCAATTAGTAATGAACCTAGTAAGTCGCACACAAAAGAGCAATTTGATCAAAGCAATTAATTTGATTAATTAATTAAGTGATTTAATTAATTAATTAAATTAGTAAATTTAGTTGGCAATTAGATTGTAAAATTTCTAGCATTACTTGAAGCTAAATTTACCGATGGAAGTATTCGAGTTAATATTTAAAGTGTTTAAATATAACTTCGAATAGATTAAACTTAAAGGAAGAAAAAGATTATGGACTTCGTCAAAATTTTAAAGAGTTTGACTTTTCAAAGTTTGACACTTTGACTATTTGACTTTGTCAAAAAAGGGAGGAAAAATCTAATTAATTAATGGTTAATTAATTAGTTTAATTAGTATTAAGAATACTAGTTAATTAAGTTTAATTTTCTTAATTAAGATTAAGGAGTGACATGTGGACCAATCAAAGGTTGAAAACTCATTCAATGGTTGAATGAGAAATGGACACATGTTAAGTTAATTTTAATCAAAGGAAATTAAATAAAAGAAAAAGAGAAGAAGACAAATATATCTTCTTCTTCCTTTCTTCTCTTGGCCGCCCCATTTATTTGCACCATAGTCATCTTCTTAGAATTCTTCTTAGCTCAAATTCAAGAGAGATCAATTGTTGAACTCTTGAATTAAGTTTTGGGAAAAGGTTTCTCATCACTTCCACCAAAGAAAAACTTCTCCTTATCAATCAATTCCTCATCTTGGCCGAACTATATTGGAAGAGAAAGGAGGATTTTTGCTTGGTTCAAAGAGTTTTGATCAAGGGGCTTCTGCGGACAAGCTAGAGAGCCAACACTTGGTGGCTTCACTTCCAGGATTAGGTTTGTAAATGTGATTTTGCGCCTAATCGAGTAAGAATTTCTCCAAACCCTAACTTTGTAAATTTTGGGGCTTTATTTCCTAATGGCTAATTAGGAATGTTAGCAATTGATTGAGACCAAAACTAAGTTTTTTTTTGCAATAGTATAAAAGGTTTATATGTTACCTGAAACTTAGGATTGAAAAATTTTAAAATTGCTAACCATGCTTCCTATGGTGCATTTTGATGTATTTTTCTTTCAACTAGTATCAGAGCCACCCTAATTTGTTATTAGGAACAATTAATCATATTGTATGATGTTTGGGGTAGCCATATGTTGTATGAGATGCAATTGAAAATAAGAAAATTGCAAAGGAAAATTATTAGAATTGATTTGGTCATGATGATGTCCACAAAAAATTCAATTCGGCCAAATTTTGATTTAGAGCAAACAAATTTTTTTTTTGTGTTTACTTATTTTATGGTGTTAAGCATGTATGAGATGCAATTTGGAACCATTAGAATCTAAGAAAATCATGAAAATTAATTGAAGCATGAAATGGCCAAGGTGGAATGTCCATTAGGCCAATATTGTGAACATTATGCTTGATCAAGTTTTATGACATTTCTTAGTGATTAAAATGTTTAATTTGAGTCCTAAAATTAATATGACATGATAGTGAATGAGATTCATGGTTGGTTAGTTTAATTTTAAATATTAAATATTTGAAATTAAATGGCATGTTCATGTGATGAATGTGGCAATTGGCATAAAGGATGATCATGGATTTTAGGAGATCAATGTGATTGTGCTCTTATTTATTTCTATGGGGTTGTAATAATTATTTTAATTTTTACAAGGGTTGTATCATAAGTTTGTTGTGATAGCCTTAGGTTTTAATTTATTTATTTGAGCTTTTATGCTCAATTTCTTTGTAATTTTCACCTTGGTATGCCAAGGATAAATATTGTAATTGGCTTGGGGGATTTACAACAAGAAATGGACCTTAACACACATTGATAGAGATCAGTGGGAGCACAACCTTCAAGAGTTAAAGAATTGTGAACAAGCTGCAAATAGATGAATAACCTAGGATGCCTTGAGTCCAAATCCTTATGGCTAGGATTGGATTCCCATAGAATAGTCCATGATCGTGCCTTTTACATTACCATTGTATAAATGTATGTATATATGATATATATATTCATGATGTGTATAAGATATGCATGAAAATGGTTAATGTGCAAAGTGAGACTAAATATTAATTAAGTTGACCATTAAATCTTCCAACAAAATGATTAAGTTGGTAATGGCGTGATTTTGAAAATTGCATCATGGCTCTCCACTAAGGCAATTATTTAAGAAATTTTAAATACTTACGTTGTTGGCTATGGTTGCATAGGGATGATGTATTTGATTTGAGAGATTTTTTTGAAATAATTGTTAAGCATGAAATGTTGTATGTAAATACTTTGGTGGCCAAGAATGGATGCACCTGAGGTCATTAAGGTTCAAATTTGCATACTTGCTGATTTAATGGGCTCAACTTAACTAATGCAAGATAAACCAAGAATGGATGTACTTGAGGTTTTAAGCATTAAAGGCCAAACAATTGATTGAACCTCACATTGAGATGTGAGGAGTAAAAAGTTACTCACTTATGAATTGTTATGATTCCAAAAATAAATGTACTTGAAGATGGTTAACAGTTTATAAGAATTCAATCACCCACAAGAAATCCTATCCAACTAGAATTTTCGTTTCCTACTTTGAAAGTGTAGGATCCGCTAAGTTAGTGGGAGGACTAATTGGATCAAAAGGCTATGATCATTTGGTAAGTTACAAATCACAACATACTAATTAGAATCTTGTTATCTTCTATATTATATTATGATAAAATGACAATGACACAATTACCCACCATTATTCTCGTTGGTATGCTAGATGCCAATAAGCTCACTGGACTTAATCTCTAGGATTGGCAAAGGGATTTAAAAATAGTTTTAAATTCTAAACTTATAAGATATATTTTGGACATAAAACCTCCTAATTCCTTATCTGAAGGTGCATCAAAAGAGGAACATGACACTTTAAGAAAGTGGCATGATGACAACTTGTAAGCTAAGTGTTACATGCTTGCCACTATGTGTAAAGAGTTACAAAGGGAGCATGAGAATACAGTTACAGCTTCAGAAATCCTATTTAACTTACAAAAGTTATATGGTGGACAAAATAGGACTACACGACATGAGATGTCAAAGCAGTTGTTTATGTTAAAGATGTTGGAAGGATTGAATGTGGGAAATGATTTATGCAATATGATTGAGTTAAGTCATGATTTCTTGAAGGATTTTTGACACTCCTTACCCGTCTACAGTGTAGCCGAGTAAGATATGCCACACAGTGTACCAGAACACCATATTTTATTTCAATTATTTTTATCCTTCCTTATTTATTTTTTTCATAGTTATGAAGTACAATTTGTGAAGTATAATTCATTTAAGTCATTTATTGAAATCATAAATTTATTTGAGGTTCTACAAATTTTATAGAAAATCCAATAGAGCACCGACTAAAAATGGAGAAAACGGTTCTTCGGAACTTGTGAAAAACACTTCTAATATATTTTCAATCATTCCCAAACTTCATTTCATCAACAATGTCTCAATATTTTTCAATAATATTTCTATTTCTCATTCATTCATTTTACATAATTTTTATATACAAATCATAAATAAATACTCAATGTTCCATTCATAAACACAATTTCCACTATTTACATTAATATCAAAATACATTATATAAGTCTCAATTATACAGGAGAAAATAAAAGTTTGATTACATAATACCAAAATGAAACCTAGTGTCCTACCAATGCACTGAAGACGGTGAGGTGACACAGATACTATGTAGAGCTGCAGATGGTCTCACCCAGTCTGTGGTCTACTGGGCTCTCTATCAGTCTCTCCAGAACCTATGCGTGGCAAAAAGCAATGTGCTAAGCAATAATGCTTAGTGATGCCAATAATAGAATAAAAAGAAATAACGTAAAATAAATATGCAGTGAATGTATTGATGTCTTATGCAGACAAATTTTCGATAATTATTTGTAGTCTTATTTATTTTGTACTTGTTATGTTTATTATTTCATTAAATTTATCCATTTTCATTTTTGGTTGCCCAAGTAACCTATACTGGATGACTGGACTGGATAAACGGGTAAACTGGCACTAGGTATCAAGTACCTCGGGCAGTCAAACCATCGGTCACATATGTATCTCCCGATGTGCTACAGAACAACTAATGAGCTGTAATAAATATTAGGCACAAGGCCAAGTATCATCACAATATCAGAATGGCTAAAAGCCATGAAATCATAGAATGGCATAATGTCATGTGCAGTACTGCTAACTAAACCCTATTGGCATGCCAACCTATCCAAACCAATCTTGCTAGGTGTACTAGGGCATGTTACACTTTTAAACTTTATAATTCTTAAAATTTAAGTTTATGTGTTACTATTCATTTCATTAGTCAACTAAAATGTTGACTTTTGCATAGACAATAGGTACATTGGTTCTAATACTCTCAACATACCTCATTTTGCATTCTAAAGTTCTAAAGTTGTTGGTATTGGTTGCCAATACCATTTCTAAGCTTAGTGTTAGTTATTTAAAATTTTTAGATTTCAAGCATTGTGTTTACTATTCCATTGGTCATTTGTACAGTAGGAATTTGGCAAAGTTGTCTTCATGAAAGTTGTTCCTTATTGTGTCTAGTTACATTTGTTTTTTTTGAATCACTTCATTTGGAGTTTTGTAACTCAAGTTATGACCTAAACACCATAACTTGCCGGATTGCAAACTTTCCAAATTTTCTGGACAAAACCAAATCTACAATGTACTGTGCACTGACTGCAGGTTAATTTTTGAACATGTTATGATCAAATATTTGGGTTTGGTTTCTTCATGAAAGTTGTAGATCTATATCTAAGATTTCTTCTAGTAAAATTTCAGGTCAATTAGACCTTTCTGCACTGAGTTATGACCAAATGAATAAACACTGTTCATTTGGTCATTTTGCCTAGGCAGAATGCAAGTCACACGGATTAAGGTAATTTTTAGGTCAACTTAGTTTGGTTTTCTGGGTAGGGTTTCTATACTAAAGTTGTGCCATTATGTGTCTAGTTTCATTTCCAATTGGCCTTGCACCAATTGAACCTCTTCAACTCCACTTATAACTGTCCAAACCTGCTAGACTCATACTCAGTCCTGCAGGTCAGCCAAGGCAGCTCACCCAAACTCAAATACCAATCCACAACTCACTTCATTTACTACTCACACACATTCAAATGGTCACTAATTGACCATTTCAAGGTTAATTAACCATCACATGAGTAAACCCTAGAATTGTTCAAGTGTCCGATTTTTTTTTTCATTTCATACATGCACAATTCTTGCATTTCACTTACTTAATTATGTTCAATCCCTCACCCACTACTAAAGGCTGCTCATAACTATTTTTCTACCAAGCAAAATCATCAAACCCTAGCTAACCCTAGCTGCCAAAATTTATAAGGTGCACACACACACTTATTTGTTTTATTTTCTTATATTTCCTACACAATTCATGCCATTGAACATGAATTAAAGCAAAAGGAACAAGAATTGGACACTAACCTTGTTGGAGCAGAATTTCTAGCCAACTAAACTTCTTTTTTTTCTTCCTCTTTTGGCTGCCAAGAGGATGTTCATGTAGGGTTAATTTTTTTGTGAAGCTAGGTTTTGTGAAGCTAGGTAAGGGTTTCAAGTGAGATTTGGTGAGTTATAAAGCTTTTGTAAGCTTTAATGGTGGAAATGGCCATGGAGAGGTATAACGGCTGGTAAGGGGAAGGAGAAGTTGATGAATTTTTCTGATTTTTCTTTTCTTTTTATCTTCTTTTATTACTTAGTTTAGTGGCTTTTAATTTTGATTGGTGGAGATAGGGGTGATGACATCATGTGATGTCAAAATTGTCATTTAATCTCATTTTCTTTCCTTTTCTTCTCTACTCATTTTCAATTTAATTTTTAGCAATATTTATTCACATTTTATGTCATAATAATTATTTACTTAACTGGACAAGTCGGCCAAAAATCACCTCTGAAGGAGAAATGACCAAAATGCCATCCGTTTGGCTTAACAGATTAAAATTGTATGTACCAATTAAAAAATTTTTCTAAGCATTTTCTTGGCATTCTAATGCTATAAGAACCTCAATGACCCTTCTCTGGAGTCCCAAGAATTATTTTATGAATTTTTTCTAGGGCTCCTAGTTGCGAGAACCTCAACTTCCTACTAGGTTACCCATCGCTAGGGCACTGGCTCATTTAACTTGGTTGTATTTTATTTCTAAAATCTTTTCTAAATTTTTCTTATTAATATTTGAGTTAATTATGGTTCCTCAATTTAGTTTAAATATTTTTCCAGATGTTCTAGATGTTCGAACTGACACCGATCACCGAAACAGTAGAATGTACGAAATTGCTACAGTGAGGGTGTTACAGGATTTCACTCCACAATTGGATTTGATTCAATAATCTTTTCCTAACTCTTTCTATAAGACTATTGTAGACTTTCACATGAACAAATTGGAGTGTACACTTATAGAGTTGTTAAAATTGCCAGTCATGGCTCAAAAAGCTAAATTTAGCAATAAGGGAAAAGAAGTAGTCTCAATTGCTTTTACTTTTAATGGGACTAAGAGGAAGAGCAATGAGGTAGGCAATGCTTTAATTTCTAGAATTTTAAAAAAAGTGTCCAAAAGTCAATTCAAGAAAAAGAGTGTTAAAGCTATACAAAGAGGAAACTATTTCCACTGTCAAAGGGCTAGGCATCAGAAAAAGAATTGCCCAAAGTACTTGAAGTATAAGAAGAACAAAAATGATAAGCCTTGTGAAGGTATATCTTTGTCTTGTTTCTAAATATTCTAAAGTACTCATAGTTCATTATATTGCTGGAACCAATTCTCATAAATGTTATGACATGCTGGAACCACAAATGATAAAACTTAGAAAGGATATGAAGATATACAGCATTTTGGCGATGGAGCAAAAGTTACTACCAAGTTTATAATGTTTTATCTTTGTATATTTGTTTTGGACAATGTTTGTATGTACCTAATGTTTAAGGCATTACTTCTGTATCAAGTTTGACTTGTAATGGACATGAATAAAGATTCATAGATGATGTTTACATTTTATTTTTGAAATGAAATGAAATGTTAGCATGGGTTACTTGAGCAATTGTCTTTATTATGTTGATAATATTAACAAAATAATTTCAAGCAATTAAATTGAGATTAATATAATCAAAATCAAATCTAAAATGAATTTGGCTTTTGTAACTAAGTCAAATTACAGAGGGTAGGATCACAAAGTTAGTGAAATGAGGACTAAGTGCTAATTAATCTAACTAGTGAGTCTTGTTCTCAAGGCAAGGTGACAAAATCAAGAAAGCTGAAGGAATTTTAAAACCAATACATAGAGATGTGTTTCGTCCATATGAAAATGGTTAAAAAAGTTTTTTCTCAATACTTTAAGGATGTTTACATTTGAGAAATGCAAACTTACAAACTTTGAATAGTTTAAAGAATTCAAACCTAAAGTAGAAAAATATATGGAAAGGGTATTAAGGTCCTTAATCTGATCAAAGACCAAGTATATTCAAGTACTAAATTTGATTAGTTCCTACATGAACATAATATTGTATCTTAATTCAATCCTCTTAGAATTCCATAGTTGTATGGAATATCTAAAAGAAAAGTTGTACTAGTGTTTGAAACAGTATAGAATATAATAAACTACAAGAAACTGCTAACCTTATTGTAAGGATTAGTATTATTAACAGCTTTAAATCTTCAATATAGATTATGATCTATATTAGTTTCCACCACATCACATAGGATATGTTGTGGTTAAACACTAAATCTTAAGGTCGTTAAAATTAAAGTTGTTTAAAAGAGAAATTTAATAAAAGAATAAATTTGTTGGATATCCTAAAAAAAGTTTGGGATATAATTTTTTCTTCCTGCTAAATAAAGAGTTGTTATGAGCGAGGTCATTTTCTAAAGAAAAGAGTTTTTATAAGAGAATGACAAAGGATGGAAGATGAAATTGGATGAAGGGTCATTCAAAAACAAATTAAATGGATGTAAACCCTTCCAGTAATGAGCTTATATGTAATGCCCTCACCGTAGGTAGTCCGTATATTCTACTATTTTGACGACTAATGTCTGTTCGAACAGCCAGAATATCTGGAACTACGCTTAAACTATAGTGAGGAGGCATAAGTTGAAGGAATAAATGTTAAGAAAATATAGGAAAAATTTAGAGAAAATAAATAAAAAATTAGAGAATTTATTAATTGGTAAAAAATTAATAAAAACAATCCAATATGCACTACTAAGGGCATTTTGGTCATTTTACCCCCAAAGGTGAATTTTGACCTAAATGTCAAATTAAAAATTTAGAGAATAAAATAATTAATATAAATTAAAATTTATGAAATAAATTAGGAAAATGAGAGGAGAAAAGAAAAGAAAAGAAAAGAAAAGAAAAAAAAAGCTTATGAAAATTTTAAAATTTAAAGTACACAAAGAAATAAATATAAATAGACACTACAAGACAAACTCCCACCCACTTCCATCTTCTTCCTCCATTTCTTCTCTCTCTCTTTCCCCCTTAGAGCCGACTGCATGCTCCCTCTTTCCTCCATTGTTATCAAGCTTTAAAGCTTGATTTCCCAACCTTCTACCCATCAAAGGAAGCAAGAAAATTGAAGTTTGGGAAGCTCAAGTAAGGTTAGTGCACTAATCCCTCTTCTTCTCTTCATTAAACATGAAAAGCATGTTTAGCCAAGTATAAATATCATGAAAATAAAAAGAAAATCTTGAGGAAGAATCCCTTGAATTTTCAGCAGCCATGGAACTTTGAGGTTTATTGCTTTCAAGTGATGAAAAATGGTTCCATGAGAATGTGTGATGAGTTGATATGTTTGGGAGTTTGATTGTGTAGTGTTTGTGTAAATTTGAAACTTTGAAAACTAGGGTTTGTGTAAATGCTTGAGGACTTTGTGTAAAATGCTTGAAATTGACCTATTGAGTTGAGATTGTTGCTTATATAAGTGTTATGCATGCAAATTGAAGTAAGAAAGTTGGAGGAGATTGAATTTTGGAAGTGTCAAATTTCTGCAGGTTGAGACTCAATGAGTCCAGTGGGTTTGTGGAACCATACTAAAAATGTGTGACTCCAATTGGTATGAGACCAATTGGAGGTGAAATTAGACTTAAAATAACCTATTTTTCATGTAGACATCATGCCCAAAGTTTGTCAAAAACTTGACCTAAACACTGCCCAAATCCGAATTACCAAGCACAAAACCCAGAAAATGACCAAATGAATAGTACATGTTCATTTGGTCATAACTCCCTATATATTGGCCCAAATGACCTAAATTTGGTACCATTGGAAAGCTTAGATATAGGGCTACAATTTTTATGAGGACCACTGAACCCATAAATGCTAAAAACCAAACCAAATTGCTGGCCCAAGTTGGGTCACAAAACTGCCCAGAATTAGGTTGTCCAGAAACTGCTGGACATAAACTCACCCGACTAGTTTTGAAAAAATGGCCATAACTTGGTCTACAAGAACTCAAATGTAATGAAACTAGTGGAAAAATGTCCACAAGACATAGACCTACAAAATTGGCATTTTGACAAAAACCCAAAAATCAAGAGAACTAGGTCAAATAGTTAGAATAAGTCACTGCAATCTAACCAAACTTCACTTGACCCCAGAACAGTCTTTTAGTCATAACTCCCACTAGAAAAATCCAATTGAGATGAGCCAAACCTTTCTAGAAACCTGAGAAACATGGATACAACTTTTTTCTAGGAACCTTCCTCAAATTATGAATTTAAGAATCTCAAAAAGTGACCTGCAATCACTGTCCTGAACTGAACCCCTGTTGACACAGGGTACATGAACCTAGGTTAGTTAATTGGCCATAAATAATTCCACAAAACTTGAAAAATTGTGATACAAATTTCTCAATGATCATAAGACATAGGGAAACAATTTCTATGAAGATCACCATGCCTAAAAGTGACTGCAACCTGTTCCATTAATTAGGAAAATTTTAAGTCCAAAAGTTGCCTAGTTAAGAAACCAGAATCTGGAAATGTGTCAGTTATGGTTATCTGACCATAACTTGAGTTCTAAAAATCAAATTGACATGATTCAAAAAGGAAAATAAAGATAAGATATAGAGGAACAACTTCCATGAAGGAAGTACAGCCAAACAGTGGCTACAAACTGATCATATGGATAGGTAAATGTAAGACACAAAAACTAAAACCAAAGAAAGGTCCATGAGATAAATTATCTTATGGTAGGAATTTAACCCTAAAAAGCCATTAAGCACTAAACTACATGAAATAGGTATGTGGGACCTACTTTTCCACTACAAGGTGACATGAAATTAGTTAATACATAAAATGTAAATTTACCTAAATGGTTTGCTAAACACATAAGTCATAGGAAAATACACTTGGAACCTATGTTTCCATCATATATGAAATAACAATACTATAAATATGTATGGTACATGACATAAAATAATGAGAATGATAAATACATAAGTTATACGAATAAGTACTTGCGACCTATGTTCCCATTATAATAACATGGAAATGGTATAAAGCATAGGTAGTACATGAAGTGAAATAAAAACATGTTATGAACCCTTAATAGTACATAGCATGAAATAATAAAACTATAAGTGCTTGATAGTACTAATTTGCCCAAAGTATGCCTAGGCTTATATGTATATAGTTGGATCGATTGGTATACCAATTAGGGACCATAGATAGCAATACTGCTTACAGAGCAAATCATAAATTGACAATATATGTCTGATATGATTGTTCTACAGGCTATATTCCTACCCATTGGCCACTGTGCCTAACCTTATTTCTGGCTTTACAAGCTTGACAGCAGACCTCGTGCCTGACAGTAAGCCTCATGCCTAACGGCTGGCCTCGTGCCTGACAGATGTATACAGGGTAGACATATGGTTGTCTAACCCGTATACTCCTGTGTATCCAACATTATAGTTTGTTATAGGTTACTTGGGCACAAAAATACACCAATATGATATAAAATACACCGATATGACATAAAATACAGATATGATATGAAATACACTGATATGATATAAAATACATTGATATGATTCCAAAGACTCTAATTTGAGTTTAAAAAGCCAGAGAATGAAATTAATAGCCAAAAAAAATACTAATAATAAATTTATTACCAAAGTACAGAAAAGTCATAAATGACTTAAACTGTATGAGAAATGAACAGAAAAGATACTAATAATTAATTTATTTCCAAAGTATAGAAAAGTCATAAATGACTTAGACTGTATGAGAAATGAACAGAAAAGATACTGATAATAAATTTATTACCAAAGTACAGAAAAGTCATAAATGACTTAAACTGTATAAGAAATGAGCAAAAAAGATATTGATAATTAATTTATTTCCAAAGTACAAAAAAGTCATAAATGACTTAGACTGTATGAGAAATGAATAGAAAAGATACTGATAATTAATTTATTCCTAAAGTGCAGGAAATTTATAAATGACTTAGAATTGATTACAAATTTACTGATATGAGTTTAAGGAGAGTGAAAATGAAATATATGTATAGAAAAGATCCTGATAAATATATTGATTCCAAAGTGTTATAAAATATGCCATTGACTTAGAATTATGAAATTACACATCTTGTTGTCATTTTAAACCATTTAGCTATTCTGTTTTAAGATTATGCACCACTAAGCAATTTGCTTAGCACATTGAATTTTCCATTGCGTAGGTATTAGAGATCAGCAGCCACCACAGCAGCAGCCGCCACAATAGTATTCTGACCACAGTTGATCATATCTGCATACAGTCCAGAGTTCACCTTATTAGTCTTTTATATTTTGGTAGGGTCCATGCACTAGACTTAGTATTTTGGTTTATTATATATAAACATCATGTAGTTATATTTTGTGTTGTAAATAAATGAATTTACATTTTGGGATTGTAAATAAGCTTGTAAGCTTTTGTATATAAATTTCCATCTGAATGAATGAATGAATGAGTTTCATTTCTTGAAATGATATGATATGATATGACTGTGGATATATAAGACAGATATGGAATTATTTTTAATAGGTAGCTAGTGGAACCCGCCAGACGCTAATGAAACAGATGAGGCTCTGCCCGGATATCCATAGAAATAAATTGTTATAAAAAAAAAATTCCATATATGGAATACCTACTTTTAAATGATATTAAAAGTTTACAATAGACGTGATAAGACAAGATAGGGTATTCCGGCACTGAATGTGGTACTTTTTGCTCGGCTATATAGTAGACGGGTAAGGGCCGTCACATTTAGTGGTATCAGAGAGGTTTAGGCAGTCCTAGACCTAGATAGATAGAAAGAAAATAGTTTGCATCACATGCATGGGCCTTTAAATAGAGTCTGTGACACTAATGTAGATCTGTTCTTTGTCTATTTTATAGGATCTATGGCATCTGATCCTTCAGAGCATGGACCTCCAGGACCGATAGAGGAGGCGGTAAAGAGTCACGCACCCGCACCTACTCCTAGTAGGGAGAGAAGCAATAGAGCCGAGTCATCCCAGGGTACTGCAGGGAGAGCACAGCAGGCCTTCCTGGAATAGATGACTCAGCTCCTCTGTCAGGTCATCGGAGCCATCCCACAGCCACAGCCACCTCCACCTCCACCTCCACAGCCACAGCCACCACCACCACCACCTGTACAGCCACCATTGCCCCCACAGCCACAACCTATACACAGATCTCCACTAGAGAAACTGTGAAAGTATGGGGTAGTTAACTTCAGGGGTAAGAAGGAGGATGATCCAGCCGCAGCAGAGTATTGGCTGGAGAGGACAAAGAGGGTATTACAGCAGTTGCACTGCACCTTAGAGCAGCAGTTGCACTGTAGGAGGATGCTTATAGATGGTGGGTGACAGTATCGAGAGTGGTACAGCCTGCACAGATCACTTGGGAGTTCTTTCTAGCTGAATTTAAAAAGAAATACGTCAGTCATGTGTACTTGGAGGCCAGAAGGAGAGAATTCCTAGCACTGAGACAGAGGCAGCTTACAGTCTCCGAATATGAGTGGGAATTCGTGAGATTTAGCGAATATGCATTGGAGTTGATGCCCATAGAAACTGATAAGTGTAGGAGGTTTGAAGATGGACTGAATGGCAACATCAGGTTAATAGTGACATCCCACCACTTCACTGATTTCTCTCTATTGGTAGCATTAGCCCTTGATGTGGAGAGAGTCAGAAATGAAAAGCAGTCTAGAAAGGATAGGCAACGCAAGAGGGGTTCTAGATCTGGTCAGTCCAGTTCAGCAAATGCGGATAGTAAGAGGCCTAAGGAGTCTTCGGGTCATATTCAGGGTCGGGCCAAGAAGCAAAAGTCTCGGTTTGCTCCAAGGAGAGGAGGAGGACAGTCTGGTGCATCAGTGGGTAGTTCACCTGGTGCAGCTACATGGGAATTAGCCCCACCACCTGCTTGTGTACATTGTGGCTGACCCCACAAAGGAGAGTGCAAATTGTTGACTGGTGGGTGTTTCAGATGTGGGTCTACGGATCACTTCTTGAAGGATTGTCCACAGAGGAACACTAGTGTTCCCACTGCTCCACCCCAGATGGAGAGGTCTACCCCAGCAGCACAGAGGGGTAGAAGACCTGTAAGGCCTGATACAGCTGGTACATCACAGAGGCCTACTGCAAAGACAGTTCAGAGGCAGGAGACTAGGGTAGCACCTCTGCTTATGCTATGAGAGCTCGAGATGAGCCAAAGCCAGCTGATGTCATTAGAGGTACATTTTCCCTTTATGATATGCTAGTATGTGCATTGATTGATTTGAGTTCCACACATTCATAAATGTGTATCACACCGCCAGTTGATAGAGGGATACAGATAGAGGAGTTAGACGAGGACATACAAGTTATAAACCCTTTAGGCCATAGTGTCATAGTGAAAAAGGTCTACAAGGGTTATCATCTAAGGATACAGGGTTATAAATTTCCAGCTGACTTGATTGAGCTACCATTCAATGAGTTTGATGTGATATTAGGAATGGATTGGTTATCACATCATCAGGCGATGGTAGATTATCGACTAAAGAGGATGTCATTAAAGACAGTAGAAGGGGATGAGATTATAGTTATGGGTGAAGGAACGGGTTATCTTTCTACAATCATATCAGCCACAACAG
This sequence comes from Hevea brasiliensis, assembly GCF_030052815.1. NCBI lineage: Eukaryota > Viridiplantae > Streptophyta > Magnoliopsida > Malpighiales > Euphorbiaceae > Hevea > Hevea brasiliensis. The sequence continues at coordinate 249,868 of NW_026615139.1, forward strand.
CTAGGAGATTGATAATAAAGGGCTGTGAGGCTTTCTTAGCACATGTGGTTGATTCCAAAAGACTAGCCCAAGCATGCAGGAGATCCCCACTGTATGTGATTTTCTGGAGTGTTTCCGGAAGAGTTGCCGAGTTTGCCACCTGATAGAGAAGTGGAGTTTGCTATAGAGGTTATGCCGGGTACTGCACCGATGTCCATTGCTCCATATAGGATGGCACCTACTGAACTAAGAGAGTTGAAAGTTCAGTTACAGGAGCTACTAGACAAGGGCTTCATACACCCTAGTGTATCACCCTGGGGAGCACCAGTGCTATTTGTGAAGAAGAAGGATGGTACCCTTCGGCTATGTATAGATCAGCAACAAATGAATAAGGTGACTGTGAAAAACAAATACCCTTTACCTAGGGTAGATGACCTGTTTGATCAGTTGAGGGGAGCTGGAGTATTCTCCAAGCTAGATCTCAGATCCGGCCGGCTATCTCCAGTTGAGAGTGAAGGAGACAAATGTTCCTAAAACTACTTTTAGGACTCGGTATGGACACTATGAGTTTCTAGTGATGCCATTTGGGCTAACAAATGCACCAGTAGCTTTTATGGACCTAATGAACTGCATCTTTCATCCCTACTTGTATCGGTTTGTTGTGGTCTTTATAGATAATATCTTGGTGTATTCTAAGAACCGAGAGGAGCATGATGAACACCTGAGAGTAGCACTACAGACACTACAGGAAAAGCAATTGTATACCAAGTTGTCCAAGTGTGACTTCTGGTTGGATGATATATCCTTCCTTGAACACATTGTGTCAGTAGATGGGATCAAGGTAGATCCAAAGAAGATTGAAACAATAGTTGAATGGAAGCCTCCCAGAAATGTAATAGAGGTCAAAAGCTTTTTGGGGTTAGCAGGATACTACAGGAGATTTGTGAAGGAATTTTCCCTTATAGCAGCCCCACTAACTAAGTTACTACATAAGAATGCAAAGTTTGACTGGAATGATAAATGTCAAGCCAGCTTTGAGAAGCTGAAGGCTATACTTATAGAAGCTCCAGTGTTGACACAGCAAGAGTTAGAGAAAGACTATGTGATCTACAGTGATGCCTCTCACAATGGGCTTGGGTGTGTTCTGATGCAGGTGATTGCATCAAATTATATAGATATTTAAGGTTAACATGCATTGCATTTTTTTAGCATTTAGTAGCCTTTTATATTTTTTTTTATGTGTCTTCATTATTATTTTAGAAAACATATTAATCCAACTCAATTCATTGATTTTTATATTTTATCAGGTGTTTTTATGTGGTTCTAGAATCAAAGACGAGTTTGGAAGAGACTTGAAGGTCAAAACGTGAAGAATACAGTGCCAAAAACAAAAAGGAATCAAAGTAAAAACAGAAAAATGCCTCAAAACCCTAGAAAACAATCGAATTTGGCCTCAAGAGGTTGGGGCCAATGAATCCAATGGTCTTAATCATAGCATCATTTCCTTCAAAATAGGTGTTTGGGTAAAGCCCCACAGTATAGGAGTGCAAAAGGAAACTTAAAGAGGTCAAGGGACTGAGTATTGTTGCTAATACAAAGTACACAGGTTGTGTAAGCCAAGCCCCAGACCCGTGTAACTTTCTGCTAGAAGAAAGCCGGATAGCCAATGAAGAAACAAAAGTACACGAGCCGTGTAACTTGCCCCGTGTAACTTCCTAGACCCCGTGTAACTCTCTGGACTGAAGAAAATGTGAAAAATGAAGTGGCAAAAAGTTACAAGGGGCAGGGCCGTGTAACACTACACGGGCCCTATAAAGTCCCCTGACAGCAATTCTGATGCGACTTTTCTTCACTATAACCCGACCCGAATAGACTCTTAATGCTTCTAGGACTCTGAAATTAGGGTTTTTACACCAGATATAAATAGAACAAGTCAGGAATTAAGGGAAAGGGACAGAATTTACATCCAAGAATAGAATTTACATTCAAGGGGAGCCGATTTACATTCAAGGATGCACATCAACTTTAAGAGAGGTAAGGGAAAAACAAGATCTGCAATATTTCTCTAAGGGATTTTCAGCTGAAATTCCAAAAGTCCAAGGCTGCAACTCTCTTTCTGGGTTCTTTCACTCTATTTTTTTCTCGTGTCTTCTCTTTATCTTTTTATAATCTTGATTGTAAAACTCACCATGGGTGAGTAGGTTCTTTATTCTAGGGTTAGGGTGTAGCACTCAATTTCATTATAGATCTGGTCTGATTTTTATTTAATACATTGGGTATTTTATTCTTTGATTCAATCTCTTGTGATCTTAATGCATGCTATGTGTTAGTACCCACTTAGTATTGATTACAGATATTAATTGAAGGACTAAAATGTGAAGGTTAATATTAAAAAATCGGGATTTCGAACCTAGGAAATCTAACCTAGAGATAGGCTGATGACCTTTGTGGAATTCCAAAATTAATCAAAGATCTTAATGGGTTTTAATTAATTTAATCACCATGAAAGATCTTAATGGGTTTTAATTAATTTAATCACCATGAAAGTAGGGTTTAGGTTAATTAAAATATACCTTAAGTGCCTTGAGAGAGAACTTAAGATAACTTAGGATTAATTTCCATCAAAAAAATAATCTCCCAATTATTAAATGAATTAGATTAATTTTATAATTGATTGAAGTGTGAACCCCTAGCTCTAGAATGTTCTCGTCCATTGGTATTTTAGTTTAGTTAATTATTTAGATTTTATTTCTTTTAATTTAGATATAATTATTAATTCTCTACAATTCGATCGTCTAGATAATTAAAATCATTATAGTTTGGTACTCAACATGGTCCTCATGGGAATGATACTATGCTCATCACTTTATTACTTATTAGCGATCAGTGCACTTGCGGTGGTTGCAAAACCAGCAAACAGCAGGAAGGGAAAGTAGTTGCCTTTGCTTCCAGATAGCTAAGGCCACATGAAAAGAACTATCCAACTCATGATCTAGAATTAGCGGCAATAATATTTGTATTTAAGATATAGAGGCATTACCTATATGGTGAGAAATGCTACATCTATACATATCACAAGAGTCTGAAGTATTTGCCAACCGAGAAGGAACTCAATCTGAGACAGAGATGGATTGAATTCCTTAAAGATTATGACTGTGTGATCAACTATCACCGGGAAAGGCAAATATAATGGTTAATGCCCTAAGCAGGAAGTCCATGATGGCTTTAAGAGCATTTAATGCTCGATTGTCTTTAGGACAGAATGGGGTAATTTTGGTTGAGTTGCTTGTAAAGCCAAACTTGCTACAGCAAATATAAGAATCACAATTAAGGGATGAAAAGTTGCTAACTGTTATGGGTAGAACTCAAGAGGGGAAAGAGACTGACTATGAGTTAAAAGGAGATGGGTGCCTGTATTATAAAGGCAGAATCTGTGTACCAGGAGATGAGGAACTAAAGAAGAATATCTTGAAAGAGGAGCATAGTAGCTTCCATGCTATGCACCCAAGAAGTACCTAGATGTACCAAGACCTGAAAACACATTATTGGTGGCTTGGAATAAAGAAAGAGATTGGTGATTTTGTGACTAGACGTTTGACATGCCAACAAGTCAAGGCTGAGCATCAGGTTCCATCAAGGTTTTTGCAACCTATATCCATACCAGAGTGGAAATGGGACCGCATCACCATGGATTTTATTACTAGGCTACCATTGACACAGAGGAAGCATGATACTATATGGGTGATTGTGGATAGATTGACCAAGTCAGCTCACTTCCTACCAGTTAGAGCCGACTACTCACTAGAGAGGTTAGTAGAGATTTACATAGATGAGATAGTCCGGCTACATGGAGTCATATCTGACCGAGATCTAAGAATTACTTCGACAAAAGTTATAGGGATCATTGGGCACTCAACTGCACTTTAGTACGGCTTTTTATCCCTAGATGGATGGACAGTCCAAAAGGGTGATATGGGTAACCCTTAGAACTTATTAAATTTGTTATAGATGTTAAAGACATGATAGTAATGATATGACATGAATTATATGATAGGTATTGGAAAATATGTTAAGAAGTTGTGTCATCAATTTTGAAGGAAATTGGGAGAAATATCTTCCTTTGGTAGAATTCGTGTACAATAACAGCTACCAAACTAGTGTAAAGATGGCTCCATATGAAGCATTGTATGGGAAGAGATGCAGAACTCCCTTATGTTAGACAGAGATAGGTGAAGAAAAAGTAGTGGGCCCAGACCTAGTGAGACAAACAAAGAGAAAAAGTGAAACTCATCAGAGATAATTTGAAAGTTGCCTCAGACAGACAGAAGTCATATGGCGACCTGAGGAGAAAGGATATAGAGTATGAGGTTGGCGAGAAGGTGTTTCTCAAGGTATCACCTTGGAAAAAAGTGCTGAGATTTGGTAAGAATGGTAAGTTAAGCCCTAGGTTTATTGGTCCATACGATGTCATTGAGCATGTGGGTCCAGTAGCCTACAGGCTAGCTTTACCACTTGAGATAGATAAGATTCACAACGTGTTCCATTTGTCGATACTCAGGAGATACAGATCAGATCCTTCACATGTCATTTCAGCAGAGGAGATAATTGTGCAACCTGATTTGACATATAAAGAAGAACCAGTCAGAATCTTAGCACAGGAAGTGAAAGAACTCAGAAACAAGAGGATTCCATTAGTGAAAGTCTTGTGGAGACACCACAACACAGAAGAAGCGACATGGGAGAGCGAGGAGACGATGAGGTAGTAGTTCCCTCAGCTCTTCACATCAGGTAAATTTCGAGGATGAAATTTCTATTAGAGGGGAAGAATTTTAATGCCCTTACCGTAGGTAGCTCGTACATTCTACTGTTCTGACGACTAATGTCTGTTCAAACAGCCAGAATGTCTAGAACTACACTTAAACTATAGTGAGGAGGTATAAATTGAAGGAATAAATATTAAGAAAATATAGGAAAAATTTAAAGAAAATAAATAAAAATTTAGAGAATTTATTAACTAGTACAAAAATAATAAAAATAACCCAATATGCACTACTAAGGGCATTTTGGTCATTTCACCCCCAAAAGTGAATTTTGACCTAAATGTCAAATTAAAAATTTAGAGAATAAAATAATTAACATAAATTAAAATTTATGAAATAAATTAGGAAAATGAGAAGAGAAAATAAAAGAAAAGAAAAGAAAAGAAAGGAAAAGAAAAGAAAAAAAAAAGCTTATGGGAATTTTAAAATTTAAAGTACACAAAAAAAAATAAATATAAATAGACACTACAAGACAAACTCCTACCCACTTATTAGTAGTATACCCTAGAGCATATCATTTAGTATGTATCTTGTACATATTTTATTAATAAAATGCAATTTCACCCTAGAGCAATAATAAAATGTATTTATGTGTAATAGAAAAGGTCCATTAATATTTTGTTAGAAATTCTATTCTTAAGTTGTTAAGAATATGAGTGACAGTATTTCTAGCACAAAGTATCATAAATTGGTTCACAATCAAGGATACTTTACAATAAGGACATGACTTATCCAGAAAGATTGTAATCATGTTTGTTCCTAAGGTATTTATATGAGATATAAATAAGATGGAATTGTGAGTCTCATGCCATATAACAAACATGATAGGCACTTATATATGATAAGTAGGCCGATCCAATGACGCATATGACAAGCACATGGAGTTTACTCTTGTCAATGTATTGTCATATATCATATAACTGCATATAATCTTTAGACCTGAGATAACACAGTTATCATGTATATAGGTGGTTTGAGTTTGATACTGCTTTCATACTTGTACTGTGTATGGGTATATGAGCATGTGTTGGCTCCTACTAGTTATATATGGAGGTAGGTGTTGATCAATATGGAATCTGTTACCCTAAGTAAATAGGGATAAAATTCTATGTTCATTTAATTGTTCTTGATGTTTCAAGTTCCTGGCCAGGACAGACAGATTTAGTCAGAAAAGAGTTTCTGACAAGAAAGTCTAATTAATCAAGAACCGAAATTAAAAGAGAACATAATATTCATAGCAAATGGGGTTTGACACAAACCATGACTCCAGCTCGAATTGGGATTTTGTAATAGAGAGATTCTAGTGCATGGTAACATATGATTATAGGTTCATTTAAAGGTATTCCTTGTTACTAATTTGGTGGCCATAGCATGCTATGCTAGGTGTCAACCATGGTCTATGAGATGCCTAAAATGATTTAGAGAAATCATTTATGGTAAGAAAGAGTTCTGATGATATTAAGAGTTAATATCATATCTCATTGCCAATTTGTGATGAGCCTAGTAAGTCACACATGTACACAAGAAAATCACGAAGTTAAATGTGATTTAATTGATTAATTAAAGAGTTTAATTAATTAATTAAATAGGTTTGGTTTGTAATAAGATTGCAAAGTCCCTAGCATGGCTTGAAACCAAATCTAGGTTATTGAATGTATAGTATAAGTTAAATTTATATTTAAAGTGTTTAAATATGGATTTAATTATGAGAAATAAATTAATAGAGATTAATTAATGAATTTATATTTGATATAAATTGATTAGAAGAGAAGAAATAATTATATTGGGTTAAGAACTCAAAATTAAAACACAAGGGTAATTTGGTCATTTCACAGGGTGACATGTGGCACCATGAGATGGTGACACATGGCACCATACAAGTTTTCCATTTGTCTTCCTATCATGCAAGGTGATCAAAGTCAAGATTAAATCTAGCTTTGACACTTGGCTTAATGTGATTAGGTCAATTAAAATTAAGATGCAATCAGATGATGACATGTGGCAAGGGTTTTAAGTGATGACCTAATTATAAAAGGGAAAAGAAAGAAAAATAAAATACATTCTGATTTGCTCAAAAGGTGCCGCCACCTATAGTGCTCTCCTCTCTTCTTCATCTCCTCTCATCAATTAAAAGAGAATTGCTCAAATTTCTTTGAATTAAATTTGCTAGAAATTGTTTCTAGTGTCCTATACACATCTACAACCTCTCTAAAGGCAAATCGCTAATTTATAATTGTTTGGCAAGGCTTGAGAAGCTGTTTTAGGGGCTGCCCATTTATTGATCTTGGTGTGGACAAGCTAGAGGGACAACTCTTGGGGTCCTAGGTGCTTCCCAAAGGTACCAATCACGTCTATAGTGCATCAAAAGGTTAGTGCACATATTCTTGTATCAATCTAGGGTTCAAATGAATTAATTTGTTAATTTAAAAATCTTAAATGGCAAATGTAGATCCTAATACATATTAAAAGTGTTTTAATATGCAAATGAACATTGAAATCAATTAGGCACATAATGGATGTTGCATGATACATGAAACCCTAGAAGAAAATTTCAAATTCAATGTTCTAATCTAATAATTTTCATGTTTCCGCTCCTTCAATTGGTATCAAAGCCACTATATTTGCCATTTACATTTTTTAATATCTAATTTAATTGTGTGATTTGATCAAAAGTTGATTGATTCATTGCTAGTTGGACCAACAATATGGCGACAAGGTGTAAAGCACCATTGGTGCGCATGGTTTGGTTCATTCAACCATGCGTATGGTTTTTGGGCTTGAGTGTGGGCTTGGTTTCAAGGCCCATAATTAAGCCCATGACTAATTAAAATGTTTAATTAGGAGTTTTAATTGCACAATTAAATTTTGATTCAATTGTTTAAATGAGATTCAAATCTGAATTTTTAAATTTGTTTGAATGAGATTCAAATCTGAATTTTTAAATTTGGTTGAATGAGATTCAAATCTAAATTTTTAAATTTGTTTTGAATAAGATTTAAATCTGAATTTTTAAATTTGGTTGAATGAGATTCAAATCTAAATTTTTTAGTTGAATATGAGATATTCAATTTAATTTTAGTATGTATGTTTTATTTAATTGTTAAATGGTAATATGCATGATGGATGATCATGGACAATAAAAGACCAATGTGATTAGATTTATTTCTTTTATTTTTCTTTGGATTGTAAAATAGTTAATTTTACTTTGGTGGCATTGTATTATAATTGTTGTAATATTTTTGGGTTGTAATTTCATTTATTTGAGGACTTCAAAGTCCATGTTCTTATAAATTCACCTTGGTATGCCAAGGATTACTATGTAATTAGATTGGAAGAAGATCAAGGAGGTCAATAGCATTGGTGGGACCAGTGGGAGGAATTCAAGATCAAGTGTTGATTATGTACTTCTTCAGCAACTCTTGTAATATGAATGAATGAAATGCACCTAAGAATGCCCTGATTCAATTATTGGTGGCTCAGAATTGAATCCCTTAGAAAGTCCATGATCATACCATATTATTTATTTATCCATATATGCATGAGATGTATGGGAATGTATGCAAATATAAGATATATGCATGCTAATTGGATAATGTGTAAAGTGAGACCATAAAGTAATTAAGCTGACCACTAAATCTTCCAAACAAATGATTACGTTGGAAATGGTATAATTAAGGTAATTATATCATGGGCCCTCCATTGAGGCAATTATTTTAAGAAATTTTAAATACTTGCATATGATGCAATTACTTTAAGAGATTTTCTTAAGAATAATTATTAAGCATGAGATATTGTAAATATGTAAATGGTTTGGTGGCCAATAATGGATGTGCCTGAGGACATTAAAATCATTTGCATGTTTACTTGCTCAATGGGATCAACTTAACTAATGCAAGATAAGTCAATAATGGATGTGCCTGAGATTTTGAGCATTAGGGGCTAGGTAAAGGATTGAACCTCACATGAGATGTGATGGGCAAGGAGTTGCTCACTTATAGTTTATTGTAATTCCAATAATGGATGTGCCTGAAGATGATCAATAAGACTATAAGAATTTAATCTCCCACTAGAAATCCATCAAACTAGGATTTCCGTTTCCTACTTTGGCAGTGTAGGGTTTGCCAAGTTAGTGGGATGACCAATTTGATTGAAAGACCATAATTATTTTGGTTAATTACTTGATACATTTACTAATTAATCTAGTTATTTTCTATAGTTATTCTTCTGATAATAATAAGCACACAAACAACTACCACCATCCAATATCCTTGCAAGCATACTTGATCACAATAGGTTGACAGGACTTAATCTTTCAGATTGGCTAAGAAATTTAAAACTTGTCCTAAACCTAGAATGTATTGGATATGTTCTAGACTCAAATATTCCTGGTCCCTTACCTCCAGAGGCCACTCAAGAGGAACATGACACTTTGGACAAGTGGAAGGAGCATGATATGAGAGCCAAGTGTTACACGCTTGCTTCTATGAGTAATGAGTTACAAAAGCAGCATGAGAACATACAGAGTGTAAGTGAGATCCTCCTTCACCTACAAGAGTTGTATGGTGAACATAGCAGGAATGCTAGGTATGAGATATCTAGGCAGCTATTTCGAACGAGGATGTCTGAGGGACAGAATGTTGGGGATCATGTCCACAAGATGATTCGACTTATTGAGCAACTGGAACATCTTGACTTTAACATGGATTTCCAACTGCAGACGAATTTGATTCTTCAGTCCCTACTTAAGTCATTTGGGAATTTTGTGACAAATTTCCTTATAACTAAGCAGGAATACACCTTGGCTGGTTTACTTAACATGCTTGTTATCGCCCAAAAGAATATGCCGGGCAATAAAGGAAAAGAGGTAGCTGTGATTGCATCTTCTTTTGTTAGAAAGTCCAACAAGAAGTAAGGCAATAAGAAAAAGAAACATCAAATTCCTAGTCCTTCCAAGAAGATAGCCAAACAGAAAGGGAAGACCAAAGCTGACAAAGGCAAGGGAAAGTGTTTCCACTATTAGAAGGATGGGCACTGAAATAGGAACTGCCCAGAGTATAGCAAGTAGTAGAAGCTTGCAGTAATGAGATATTAGATTCTGGGTTGGCAATGGCTCAACTGTTGAAGCTTTAGCCATAGGATCTAAATCTTTATACATGTGTGGACATATTTTATATTTAAATAAGGTTTTGCATGTACCTGATGCTTTTAAGAACATCATTTCTATACCTAGTTTGACTAGAGATGGTTATGAATTTCAGTTCATAAATAATGTTTGCAATATTTATTTTAGAAATAAATATGTTGGTTTAGGTTATAAGCATAATGGCCTTTATTATTTAGATAATAATGTTAAATACAAATCTAATGCAAGCAATCTAAAAGAATGCAATGCCATGTGAAAATTAACTCAAGTTCAAAATATATTTGGCACTTAAGATTAGGACATGTTGCAGAAGATAGAATTGCAAAACTAGAGAAAATGGGGATTTTATCCTCATTGGGTTCTGAACCTACTCCAACTTATAAATCCTGCCTTCAGGGCAAAATGACTAGATCACCCTTTGTTGGACAATGACTAAGAGCTGAAAATATTTTGGAGCTAATACATAGTGATGTATTTGGTCCATTTAAGGAAATGGCTAGAGATGGTTATCATTACTTTATTACCTTTACTGATGATAAATCAAGGTTTGGGTATTTGCATTTGATGAAATATAAACATGAATCCTTTGAAAAGTTCAAAGAATTTAAATCTGAAGTAGAAAATCAAAGAGGAAAATGTATTAAAACTCTTCGATCAGATCATAGAGGTGAATACTTAAGCACTAAATTTGATGAATACTTGAAAGAGCATGGCATTGTTTCCCAGCTGACTCCTCCAGGAACGCCACAGTTGAATGGTGTATCTGAAAAGAGAAATCGTACCCTATTAGATATGGTACATAGTATGATGAGCTATACTGATATGCCAATCTCCTTTTGGGGATTTGCATTAGAATCAGCTTTGCATATTCTAAATAAGATTCCATCAAAATCAGTTTATTCCACACCTTATGAGATATGGCATGGAAGAAAACCAAGTCTTAAGCATGTTAAGATTTGGGGTTGTCCAGCTTATATCAAAAAGTTGAACACTGATAAATTGGAACCAGATCACAAAAAGGTCGATATGCTGGATATCCAAAAGAGAGTTTTTGATATTATTTTTATTTACCTACATCAAAAAAGGTTGTGGTAAGCAGAGATGCCATCTTTCTTCAACAACTGTTTATTGAAGAAGGAGGCAAAGGAAGGCAAATAGAGTTAGAATTGGAGAATTCTGACCAACCAACAGATCAAATGGATATAGATCCATCTAGTCAACCTACACCTATTGATGAAACATCTACAGTAATTCCTCACAGATCAACCAGCATATCTCACCCACCAGTGAGATATGGTTTCCTTCAAGAAGATGAACAAGAGTTGTTTACTCATGAAGAAGTAGATCATGGAGATGATCCACTTACCTATGAAGAAGCTATATCAGATATAGACTCTTCAAAATGGATTGAAGCTACGAAATCCAAAATTGATTTCATGTATAAGAATCAAGTTTGGGATCTTGTTGACCCACCTGAAGGTAGTGTACTTATAAGGAATAAATAGGTTTTCAAGAAGAAAATTGGTTCTGATGGAAAGGTAGAGACTTATAAAGCAAGGCTAGAAGTGAAAGGGTTTCGCCAAAGGCAAGGAATCGACTATGAGGAGACTTTCTCGCCTGTTGCCATGCTTAAATCAATTAGGATTCTATTAGCAATAGCTGCATACTATGATTATGAGATTTGGCAGATGGATGTCTAAATAGATTTTCTTAATGGATACATTAAAGAAAACATTTTCATGGAACAACATAAGGGTTTTGAATCCCAAAATGGTTCCAAGGTATGCAAGCTAAAGTGATCCATTTGTGGGTTGAAACAAGCTTTGAGGAGTTGGAACATCCATTTTGATGAAACCATTAAGTCATTTGATTTTATCAAAATTGTGGATGAACCATGTGTATATAAGAAGGTTATTGATAGTGCTATCACTTTCCTTGTCTTATATGTGGATGATATTCTATTGATAGCTAATGACATAGGTATGTTGACAGTTGTAAAGGTATGGTTGTCAAATACATTCTCCATGAAAGACTTAAGGGAGGCAACTTATATTCTTGGAATTCGCATCTATAGAGATAGAGCAAAAAGAATAATTGATTTATCCCAAAGTCTATACTTGGAAAAGGTGCTAAAGAGGTTTAACATGCTTGATTCCAAGAGAGGATTATTACCGGTGAGACATGGTATCTACCTTTCTAAAGAGATGTCTCCAAAGACACTTGAAGAAAGAGATAAAATGGCCAGGATTCCTTATGTTTCGGTTATTGGAAGTTTGATGCATGCAATGATGTGTACTAGGCCGGATATCGCACATGCTGTTAGTTTAACTACTAAGTTTCAATTCAATCTAGGTTTGGAACACTGGATAGCTGTCAAGAATATTCTTAAGTACTTGAGAAGAACTAAGGATTTATTCTTGATTTATGGAGGTGGTGACTTGAAATTGGATGGTTATACTAATTCTGATTTCCAATCAGATATCGATGATAGAAAGTCTGCCTCTGGGTTTGTGTTCATTTGTAATGGAGATGCAGTTAGTTGGAAGAGTTCCAAACAGAGTACGACTACTGATTCCACTGCAGAGGCTGAGTACATTACTGTATCAGATGCTGCAAAAGAGGCTGTTTGGATAAGGAACCCTGGTCTCACTAAAAATCCAAACACATAGAAAGGCGCTACTACATTATTAGAGAGATAATTGGGCAAGGCGATGTAGCCATGCAGAAAATAGTATCAGCTGAAAATCCAGTTGATCCATTCACGAAGCCTATGTCACAAGCTCAGTTAGACCGACATCTTGAGAAGATGGGTCTAAGATATTGTAATGAATGGCTCTAGTGCTAGTGGGAGATTGTTAGTAGCATGCCCTAGAGCATATCATTTAGTATGTATCTTGTACATATTTTATTAATAAAAGGCAATTTCACTTTTCCGTTTACATTATGTATTTATATGTAACAGAAAAGGTCCATTGATATTTTGTTAGAAATTCTATTCTTAAGTTGTTAAGAATATGAGTGACAGCATTTCTAATACAAAGTATCATAAATTGGTTCACAATCGAGGATACTTCACAATAAGGACATGACTTATCCAGAAAGATTGTAATCACGTTTGTTCCCAAGGTATTTATATGAGATATAAATAAGATAGAATGGTGAGTCTCATGCCATATAACAAACATGATAGGCACTTATACATGATAAGTAGGCCAAACTAGTGACCCATATGACAAGCACATGGAGTTTACTCTTGTTAATATATTGTCATATATCATATCAGTGCATATAATCTTTAGACCTGAGATAACATAGTTATCTTATATATAGGTGGTTTGAGTTTGATACTGCTTTCATACTTGTACTGTGTATGGGTATATGGGCATGTGTTGGCTCCTACTAGTTATATATGGAGGTAAGTGTTGATCAAGATGGAATCTGTTACCCTAAGTAAATAGGGATAAAATTCTATGCTAATTTAATTGTTCTTGATGTTTCAAGTTACTGACCAAGACAGACAGATTTAGTCAGAAAGAGTTTCTGATAAGAAAATCTAATTAATCAAGAACTATAATTAAAAGAGAATATAATATTCATAGCAAATGGGGTTTGACACAAACCATGACTCCAGCTTGAATTGGAATTTTGTAATAAAGAGATTCTAGTGCATGGTAACATATGATTATAGGTTCATTTAAAGGTATTCCTTATTACTGATTGGGTGGCCATGGCATGTTATGCTAGGTGTCAACCATGGTTTATGAGATACCTAAAATGATTTAGAGAAATCATATATGGTAAGAAAGAGTTCTGATGATATTAAGAGTTAATATCATATCTCATTGCCAATTTGTGATGAGCCTAGTAAGTCACATACATACACAAGATAATCACCAAGTTAAATGTGATTTAATTGATTGATTAATTGATTAATTAAATAGTTTTGGTTTGCAATAAGATTGCAAAGTCCCTAGCATGGCTTGAAACCAAATCTAGGTTATTGGATGTATAGTATAAGTTAAATTTATATTTAAAGTGTTTAAATATGAATTTAATTATAAGAAATTAATTAATAGAGATTAATTAATGAATTTATATTTGATATAAATTGATTAGAAGAGGAGAAATAATTATTTTGGGTTAAGAACTCAAAATTAAAACACAAGGGTAATTTGGTCATTTCACAGGGTGACATGTGGCACCATAAGATGGTGACACATGGCACCATAAGATGGTGACACATGGCACCATACAAGTTTGCCATTTGTCTTCCTATCATGCAAGGTGATCAAAGTCAAGATTAAATCTAGCTTTGACACTTGGCTTAATGTGATTAGGTCAATTAAAATTAAGACACAATCAGGTGATGACATGTGGTAAGGGTTTTAAGTGATGACCTAATTATAAAAGGGAAAAGAAAGAAAAATAAAATACATTCTGATTTTCTCAAAAGGTACCTATAGTGCTCTCCTCTCTTCTTCATCTTCTCTCATCAATTTAAAGAGAATTACTCAAATTCCTTTGAATTAAAATTGCTAGAAATTGTTTCTAGTGTCCTATACACATCTACAACCTCTCTAAAGGCAAATACCTAATTTATAATTGTTTGGTAAGGCTTTAGAAGCTAGTTTAGGGGCTGTCCATTGGTGATCTTGGTGCAGACAAGCTAGAGGGACAACTCTTGGGGTCTTAGGTGCTTCCCAAAGGTACCAATCACATCTACAATGCATCAAAAGGTTAGTGCACATATTCTTGTATCAATCTAGGGTTCAAATGAATTAATTTGTTAATTTAAAAATCTTAAATGGCAAATGTAGATCCTAATACATATTAAAGGTGTTTTAATATGCAATTGAACATTGAAATAAATTAGGCACGTAATGGATGTGGCATGATGCATAAAACCCTAGAAGAAAATTTTGAATTCAATGTTCTAATCTAACAATTTTCATGCTTCCGCTCCTTCACCACTTCCATCTTCTTCCTCCATTTCTTCTCTCTCTCTTTCCCCCTTGGAGCCGACTGCATGCTCCCTCTTTCCTCCATTGTTATCAAGCTTTATAGCTTGATTTCCCAAGCTTCTAGCCATCAAAACCCATAGCTCACTTTATTAAAAATTTAGCTCACTTCATTAAAAATTTAGCCCACTCCATAAGGAAGCTATAGACACCCATAGGAAGCAAGAAAATTGAAGTTTGGGAAGCTCAAGTAAGGTTAGTGCACTAATCCCTCTTCTTCTCTTCATTAAACATGAAAAGCATGTTTAGCCAAGTATAAATATCATGAAAATAAAAAGAAAATCTTGTGGAAGAATCCGTTGAATTTTTGGCAGCCATGGAACTTTGAGGTTTGTTGCTTTCAAGTGATGAAAAATGGTTCCTGAGAATGCGTGATGAGTTGATATGTTTGGGAGTTTGATTGTGTAGTATTTGTGTAAATTTGAAACATTGAAAACAAAGGTTTGTGTAAATGCTTGAGGACTTTGTGTAAAATGCTTGAAATTGACCTATTGAGTTGAGATTGTTGCTTATAGAAGTGTTATACATGCAAATTGAAGTAATGAAGTTGGAGGAGATTGAATTTTGAAAGTGTCAATTTTCTACAAGTTAGGACTCAATGAGTCCAGTGGGTTTGTGGAACCATAACTTAAAATGTGTGATGCCAATTGGTATGAGGCCAATTGGAGGTGAAATTAAACTCAAAATAGCCCATTTTTCATGCAGACACTATGCTTAAATTTTGTCAAAAACTTGACCTAAACACTGCCCAAATCCGGATTACCCTGCACAAAAACCCGAAAATGACCAAATGAACAGTACATGTTCATTTGGTCATAACTCCCTCTATACTGGTCCAAAAGACCTGAATTTGGTACCATTGGAAAGCTTAAATATAGGGCTACTATTTTCATGAAGACACTGATCCTAGAAATGCCAAAAACCAAACCAAATTGTTTGCCCAATTTGGGTCACAAAACTGCCCAGAATTAGGTTGTCCAAAAACTGCTGGACATAAACTCACCCAACCAGTTTTGGCAAAATGGCCATAACTTGGTCTACAAGAACTCAAATGTAATGAAACCAGTGGTAAAATGTCCATAAGACATAGAACTATAAATTTGGTATTTTGACCAAAACCCAGAAATCAAGAGAACTAGGTCAAATAGTTAGAATAATTCACTGCATCAAAACCTGTAATCTGACCAAACTTCAATTGACCTCAGAACAGTCTTTTAGTCATAGCTCCCACTAGAAAAATCCAATTGAGATGAACGATACCTTTCCATAAAACTGAGAAATAGGGCTACAACTTTGTTTTAGGAACCTTCCTCAAATTATGAATTTAAGAATCTCAAAAAGTGACCTACAATCACTATCTTGAACTGAACCCTTGTTGGCACAGGGTACATGAAGCCAGGTTAGTTAATTGGCCATAAATAATTCCACAAAACTTTAAAAATTGTGATAAAAATTTTTTAATGATCATAAGACATAGGACAACAATTTCTGTGAAGATCACCATGCCTAAAAGTGACTGTAACCTTTTCCATTAATTAGGTAAATTTTAAGTCCAAAAGCTATCTAGTTAAGGAACCAGAATCTGGAAATGAGTTAGTTATGGTTATCCAACCATAACTTGAGTTCTAAAAATCAAATTGACATGATTCAAAAGGGAAAATAAAGATAAGACATAGAGGAACAACTTCCATGAAGGAAGTGTAGCCAAACAGTGGCTACAAACTGATCATATGGATAGGTAAAATTAAAACACAAAAACTGAAACCAAAGAAAGGTCTATGAGATAAATTATATTATGGTAGGAATTTAACCATAACAAGTCATTAAACACTAAACTACATGAAATAGGTATGTGGAACCTACTTTCCCACTACAAGGTGATATGAAATTAGTTGATACATAAAATGTAAATTTACCTAAATGGTTTGCTAAATACATAAGTCATAGGAAAATACACTTGGAACCTATGTTTTCATCATATATGAAATAACAATACTATAAATATGTATAGTACATGACATAAAATAATAAGAGTGATAAATACATAAGTTATACAAATAAGTGCTTGGGAGCTATGTTCCCATTATAATAACATGGAAATGGTATAAAGCATAGGTAGTACATGAAGTGAAATAAAAATATGTTATGAAACCTTAATAGTACATAGCATGAAATAATAAAACTATAAGTGCTTAATAGTACTAATTTGACCAAAGTATGCCTAGGCTTATATATATATAGTTAGATCAATTGGTATACTAATTAGGAACCACAGATAGCAGTACTGCTTACAGAGCAAATCATGCCTGACAGCTGGCCTCGTGCCTGACAGCTGGCCTCGTGCTTGACAAATGTATACAGGGTAGACATATGATTGTCTAACCCGTATACTCCCGTGTATCCAGCATTATATTTTATTATAGGTTACTTGGGCACAAAAATACATATATGACATAAAATACACCGATATGACATAAAATACACCGATATGACATAAAATACATTGATATGATTTCAAAGACTCTAATATGAGTTTTGTAACACCCCTAAGTTCGGTAGTGCGTTCTACTGCTCCGGTGACCAGTGTTGTCCGGACAGCTAGGATGCCTAGAACCGTACTTCAATATGAGTGAGGAGACATAAAATAATGAAATACAAGAAAAGAAAAACAAAGGAAAAATCATAGTAAAGAAATGTAACCGAGTAAGTGAGCCGGGAAACCTAGCGATGGGTGACCGCACCGGGAAGTCACGGCGTGGACCGTTGACTAGCCTCGGATCGGGGAACCACGGGAAACATTTTAGGACTTAAATAGACCATTGTTGAAGAGTAAATATCATTAGAAAGATCAAAGAAAAATTAAATTATTATTAAAAAGAAAAGTGAGATCTCGAAAAACAGACAATATAAGGTGTTAAAGAAAAATCTGGAAAGCATCCCGAACAGGGGCATTATGGTCATTTGACATCCCGAAGTGTCTTTTGACCTAAATGTCCATTAAAAATAAATAGTATTACACTTAGAAAATGAAATGAAAAATTAATTTGATGGTACCTAAAATAAATAGTGGAAATAATGGGTTAAATGTGGATTAATTGAAAGTTAACTTATAATATGTTTTAATTTTAGTTAGTGGACCACTATAGGATTAATTTATCATTGAAATATGGCTGATATGGTCCACTCACCATCTGAAATTCCATCTTCCTCAAAATTCTCTCAAATGGCCGAATTGAAGAAACCTTGAAACTCCATTGACGATTTTCTTTGAGCTTCATTTCCTCTCTCCATTTCAACTCCATTCTCTTAGGTTCTTTCATGAAAAATGGTCTACACACCACAAGGAAGATATTGATACTAATTTTGAGAAGTTTGGTGAAGGTTTAGCAAGTTACAAATAAAGGTAAGTTTGCATTTTTGAGAAATCCTTTGTTAAAGTTTTTATGCATGTTATGGGTATTGGTTTGGTGAAGGAAAATTTTGAGTTTGAAGGGTTATTGTTGTTGCCATTTTGGACAGCCATGGGTCACGTTTTTGATGAGGTATTTGTGTATATAATTGATGAGAAATAATGTTAATCATGGTGATTTAGTAACCTAGTGATTTAATGCATGTATATATGGTGAATGATGCACTTTGATGGGAATTGGCATATGGTACGGCAATGTGATGTTGATGAATGAATTGTGGCAGCTTGTGGACACTTGAATAATGGTGTATATTGAAGGGAGTGTGGGCAGCATATTGACCTAGAAGGATTGATGATATATATGTCAATTTACATTGTAAAGTGTATGTAAAGTTTGTAATGTTTAGGTGTGTTTGTAATGGTACTTAGAAATTGTAATTGTGAATGATATTTGGTGTGTTGAGGGTGATTGGAATCTGCCCAAAATAATGCTAATGTTATGTAGAAAATGTTGTTGGTAATGTGCCAAAACAGTTTGGTAGGGTATGGAAGTAAACCTTGCAAAGGTAAGTGTGTGTTTAAAGTTGGGGTGTGTAATGCATATTAAGGGCAGTGTATATTTTGGCCTATAACCTTGAATGTGTAACCTCAATTAGTATGAGACCAATTTGAGGTGAAACTAGGCACAAAATGTGCCAACTTTCATTGAAAAACCATGCCAAAATTCTGCTTGCAAGGTGACCTAAAAATTTGACCAATTCGGATTAGGTGCAATTAGGACCTGAAAAATGACCAATTGGGCAGCAGTGAGTGTTTAGGCCATAACTCACTCAAACCAGGTCCAATTGACCTGAAATTTTGACCAAGAATAGTTAAGACCCATACCTACAAGTCTTATGAAGACACCAAAGCCCAGAAATGACCATAAGCAAGTCAAACAACTTGCACAAGTTCGGGTCCAAAAACTGGCCGAACCAGAATTGACCAATTTGACCTAAAATTGACCTAAAATGGTACCACTTAACCAGCAATAGTGTAATGACCATAACTTGGTCTACTTAACTCGGATTGAGTGCAATAAGACCTAGATCTACAAGTTTATAGTTTCGACCGAGACCCGAAAACCGAGGGAACTAGATCGTCCGGTTAGGTCAAACCAGTGTTCGAATCGAGAATTTGCATTAAAATGCACTAAGCGAGAAATGACTTTGGTAAAACATACCAAACCTAAAATCCTATCGAGTGTGACATATTAACGACACTAAAACCTAATTTACCTAAAACGCATCGAGGTCGGTATATTAGGTGATTAAGCGAATAATTGAGTTCATTGCATTATTTACCAAACCCCATCGATAGAGACGGTTTAATTTGGATGCTGAAACACTTCAAATTGTGTTTCTCGTTAACAAGGACTCAGAAAAGGAAAGAAATCTGAGTCAAGACCAGAGACAAATATCGAGGTTCGTGCACAACAACTGTTTCTTTTGAATTATTTTCAATGGAAATAAATATTGATTATTTGTATATCATTATTTTAAATTGTGGAAATGTGTTTGAGGAATATTTATTGATTGAAAAATATTGTGAATAGTTTGAAACTGTGAAAAATGGTTTGAATGACATTGATGGATACTTATTGATTAAAAAGCATTAGAAATGGTTTGAAACCACAGCTATCATGTATATTGATTGTATTCCTCTCTAGCTTGTCTAGTGGGATGAATTGAATTCCCTCTCTGGATGAAGTGTTGAGGTGTGTGCCTGTTGAGGACGAATAGAATGAGTACTCATATTTTTGCTAGCTAGCCATGTTATTCCTCATTAGTCATCGACTTTTGGGATGAATTGAATACCTCATTAGCCATCGGCTTTTGGGATGAATTGAATTATGGATCATGATTTAGCTGTGTGTGATTTATTGATGTGTATTGTGAGATTGTGAAATGGATTTAAACTCTCATTGACATATACTGTCTTTTGAATTCAAACCTGATCTGACTTATGGAAAATTATTGTGATATTGAGAAATGGAGTTTAAATTCTTGTTGACAATTATTGTCTTGAATTTAATTATGATTTTAAGTATCCACTATTTACATGACTTATGAATTGTGATTTAAATTGGATTTGGTTAATGTTGTGCACCACTGAGACATTGTCTCAGCGATAGCTTTTTATTGCTGTCGCAGGTAGAGAGATAGACAGTGCAGCAGACTAGGCTGCATATACATCCAGTGAGGATTACAGTATATTGAGTATACCGCTTTTGCTTTTTGTACTGTAATGTATGACACTGTATGTACATATTGTATTTGGTTTTGAGCAGTTGTAAATTAAATTGTACTTGAAGTTGTAAAATAAATTGTACCTTGAAGTTGTAAATTAATTATGAGTGTTTTGGATTGTAAAAGTTGTATTATATTTCCTTATCTCAGACTTTGAAAAATTTCTATGGAATTGAGTTGATGAATTGTTGTGTTGAGAAATGTATTGAAGTTGAGATTTGGAAAATTATAGAAGTGCTTTTACAGGTTTTCTGAAGAACTGTTTTATCCAAAATACAGAGGGCACTTTGCCAAAAATTTTACAGAAATTCTAAATAAATCAAATGAGTTAGTTATTTCACTTCAGTTCACCAAAGTCTTTAACACCTGTAAATAGTGCTCACCACTGTAAAAGAAGTAAGAAAAGTTTTTTTTTTTAAAATCCCTTGTAGTGTATTTAATGGGTTATCAGTAGACGGAGTTGGTAATTCATTAGGTATACTACGGGATCATGTTATACCTTACAGAGGGGTAGGGTGTGACATGTTTTAGTGGTATCAGAGCAAAGTTTTTAAATTCCGTTTTCACCTGTTATTTGAATGTTCTTTTTGCATAGTACAACTGCTCAATATCATTGTTTGATACATACAGTACATTACAGTATAAATATGCACTAACGAGAGTGAATATTCTTGTGTTATTGTTCTGGAAAGCTAAGATCCTCGCATTGAATATGGAAGAGGGTGATCGTTCAGTCGATCAGTCTATTGAGGCTGAGGTGCAAGGGGATGCCCCAGCTGTACAAAATGTCAGCAGAGTTTTGATGAGTTGAAGAGGTGCTTAACTGAAGCTCCAGTTCTCACTTTACCTACTCCGGGTAAAGAATACACAGTTTATAGTGATGCTTCTCACAATGGGTTAGGCTGTGTACTGATGCAAGATCGGAATGTCATTGCTTATGCATCACGCCAGCTGAAACCGCATGAGAGGAACTACCCAACACATGATCTGGAGTTAGCAGCTATTGTTTTTGCTCTGAAGATCTGGAGACACTATTTGTATGGGGAGAAATGCTACATTTACACAGATCACAAGAGCTTGAAGTACTTAGGTACCCAGAAGGAATTGAATTTGAGGCAGAGGAGATGGCTAGAACTCATTAAAGATTATGATTGCTTAATAGACTATCAGCCAGGAAAAGCAAATGTGGTGGCTGACGCCTTAAGTCGCAAGACTATGGCAAGTCTCAGAGTTTCTCCTTTGTCCATGGTATATGAATTGAAAGCACAGCATGCCAGTTTAGAGGTTGATGATGAGGGACAGACAGTAGTTGCATGGCATGTACAGCCAGTGTTGATTGATCGGTCGAATGGCTGCCGCAGTGATGAAAAATATCAGAAGCTACTGAAAGAAGTCCAACAGGGCAAGAAACCTGAATTCTCTGTGAGAGATGATGGTTTATTGCTACATCAGGGTAGAATGTGCGTTCCTAGTGATGTGGAATTGAGACAAACCATTTTGAAGGAAGCACATGAGTCTCCATTTGCTATGCACCCTGGTGGAACTAAAATGTACAGAGGGTTGAAAGAACATTACTGGTGGATGGGCATGAAGAGAGATATAGCTGAATTTGTTTCCAAATGCCTAACTTGTTAGCAAGTAAAGCGTAACATCAAGTTCAGTGGTTTATTACATCCTTTGTCGATGCAGTGGAAATGGGAACGAATAACTATGGATTTTGTTACAGGACTTCCAAGGACACGAGTAGTCATGATGCAAGATGGGTTATAGTTGTGATTGACTAAGTCGCTCACTTTTGCCGTTCGGATGGACTATAGCACAGAAAGATTGGCGATTGTACATATATGAGATTGAAAAATTGCAAGGAGTGCCAGTATCAATTGTGTCGGCAGAGATCCTAGGTTCACTTCTAGATTCTCAGGGTAGTCTTCAGAGAGCCCTAGGAACTAGATTGAACTTCAAAGACAAAGATTCCACCCACGCATGATGGCGATCCGAGAGGGTTATTCAGATATTGGAGGATATGCTACGGGCTTGTGTGATTGAATTTGAAGGTAGTTGGGATACACACTTGCCTTTGATTGAGTTTGCTTATAACAACTACCAATCAAGCATAGGGATGCCTCCATATGAAGCTTTGTATGGCAGGAAGTGCAGAACTCCCTTATGTTGGGATGAAGTAGGTGAAAGGAAGATGATTGGGCCAGAAATTGTCCAGCAGACAGAGGAAAAGATCAGATTGATCAGAGATAGGCTCAAGGCTGCATCAGACCGTCAAAAGTCCTATGTTGATCTGAAGAGAAGAGATATTGAGTATGCAGTGGGTGATAAGGTATTCCTCAAAGTTTCTCCTTGGAAGAGGATTATGAGATTTGGCGAGAAAGGGAAAGCGAGTCCTCGTTTCATCGGACCATATGAAGTTCTGGAAAGAGTGGGTCCTTTAGCATACCGGTTGGCATTACCTCCAGAGCTAGCAAGGATACACAGTGTCTTCCATGTGTCCATGTTAAGGAGGTACAGATCAGACCCATCTCATGTACTATCAGTTGAAGAGATTGAAGTAAATCCAGACCTCTCATATGAGGAAGAACCCATAAAAATTCTGGCATATGAGGTGAAGCGGTGAGGAACAAACAGATACACTGGTTAAAATCGTGGAACCATCATTCGGGCCAGAAGCAACTTGGGAACGTGAAGAGGATATGAGGAGACAAAGCACCTGGCTCTTCAGAGACTAATGCCAGGTAAAATTTCGAGACGAAATTTATTTAAGGGGGGGAGAATTGTAACACCCCTAAGTTCGGTAGTGCGTTCTACTGCTCCGGTGACCAGTGCTGTCCGGACAGCTAGGATGCCTAGAACCGTACTTCAATATGAGTGAGGAGACATAAAATAATGAAATACAAGAAAAGAAAAACAAAGGAAAAATCATAGTAAAGAAATGTAACCGAGTAAGTGAGCCGGGAAACCTAGCGATGGGTGACCGCACCGGGAAGTCACGGCGTGGACCGTTGACTAGCCCTGGACTGCGGGGAACCCTGGGAAACATTTTTAGGACTTAAATAGACCATTGTTGAAGAGTAAATATCATTAGAAAGATCAAAGAAAAATTAAATAATTAGTACAAAGAAAAGTGAGAAATCGAAAAACAGACAAAATACGATTATACAGAAAAATCGGAAAGCCACGTACAGGTGCATTATGGTCATTTGACATCCCGAAGTGTCTTTTGACCTAAATGTCCATTAAAAATAAATAGTATTACACTTAGAAAATGAAATGAAAAATTAATTTGATGGTACCTAAAATAAATAGTGGAAATAATGGGTTAAATGTGGATTAATTGAAAGTTAACTTATAATATGTTTTAATTTTAGTTAGTGGACCACTATAGGATTAATTTATCATTGAAATATGGCTGATATGGTCCACTCACCATCTGAAATTCCATCTTCCTCAAAATTCTCTCAAATGGCCGAATTGAAGAAACCTTGAAACTCCATTGACGTTTTTCTTTGAGCTTCATTTCCTCTCTCCATTTCAACTCCATTCTCTTAGGTTCTTTCATGAAAAATGGTCTACACACCACAAGGAAGATATTGATACTAATTTTGAGAAGTTTGGTGAAGGTTTAGCAAGTTACAAATAAAGGTAAGTTTGCATTTTTGAGAAATCCTTTGTTAAAGTTTTTATGCATGTTATGGGTATTGGTTTGGTGAAGGAAAATTTTGAGTTTGAAGGGTTATTGTTGTTGCCATTTTGGACAGCCATGGGTCACGTTTTTGATGAGGTATTTGTGTATATAATTGATGAGAAATAATGTTAATCATGGTGATTTAGTAACCTAGTGATTTAATGCATGTATATATGGTGAATGATGCACTTTGATGGGAATTGGCATATGGTACGGCAATGTGATGTTGATGAATGAATTGTGGCAGCTTGTGGACACTTGAATAATGGTGTATATTGAAGGGAGTGTGGGCAGCATATTGACCTAGAAGGATTGATGATATATATGTCAATTTACATTGTAAAGTGTATGTAAAGTTTGTAATGTTTAGGTGTGTTTGTAATGGTACTTAGAAATTGTAATTGTGAATGATATTTGGTGTGTTGAGGGTGATTGGAATCTGCCCAAAATAATGCTAATGTTATGTAGAAAATGTTGTTGGTAATGTGCCAAAACAGTTTGGTAGGGTATGGAAGTAAACCTTGCAAAGGTAAGTGTGTGTTTGAAGTTGGGGTGTGTAATGCATATTAAGGGCAGTGTATATTTTGGCCTATAACCTTGAATGTGTAACCTCAATTAGTATGAGACCAATTTGAGGTGAAACTAGGCACAAAATGTGCCAACTTTCATTGAAAAACCATGCCAAAATTCTGCTTGCAAGGTGACCTAAAAATTTGACCAATTCGGATTAGGTGCAATTAGGACCTGAAAAATGACCAATTGGGCAGCAGTGAGTGTTTAGGCCATAACTCACTCAAACCAGGTCCAATTGACCTGAAATTTTGACCAAGAATAGTTAAGACCCATACCTACAAGTCTTATGAAGACACCAAAGCCCAGAAATGACCATAAGCAAGTCAAACAACTTGCACAAGTTCGGGTCCAACAACTTGCCGAACCAGACTTGACCAATTTGACCTAAAATTGACCTAAAATGGTACCACTTGACCAGCAATAGTGTAATGACCATAACTTGGTCTACTTAACTCGGATTGACCTGAAATTTTGCACCGCGTGCAATAAGACCTAGATCTACAAGTTTGTAGTTTCGACCGAGACCCGAAAACTAAGGGAACTAGATCGTCCGGTTAGGTCAAACCAGTGTTCCGGAATCCAGCAATTTGCATTAAAATGCACTAAGCGAGGAAATGACTTTGGTAAAACATACCAAACCTAAAACCCTATCGAGTGTGACATATTAACGACACTAAAACCTAATTTACCTAAAACGCATCGAGGGTCGGTATATTAGGTGATTAAGCGAATAATTGAGTTCGATTGCATTATTTACCATTCCCCATCTATAGATAAAGTTTAATTTGGTACTGAAACACTTCAAATTGTGTTTCTCAGTTAACAAGGACTCAGCAAAAGGGAAAGAAATACTGAGTCAAGACCAGGAGATAAATATCAGAGGTTTGTGCACAACAACTGTTTCTTTTGAATTATTTTCAATGGAAATAAATATTGATTATTTGTATATCATTATTTTAAATTGTGGAAATGTGTTTGAGGAATATTTATTGATTGAAAAATATTGTGAATAGTTTGAAACCGTGAAAAATGGTTTGAATGACATTGATGGATACTTATTGATTAAAAGCATTAGAAATGGTTTGAAACCAGCTATCATGTATATTGATTGTATTCCTCTCTAGCTTGTCTAGTGGGATGAATTGAATTCTCTCTGGTGAAGTGTTGAGGTGTGTGCTGTTGAGGACGAATAGAATGAGTACTCATATTTTTGCTAGCTAGCCATGTTATTCCTCATTAGTCATTGACTTTTGGGATGAATTGAATACCTCATTAGCCATCGGCTTTTGGGATGAATTGAATTATGGATCATGATTTAGCTGTGTGTGATTTATTGATGTGTATTGTGAGATTGTGAAATGGATTTAAACTCTCATTGACATATATTGTCTTTTGAATTCAAACTGATCGACTTATGGAAAATTATTGTGATATTGAGAAATGGAGTTTAAATTCTTGTTGACAATTATTGTCTTGAATTTAATTATGATTTTAAGTATCCACTATTTACATGATTTATGAATTGTGATTTAAATTGGATTTGGTTAATGTTGTTGTGCACCATCGAGACATTGTCTCAAATATAGCTTTATTCTTTGTCGCAGTAGAGAGATAGCAGGCGGCAGACTAGGCTGCATATACATCCAGAGGGATTACCAGTATATTGAGTATACCGCTTTTGCTTTTGTATCTTGTAATGTATGACCTTTGTATGTACATATTGTATTTGGTTTTGAGCAGTTGTAAATTAAATTGTACTTGAAGTTGTAAAATAAATTGTACCTTGAAGTTGTAAATTAATTATGAGTGTTTTGGATTGTAAAAGTTGTATTATATTTCCTTATCTCAGACTTTGAAAAATTTCTATGGAATTGAGTTGATGAATTGTTGTGTTGAGAAATGTATTGAAGTTGAGATTTGGAAAATTATAGAAGTGCTTTACAGTTTTTCAAGAACTGTTTTATCCAAAATACAGAGGGCACTTTGCCAAAAATTTTACAGAAATTCTAAATAAATCAAATGAGTTAGTTATTTCACTTCAGTTCACCAAAGTCTTTAACACCTGTAAATAGTGCTCACCACTGTAAAAGAAGTAAGAAAAGTTTTTTTTTTTAAAATCCCTTGTAGTGTATTTAATGGGTTATCAGTAGACGGAGTTGGTAATTCATTAGGTATACTACGGGATCATGTTATACCTTACAGAGGGGTAGGGTGTGACAAGTTAAAAAGCCAGAGAATAAAATTAATACCCAGAAAAGATACTGATAATAAATTTATTATCAAAGTACAGAAAAGTCATAAATGACTTAGACTATATAAGAAATGAACAAAAAAGATACTGATAATTAATTTATTTTCAAAGTACAGAAAAGTCATAAATGACTTAGACTGTATGAGAAATAAACAGAAAAGATACTGATAATAAATTTATTACCAAAGTACAGAAAAGTCATAAATGACTTAGACTGTATAAGAAATGAACAGAAAAGATACTGATAATTAATTTATTTCCAAAGTACAGAAAAGTCATAAATGACTTAGACTATATGAGAAATGAACAGAAAAGATACTGATAATTAATTTATTCCCAAAGTGCAGGAAATTTATAAATGACTTAGAATTGATGACAAATTTACTGATATAAGTTTAAGGAGACTGAAAATGAAATATATGCATAGATAAGATCCTGATAAATATATTGATTCCAAAGCATTATAAAATATGTCATTGACTTAGAATTATGAAATTACACATCTTATTGTCATTTTAAACTATTTAGCTATTCTACTTTAAGATTATGCACCACTAAGCAATTAGCTTAGCTCGTTGGATTTTCCATTGTGTAGGTACTGGGGATTAGCAGCCGCCATAGCAACGGCCACCACAATAGTGTTCTGATCGCAGTTGACCAGATCTGCATATAGTCCAGAGTTCATCTCATTAGTCTTTTGTATTTTGGTATGGCCCATGTACTAGACTTAGTATTTTGGTTTATTATATATAAACATCATATAGTTATATTTTTTGTTATAAATAAATAAAATTTACATTTTGGGATTGTAAATAAGCTTGTAAGCTTTTATATATAAATTTCCATCTGAATGAATGAATGAGTGTAACACCCCTAAGTTCGGTAGTGCGTTCTACTGTTCCAGTGACTAGTGTTGTCCAGACAGCTAGGATGCCTAAAACTACACTTCGATATGAGTGAGGAGACATAAAATAATGAAATAAAAGAAAAGAAAATGTAAGAAAAACAAAGGAAAAATAATAGCAAAGAAATGTAACCAAGTTAAGCGAGCCAAGAACCCTAGCGATGGGTGACCGCACCGGGAAGTCACAGCGTGGACCGTTGACTAGCCCTGGACCGCGGGAAACCCTGAAAAATATTTTTTAGGACTTAAATAGACACCTATTGAAGTATAAATACCATTAGAAATATCAAAGAAAAAATTAATTAATTAATTAGTACAAAGAAAAGTGAGAAATAAAAAAAAAACGGACAAAACTCGGTATTACCGAAAAGTCGGGAATGCAATCCGAACAGGGGCATTGTGGTCATTTGACACCCCGAGTTGTCTTTTGACCTAAATTTCCATTAAAAATAAATGATATTACACTTGGAAAATGTCATGAAAAATTAAATTAGTGGTACCTAATGTAAATAGCAAAAATGGGAAGCTTAATGTGGGAAAATGAAATCTTATATTAAACTAATATTTAATTTAAGCTTAGTGCTCCACTCACCCATCAAAGTGGACCACTAACTCATCATCTTGGGCAGAATACACATCTTCATCTTCAACCTTAGAACCAGCAGAAATTTGTTCCCAAAAAACTCCATTGACGCATGGTTTGAAGCTCCATGCATGTGAGATTCAAGCTCCTTTCTTGGCACTTTCCTTCATTAAAGATTGTCCATACACCTTGGGCAGTAGATAGGCAATAAGAATATCAAGTTTAGTCAAGGTTTTGAAGAGTTTCCAAAGTGGTAAGTTTGTCTTTTTGGTTATTGCTTCATTAAAGTTTGTGAGGAGGTTATGGGTACTTGAATTGTGGAAAGAATTTTGGAGTTTGATGCTCTAAGGGAGATGTTTATTTTTGGCAGCCATGGAAACTCCTTGAGGACAGTTTATTCTTGCTTGTAAATGGTAGATTAAAGGGTTGATTAAGTGTTTGTGTGTGTAGGAATTTATTTGGGTGATGTATATTAAGTATATGTAAATGTGTACTTGAATTTGGAAGCTTGGAAATTAATGGAGTGTGATATATGAATCGGCAGCTTGATTTGATGAACCATAAAAATATTATTTCATGTTTGGTTTATGGAATATTAATGCTGAATTGTGGTACTTATTATGGCAGCTTGTGGTGTGAGGTTGGACATGTAAATGAGCTAGGTTAGGTGATTGAATTGTTGTAATTTGAGCTTTAAAAATTCTGTACATTATGGTACATATTGTGTAACACCCCTCACCCGACTACAGTGTAGCCGAGCAAGGTGTGCTACAATCGGTGTTGGAGCACCCTAACTTATCTTAATTTATTTTTTTTTACATAATTTTGAATTCGTTTAATTTAACATCAATTATTTTTCGACGGAGAAACCAGCGGAGTTTCTCCTATTTTATTATCGTTTGGCATATACCAATATTCACCTATTTGAAATTCAATAATATTTTCAATATAAAATCTTATCCATGCTAATCATAATTATCTCATCAATCATTCTCATAATTTTCTCATATTTCAAATCTCATCCATGCATTTCCATTCATACTCAATTCATATGTAAACATTCTCAAATTACATAAGCAAAATTTTCAAATTTCCTTAATTTACATAATTTATAAAATAATTACAAAATTTCATAATTTACATGATATATAAATTAATTACATATGAAAAAGCTAATTAATTAATTTACATCGCATTTCTATTAATTACCTGTTCATAATATACATTACAATACAATATCTAAATATTTTATACAAAATATAAAATATAATCTCTATGGACCCTATCTACATGCATTGCTGAGGAGGTGAAAACCTTAAATACTTCAAACACTTCTGCAGATCAGAACTCCCAAAATTCCCAGTCAAACATCCATTGGGTTCTAGCTTCAGTACCTGCACGAAGGAAACAATTCCATCGCGCTAAGCATTGCTGCTTAGTGGTGCAATAATATAACAAGGAAATAATATAAAAATAAAGATAGAAATAAAACATAATTCAAATAATTAAGATTTATTTATACTTCACATGCGGTTTCTAAAATTTAATATGTTTTATCCTAATTCAGTCTTCCTTGAAAGTGTTTATTTCGCCAATGTATAGTAGTAATGTACAAAGAAAAATGATCTAAAAATAATAAATTTATGCTTATATTATTATGTAAGCCACATTTGCAATATTTATGTATGTTATAATCTTCTTTGCTAATCTTTTAGCATTTTCTCAATACTTTCTAGGTTGTCTCAAATTATTTCATAATAAGTAAATTTTAATATCGGTCCAGTTTATTTCGATTCTTTCTAATAAATAACTATTCTAATTTATTTTAGGTCATCTTACTCATTTATTTTATTTAATTTCTAATATTTTTAATTGCTAATATTCTTAACTTATCTCAATAAATTTCACTGCCCAAGTAACCTATGACAGGCTGACTAAACTGGATAATGGGTCGTTGGCACTGGACACCGCGGTGCCTCGGGCCGTCATACCATGGGACGCAAAACATCAACCACGTATGCAGTTAGTATGGCTAAAAAGCCATGATAACACATAATCGGGCATTAAGCTATGAGTGCGGCATAAAAGCCATGAATACGGGCATAAAGCCATGAATACAGGAATAAAGACTTTTGCAGTACTGCTAAAATAATACCCTATTGGCATGCCAAACTATCCAATCTAACACACATGTCTAGGCAATACAATGGCACATAATATCATTAAATATTAATATATTGTGTTTTATGACTTTATTATTTCATGATAAATTTTATAATTTATACATTCATCATAATATTCATACATTCCTTACATCATTCATATTGATCACAATTCACAACAATGGTGTTCATATACCATTGTACTCAAAACATTCTTCCTTTCTCTTATAAAGAGAACTAATGTTTCATTCATATTTTCATGTGATTCATTTATTCATTATAATATTTATATGAATTCATAACTCATACAAGGTGTTATTATCTTATTTGTAATTGAAACATAAATCCTAATGTAGACCTCATCCCATTTATACTCAACAATCCATCTAGGTTAATTTCATTTCATATTCAAGTGGTATCACTCATGTTTTATTAGACCTACTAGTAATGGGAATACAAATCTTAACTATATCCTCACATAACTTAAATGTTCATTAAGTCATTTAGGTGAATTACTATTTCTATTCCAAGTAATCCATGAATGTTTCATGGATTCCAAATTTCATACCTTAATTTCCTCTACCAATTTAGTTATTATACTTTGTCTTTGTATTACTATTCACATTACTATTCACTCAAATTGTTGACTTTTTAATACATAATAAATTTATTGAATCTAAGTTCTCAAGAGACCACATTTTGCATTCAAAATTTGTTGGTATTGGTTGCCAATACCATTTCCAAGCTTAATGTTAATTGGGCAGAATTCTCAATTTTCATGCCTTGTATTTACTGTTCCATTGGTCAATTTTGCAGTGGGAATTTGGCAAACTGATCAACATGAAAGTTGTTCCTTATTTTGTCTAGTTGAATTTCCTTTTTTGAATCACTCCATTTGGAGTTTTGTAACTCAAGTTATGGTCATTTTACCATAACTGGCCGGAGTGACCTGTACCCAAATTTTCTGGGCAATTTGGTTCTGCCAGATTTGGTGACCTAAGTTTGGTTGGAAATTTGACTAGGTTATAGTCAAAATTTGGATTTATATTCTTCATGAAAGTTGTTGGTCTATATCTCAGCTTGTTGCTGGTAAAATTTCAGGTCAATTGGACCTTTCTACACTGAGTATGGCCAAATGACCAAACACTGTTCATTTGGTCATTTTGCCCAGGCAGACTGCAGGTCATCCGGATTAGGGCAAACTTTTGGTCTACTTGGTTTGGTTTTCTGGGCATGGTTTCTTCACCAAAGTTGTGCCATTATGTGTCTAGTTTCATGTCTAATTGGCCTTGCACCAATTGAACCTATACATCTCCATTTATAGTTGCCCAAACCTGCTAGACTCACAATCGGTCCTGCAGGTCACCAAGGGCAGCATGCCTAAACTCAACTCCAACATTCTTGCTCATTTCATTTCCTAATCAAACATAGCCAAATGGTCACTAATTGACCATTACAACTTTAGTTTATGTCCATTTTCATCCACCACCAAAATTAAATTTCAAAACCCTAACCCTAATTGACCAAGCCTCCAATTCATGCATCTTACTCCATTTCATATAATTTATAAGAGGGGCAGCTAATATGTCACTTTAAACCAAAGAATTCTCCTAACTCTAACTCATGTCAAGGCTGCCAAAATTACATGGAACATAACCATGCCTCAATAATTAAATTTTTATCAAATTTTCAACTTAACTTAGCTCAAATTCATGATTAGAAAGATGTAAAAGCAAAGAATATGGCACTAACCTCTTTGGTGATTTTCTAAGCTTGTTCACACCTCACTTTCTTCCACTTTCTCTTCTTCTAATTGCTGCCCAAGTCTTGCTCTAGTGGTAAGAGAAATTTTTAGTGAAGGGAGGATAAGGTTTTGAGGTGGTTTGGTAGAGATTTGGAAGATTGGGTGGAGTTTTTAATGGTGAAAGGGTGTGGGAAGTGAGTGACGCTGGAAGAAGGAAGAAGAAGCAGATTGTTTCTTCAAATTTTCTGTCCATTTTACTCATTTTAAATAGTTTACGGACATGTGTCACAATGTGATTGGGTGAGAGTGCTTAGTGACATAAGCATGAGGTCAAAATTGCAATTTTAATTCATTTTCTTTTTTTTTCTTTGCTACTCATTTTCAATTTAATTTTTAGCAATATTTATTCACATTTTGTTTCATAATAAATATTTACTTAACTGGACAAGTCGGCCAAAAATCACCTCTGAAGGCGAAATGACCAAAATGTCCTCCGTTTGGCTTAACAGACTAAAATTGTTTGTACCGATTGAAAATTTTTTCTAAACCTTTTATTGGCATTCTAATGCCATAGAAACCTCAATGACTCTTCTCTAGAGTCTCAAAAATTATTTTATGAATTTTCTCCCGGGTCTAGGGCTCCTAGTTGCGAGAACCGCAATTTCCCACTAGGTTACCCATCGCTAGGGCACCGGCTCTTTTAACTTGGTTGTATTTTATTTCTAAAATTTTCCTAAATTTTTCTTATTAATATTTGAGTTATTTATGACTCTTCACTCTAGTCTAATTATTTTTCCAGACGTTCTAGCTATCCGGACTGACACCGGTCACCGGAATAGTAGAATGTACGTAATTGCTACAGTGAGGGTGTTACATATTGAGTGTGATTATAAGCTGCCAAAATGACCAACAATATGTTGTGAATTATGTGTAATTTATGGTACAAACCAGAATTGGCATGAATGTGTCATTTGGTAAGTGTTAAATGTATCATTTGATGAGTGATGGACAATGAGCAATAGGGCAGTTTATGTTATGGGCCTAGAACCTTAAGTGTGTAGCTCCAATTGGTATGAGACCAATTGGAGGTGAAACTAAGCACAAAATGTGCCAACTTTCATGAAGGAAGCTTACCAAAATTCTGCTTTTAAGGTAACTTGAAAAGTGACCAAATCCAGATTAGTGCATTTAAGGCCTGAAAATTGACCATTTGGGCAGCAGTTAGTATTTTAGCCATAACTCACTCAAAATAGGTCCAATTGACCTCAAATTTTGACCATGAATAGTTAAGACATATATCTACAAGTCTTATGAAGACACCAAAGCCCAGAAATGACCATAAGCAAGTCAAACAGCTTGCACAAGTTCAGGTCCAAAAACTGGCCGAACCTAAAATGACCTAAAATGACCAATTTTGGTACATTCTGACCAGCAATAGTAAAATAACCATAACTTGGCCTAGTAAACTCAGAATAACCTGAAATTTTGCCCCGCGTGCAATAAGACATAGATCTACAAGTTTGTATTTTTGACCAAAACCCGAAAACCGAGCGAACTAGGTCATCCGGCTAGGTCAATTTGGTATACCGAAATTCGACAAATTGCAATAAAACGCAATATACATAGAAATGAATTTGGTAACATGTACCAATACAAAAAGGCTATAAAATGTGACATATTGGTAACATTAAAACCTAATTCACCTAGACTGCATCGAGGGTCAACATCTTAGGTTGACTAAGGAAATAATAGAATTCAATAAATTAATTATTAAGCTTTATTCTTAAAGACAATTTAAATGAGTACTGAAACACTTCAAATTGTGTGTTTCAATTAACAAAGACTCAGGGAAGGGGAAGGAAACACTGAGTCAGAGCCAAGAGACAATTATTAGAGGTTTGTGCACAACTAGTTTTTAACTGATTTTGTTTTGAATATTTTATTTGATTAAATGACATATTTTTGTCATGTATTATGTTTAACAAGCATTGGATTTAATTCAATGATCATTGAAATTGTTATAGTATGTATGAATTTAGCTTTGTGAAATGGTATTTCCACAAGTATTAAGCATTGTTATGGATTGAATAAATTATGTTTTGGAAAATTGTGATAGAACATGTTTTGAATTATGATGGTAATTTTCATGGAAAAATGCAAATTTATTATTTGAATTGTGATGAGCATAAAAATTATTGGATATTAGAATTGAATTTGAATCGAATTATATTGTGATTTATGCTCACTAAAAGGATCGTGATATTGTTTTAGATCTCACTATAGATGCTTGACTAGGTTATTACCTGTCTCTCTCATTTGTTGAGAAGATAATGGAGTTAGTTGTGTTTTGATTACCGTGGTACGTGCACAGGCTTAGATTTTCCTCTGATTTGAGGTTAGATCTAAGTTTTTTTTATCATTATGGCCCTTGCGGAAGATTCATTATTGTGATGTGTACTGTGCACGATGATTCGACCTCCCCGACCATAGGGAGTTAGAATCTGATTCGACCTCCCAGACCATAGGGAGTTAGAATCACTTCGAATATGGCCCTTCGGGATTAGTCTTGCATAGTTAGTGAGATAAAGAATGATTTTTGAGATATAGCATGATTTTTTAGATAAAGAATGATTTTTGAGGTACAGCATGATTTTTGAGATACAGCATGATTTTTTAGATAAAGAATGATTTTTGAGATACAACATGATTTTTGAGATACAGCATGATTTTTGAGATACAGCATGGTTTTTGAGATACAGCATGGTTTTTGAGATACAGCATGATTTTTGAGATACAACATGGTTTTTGAGACAGAATGTTTTTGAATAGTAAAGAATTGTGATTTCAGTTATGATTTATGTATAATTGATTTTGCTGGAACTACCTTAAATGGTTAGTCATGATTTGATAAATTGAATTTCGTGATCAAAGTCATTTCATACAAATGATTTACATTATTGGCAATGAATATTTTGAGTTTTGGAATTTGATGAGTATTCAGATTTCCAAATTATTTACTGTAAATTTTGTCAATGTATATTGTACTATGTTTTAAATTATAGTTGTGCACCACTGAGTTCACCACTCAGTGATAGCTTTGTATGCTGTCGCAGGTAAGAAGAGTATAGAGCAGTGAGTAAGTTTCTTTAAAGACACATTCAAATCAGCTCCAGGTATATCATAGGTATACCCATGTACATAGGTTTTGATGTATGCATGTAATAATATGTATGTAAATTATTTGAGCAGTTGTATAAAAACTCTTGTAAAATATTTTGGTATGTAATTAAATGTAAATTATTGTAAACGTAAATTTGGGATTTCATTTATCTGAATAGTTTTGTAATATTAATTTTGAGTCTTGTAATCAATGAAATGTTTCTTTTATGAGGAGATTGATTTGATTATTGAAATTTGAATTATGGGTTCAAATGAAGGTATTGAAGTTGTATTTGAGAAAACATATTGGGAGTGTGTTCTTTGCAGGTTTTGAAGAACCGTTTTCTCAAAATACAATCGGCACTTTGCCGAAATTTTGAAAAAAAATTTATAACACCAGATTTTAATCGATGATTTAAATTTCATGAAAATTGTTTTAAAATCTCTTGTAGTATATTTAATGGATTATCAGTAGGCAAAGTACGGTAATTCATTAGGTGTACTAGGGGATCATGTTACATCTTACAGGAGAGTAGGGTGTGAAAATGAGTTTCATTTCTTAAAATGATATGATATGATATGACTATGGATATGTAAGACAGATATGGAATTGTTTTTAACAGGTAACTAGTGGAACTCGCCAGATGCTAATAAAACAGAGGAGGCTCTGCCCGGGTATCCACAGAAATAAATTGTTATAAAAAAAAATTACACATATGGAATACCTACTTTTAAATGATATTAAAAGTTTACAATAGACATGATAAGACAAGATAGGGTGCTCCGGCACCGAATGTGGCACTTCTTGCTCGGCTATACAGTAGACGGGTAAGGGGCGTCACATTATACCTATTAGTAATGTCACCATTACAGTAACTTGAAGTTAATTTCTCTCTCTCATATTTGAAGGGATATAGAATTCTACATATCAATGTACAAAAGTTGTCCATTTATGTAGAGATTGGTCATAAAGCTAATCGTACAATTAATGAAGAAATTATATTTGATATAAGTTTGTTTCATTAATGGTAAAAGCCATTAATGGATTTAATCATTAAGAACTGTATTTATGTTCTTGTAAACTTTTCTATGGGTATGGTACCTAGTGGGAGTTAAAAATTTTCTCAAGAACTAAACCAGTTCTAAATGAATAGGTAGAGACCTATAAAGCAAAGCACATTGCGAAAAAGAGTTGACTATGAGGAAACCTCCATACCTAAGGCTATGCTTAAATTCATTGAGATAAAGATGGCAACATAATATGCTATAATTCTGCGTTTTGATAACTAGTTTTCAAAACTATCTTCCTTAATGGAAACATAAAGGAAGACATTATCTTGGAAAAGGTTCCAAAGTGCATAAGCTTAAAACATCCATTTATAGTTTTAAGCAAAACTTCAAGGAGTTCCATATGTATAAAAAGGTGAGTGGGAGCAACTACTTGCCTAAATCAATATATGAATGATGACAATTGGCATACTAGTGATTGTAAAGCTTAGTTATATATATTTTTCTCCATTTATAACTTAGGGAATGAAACCTATGTTCTTGTGTTTTACATCTATGGAGATAGTGCAAATAAGAATAATAGGATTCTTCATAAGTCTAGTTTTGGAAAGGATGTTGAAAGGGTTTAACATGTTTGACTCTAAAGAAAAGATTGTTACTTGTGAAGCAAAATATCTAACTATCTTAAGGGAGATCTTTTAAGACTCCTAAAGATAGGAGCTAAGTATGCTAATTGTATACAAAATAGGATATTGCATATGCTATTAGTAACTAGCAAATGCCAATCAAACTCAGATTTAGAATACTGAGTATATGATGAGGTTATTCCTAAATATTTTGCAAGTATTTGGAATATAAATCTTGTTAAGAGGAGAAAATAATTTGTAACAAATAGAGTTTACAAATTCAGACTTATAGTCAAATGGTAAAGATAAAAAGTCTATTTCAAATAGAGAAATTTAATAATCACACAAAATATGTAAAAGTTACACAGAATTGTGTGATTATTGAATAAGTTAATGTGATAGTCACATAAGGCTATGTAAAGGTTACATATATCTATTTATGGTTTTGTATCTATCTATTATAGTTAAACAGTTTAATGAAAAGGTTTCATAAAGGTAACAACTATGGATTCTGCTATAGAAGCTAAGTATTTTGCTACATGTGATGTTGTAAAAGGGTTATTTGGATTTATAAGTACTTAATGGAACTTATTAGGTTCTTTTGATTGTGTTATCAGTTTTTCATTTGTGACAACAATAGTGCCTTAAGTGAGGGACTATTTCTCACCTGAAATATGAACACTGGGAATTAGCTAAATCATTTAATTAGAAAACAAGTTGAAAAATAACACAGAGGATAACGTCAGCTAGTAATTCGGCTAATCCCTTCACTTAATCCAGAGTTTGACGATAGTCATCTTTAAAATATGAGTACTGTACACTATAGTCATTGCCTCTAGTGTAAGTGGGAGATTGTTAGTAGTATGCTCTAGAGTAATGCCTTAGTGTTGTGCATTTTAAACAATTATTCCCATTTAATGGCAAATATTCTTTTCATTTATATTCGAATGGATTGAATTTAATTGAAAAGTCCATTAATATCTTGGTAGATGTTCTATTCTTAAATTGTTAAGAATATAAGTGACAGAACATTCTAGTATAAGATATTATAAATTCAGTTCACAATCAAGGATACCTCATTAGGCATGATTTATCTAGATTGATTGTCACTTATGTTTGTGTCCATGGATTAGTATGTGATACTAATGAGATGGAATGGTGAGTCTCATGCCATAAGACAAACATGGTGGGCACTTATAAGATAAGTATGGCGAACCAGTGACACAAGATGACTTGTACATGAAGTTTATTCTTATTAATACAAAATCATCTAGATCATAACAGTACATATAATCCATTGACCTGAGATAACATAGTTATCTTGCATATAGATGGTTTGAGTTTGCTACTGCTTTCATACTTGTATTATGTATTAGTATATGGGCATGTGTTGGCTCTGACTAGTTATATATGGAAATAGGTGTTAGTCAAGATAGAATCCGTTACCCTAAGTAAATAGGGATAAAATCCTATGTCCATTTAATTATTCTTGATGAATTCAAGTTCCTGGCCATGACAGATAAACTTAGTCAGAAAATAGTTTCTAACAGGAAAAGTCTTATTAATCAAGAATTAGAATTAACAGAAGGACATATGATTCCAAACATAAGAGTTTGACGTGAACTATGACTCTAGTTGAAATCGGGATTTTATAACAGAGAGATTTTAGTGCATGGTATATATGATCAAGGTTCATAAATTGGGGCATTAATTCCAAACTAATTGAGTAGTCATAGCACATTATGCTAAATGTCAACTATGACTTATGAGAACTTAAATGAAAATGAAATTTCATTTTAAGTTTGGAATGGTTCCAATAATATTAAGGATTTCTCTAAACTTTTAACTTTGTGAATGTCGGGGCTTTATTTTCTAATAGCCAATTAAGCTTGTTAGCAATTGATTGGGACCAAAACTAAGTGTTTTTACAATAGTATAAAAGGTTTATATGTTGCATCAAACTTAGGGTTAAATTTTTTTTTAAATTGCTAACCATGCTTCCTAAAGTGTATTTTGATGCATTTTTCTTTCATAAGATAAAAAGAAAAAAAAAGATGTAATTTTGTTCATTTAAGTTTTTATCAAAATTTTAGTTGATTATGGGTCTGTTTTAAATCGGATTTTTTAATTGACTTTATTTTTTTAAATTTTGTTGGTCATTTAAGTTTAGATTATTTCAAGTGATATACGAATTAATCAAGTTCTATGCACCTCTTAACTGAAATAATCGGTGACTACGCATAAATGATTTTGAATCATATCCTGATCAATTTGTGAGTTATTGATTATTTCGGGCCAAAATATTTATTTTTATCAGAAAAAATGTATTTTTATTCATTTAATTTTTTTTATCAAAATTTTAGTTTGTTTTAATTCAATTTAAATGGATCAGTTTTAAATCAAAATTTTGGATCAAATTTCAAATGATTTTTTTAAAATTTGCTGGTCATTTAAGTTTAGATCATTTCAAGTTTTATATGAATTAAAATGATCGTAAATTATTTTAAATTAAAAAAATTCAGTTGAAATTGATACGTTGGATCAAAATTTTACGTAATTAATAGGGATTGGGATGAATACAGGATCGGCTTTCCGAATGATTCGAATTTCTAATAGCAAATATGCATCGTTGGGACTTCCTTTCAGAAATGATATTATTTGTTGGTTGGGATATATTAGATATGTACCAGTCATTCTGTACAAAATTGGCCCACTAAATGTGGATCAACCTCCTCAGGCCTTTAGACTTTACAGGCCTACCTGGAAATGACCAAAACAGGGTTGGCCCACTCAAGGACAATGCTGTTAAAAAAAATAATGATTAAAAAAAAAAACTCAGGTTATTAATGCATTTCGGGGTCATTGAAGGTTATATTTGATTCAGATTCATTGAAGACTTTTCCTCCAAAATTATTGTCCTAAGCCTCATCACTTACCAAACACTACAATGGCAAATTATTCAATTCATTAATAATGTATTAATCAAGGATAGTCTGAAAGTTTAATTCATCTTCCCTCAACTTTAAAATATAAGAACTTTAAAACATAAAAATATAAGAACTTTAAAACATAAAAAGTGAAAATATTTCGAGTTTGAACACTTTATCTATTTATTCTGAGATTACTCATTATAATGAAGAGAGGAGACTATCTTCATTATGTAGTATATCAATTATTATCTAATTTATTGTGCCTCTCATAAAAAAAAATTGATGTTGAAAAATTCAAAAAAAAAAGAGAAAGAAAAATGGACATTCAGGTGGATTTTCTCTAAGTAAAATCATGCTGTATGATGCAACTCTTTCACTTCACACAAGAAAATTTTAGATGAATCGATTGCTAAATGTTAGGTAAATGCTAATGAAAATACTCTCATCAACGAAGCTTCTAAATAAAGTTGCAGCTGCGGTGGAAAGATGGCAAAAGTATTGTGAGAAAAGCAACCCATCTAATAAGGTCCATGCTCAAGACAACTTTAGTTTGTCCAAATGGAAGAAACCTCGCAGTGAAATAGTATCATGTGACACACAAAGATGTTCTTTCATCCAGCGACCAAAATTTTGCAAACACTACTCAAGAATAAGCCAAAAAAGACAATTCAAAAGAGAGAAAACACAGATTAATATGTCCACATTCACGCAGTTGACTGCTTTCTTTTACTAAGAGAAAATTCACAAAATATATCATATTAGGATTTTTTTTTATATATATATTATAAGTTACACATCAAATATTAAAAAACAGTACATCCATTACTCACAAAGAAGCAGTTATTCCTTAAGTTAGGAGTGTAGGCACTATTATTTTGTAAATGAGGATACGCATACATCAGGAGCATTCAATAATTTGCCTACTTTTTATATGACTAGTGTTTAAAGAAGCCACAAATGATAATGCCTCTACCCATTATGAAAATGTCCTCAAAATAATAATGCACTGTTCTGGGAGACCAACGCACAAACAGTAAATATATCACGATCTATATATAACATTCCCTTCATTTCAAATTTTAAATGTCCAATAATATTCTTAATATGAGCCACCATAACCCAATATGAAAAAAAACAAATTTACAAATGGTAGTGGGACTTCATCTTTGATAATCGTTTGTAACATGAATGAATAAAGATGAAGCATCTTATAGTAAGAGATTATTTTGCCATATGCCCATGTCTAAGCCTGGAGGGTAGAGTCGAAGACAAACAGCAGTTGTCCCATACTCTTGAATGAATAAAAAAATCTCTCTCTCTCTCTTCCATGTGGAAAGGGGAACCGTTAGTTTCTTCTCAACGTTTCATTCATGATAAAGATAAGGCTTTCTTTTTGAGTGGCAAATAGACCTTCCTACCAAATCCAACAAATTATTACTCCGTTATAGCCAGTTTGAAATTTTGGCTTAGATAGCAAGACTTATCAAATGCATGTGCCAATCACCTTTGCTTCTACCCCAAAGCACCCAACCATAAACACTTAATTCTACTCCCATTTTCTTTAGAGAAAGAGTTCTATAATCACTTCGATCTGGCCTATTGCCACTGTAAAAGCCTTTCTATGCTTCCTTAACAAGAATAATAGAATGTGTGTGTGAGAGAGAGAGCTAAATGTGGCCTTCACTCTCTACTGACCTTAATCATTCTGTTGTTCCCTTGCACTTTATTATTAAGCTCATGAGTTTCAGTGCTTCAGATTTATAATAGAAGCCTCATAAAAAGCAAAATAACATAAGGGAGAACAAAGAATCTAAAGCTGGTCGGCCATTTGGTTGCAGATAAAATGATCCCTGTTTCAGCTCCTGCCAAAATACTGATGGCCATCCCTTTAGACCCAGATGATAGTAAAGAGCTTCTCTCATGGGCAATCTCAGTTCTTGCTCGTCCCAATGACGACATTGTTGCCATTCATATTATTGGTTAGCTCTCTCTCTCTCTCTCTGAATATTGAATTAATCAAGTTCTATGCACCTTCTGAAATGACATGCATGTTTATTATTTGTTGAAAATAGTTGGTGAGGAGACAAAGAAGCAGCGCGAATTGATAAAGAGGAAACGTTCGCAGATTCGCCAAGCAAAAGCACATGTTATTTCTGTGCTTGGAGAATTTGCCAGGACCTGCCAATCTCAGCAGGTACACAACTCTTGTTAAATTCATTCTTCAACAAATCCATTCAGGCTGATTTAAGATTCTGTTTCCAGATAAATTTGGAGGCTAGAGTAGGCTTTAGCTCTAGCATCTCTAAAGGGCTAATTCAGGAAGCAAAATCTATTTCAGCTGACTATCTTCTTATTCGTGGCTTGAGAAGCCGATCAAACAGGTGAGAAACAAGGTTCAATATTTGATAATTTCCATTGGTTTTTTGACATGATCATTCACAAATAACATTACCCTTATTGTTTTGACCTTGTTTAGAACTTGGCATGAAGTTATAAGGTACTGTTTTAAGCATGCCCCAGAAGGCTGTACGGTGATTTCAATTGGAAAATGTGTACAGCGTCTGCAAAATTCTGATTCAAAAGGTTGGTTTTATTCTAAAACAAGAACCCTTAATTTGCTAAGAATAAATAAAACCAACTTCAATTTCAACCTGGGTAATTAATCTTTCTCTTGTTGCAGAAACTGAATCAAGTTCCAGGTGGTTGTGCAATCGAAGTGGCAGGGCTACTACCTCCCCTGTTGTATCAAAAGTGACGAGTCAAAAATCTTCACCGAGATCTGTAATAGATGAACTTGATGGAGAATCTCATAGCACAGAAGATGATACCATCAGCTTTGAAGGCTCAAGCATTACTACTGAGTCACCTTCACTGCCTTCCAAGTTCAAAAGCGAATCGAAAATAAGAAAGCAAATGTCTGCATGCAAAATTATCTCCTCAATCTTTACGTCACCGTTGAGAAAAAGACGGGGCAGTTTTTCCAACAAAGAGAAGCAACAGCCGTTGCTTAAGTGCTTCACATATGGAGAGATTGCCAACGCCACAAATAACTTCCACACAGGTAATTTAGAATGCAACTAAAGCATTTGAAAGTGCTAATTTTCTTTTTCCAGATTTATCCACGGTTTCTAAAGCATGATTTTTCTTTTTTAAATCCTGTTCATTATTGACCAATACACAAAATACATGGTGGAATTTATTAATGCATGAATTTCCTGCGTATGAAGGTAAGCCAAATTCTGTTCAAAATGAAAAATAAACAAATAAATTGAACTAATTTAATTTAAAAATTCCATTTTTTTTAAATCAATTTGGTTTTTTTTTTTTTTAAGAAATCTTATCTATTTGATTTGATTTGATTTGATTTTAAAGAAAATCGATAAAATTGAATCGAATAAAATTGAACATAAATTTTATTATTTTATTAATTATTATTAGGTCTCAAATTATAATTAAAAATATGAAATAACTAAAATTAAGTCTGAAATGACTCTATAATAAGTCAAAAAAAAAAATCTCAAGATGAAGCCCAAACTAAAAAAATTAAATTGAATATTAATTTGATTTGATTTTCTTTCCATTTTAGTTCATTTTAATTTAGTCTACCATAAATTTTAATTTATTCGGTTTTCAAACCAAACAGATTGATACTCAGTCACCCAACATGTTACATTACTGAATTCTTAAAAAATTAACGAGTTCTTTTTTTTTTTTTATCAATTTATACACTACAAATATATAATTTTACATTGCAACGTATACTGTATTTCGTTTTGAAAAACTTAAAATTTAAGGTTTGCCCTTCTGAATTTTAAAATTTATCCTAAAGTAATATTGCTTACTGATTTTACCAATTTCTATAGATATTTTATTCTAATAATATTTTGCCCTACTAAAATTTTAGATTTATCTCATTTGAATTTTGAAATTTATCTTTAAAGTAATTGATATTATGTATACATATATAACTACTCTCATATATATATATATATATATATATATATATTTTATCATAAATATTTCTTAAACCTCCACTATGGATGTGTACCATCATTTATAAGAAGTGAGTCAATTTATGCCATGGAATTCACTCATGCAAATAGAGATAAATATACATATCATATGTATCCAAATCTTGATTGTGTTTACGACGCAGCACAATTAATTAACTTAATTATATGATTTGAATTGGAAAGTGATCTACTGTCTGCTTGGTTGGTTTGATTATAATCAGAAAATATAGTAGGCAGAGGAGGGTACTCAGAGGTGTATAGAGGTGACCTTTCAGATGGGAGAAGAATTGCAGTGAAGAGATTAGCTGAGGACAACAAGGATGCTACAAAGGAGAAAGAGTTCCTCATAGAATTGGGTATTATTGTTCATGTCTGCCATCCCAATA
This sequence comes from Hevea brasiliensis, assembly GCF_030052815.1. Lineage (NCBI taxonomy): Eukaryota > Viridiplantae > Streptophyta > Magnoliopsida > Malpighiales > Euphorbiaceae > Hevea > Hevea brasiliensis. Next base: position 294,558 of record NW_026615139.1, read on the forward strand.
CTGCAAATTTAGTTGGCTGCTGCATTGAAAATGGACTCTATCTCATTTTCAATTTCTTTCAAAATGGAAATTTGGCATCTGCATTGCATGGTATGGCAATATTCCTTTCACAATTGCTTGGCAAACCTAGCAAAATAAAGGCGTTCATTTCATCTATTGCCACTAAAATTAACACAATCATTTTTAGTCACAAGTCATTGAATTTCTATTGGTTATAGTGAAAACAATGCAAGTTTTTTGGGTATTTATTATATCTTATTTAGCTCAGAATCCAACCAAGATCTAGCTGCAAATCTTACATTTCATTCTGATTAGGATTTGTTTAATCCCACTAATATGGTGTAGTGGATAAAAAGTAATCTTATTTATGCTAAAACTCATGCCGAATTAATTAAGATACAAATATAATTGAAATAATTAAGGTGCAAATCTTAATATAAATATTAAATTTAAACTCTATTATATAAAATCGAAAATCGAGCTAACAGTATCACAACAGAAAAAAAAAAAAAAATATATATATATATATATATATAATATTCTTGGACTAAAGCTCTCATCTGTCTGTTTTCTCTTCTATTAAATTTTCGGCTATGACCAAGCTAGGTTCCAGTGCAAGCGACATAATTGATATTGTTAGTTAAATTTAAGTTATTTCATTGTGACAAATTGAAATAATGATCTATTTATGAAATCAATCACAATTAAGGGTCCCATAATGCAACACTAGCTAGTCATGCCAGCAAAACTGAGAGAATGGAGTTATAATAAAGGGTAGATGCATGACTATGCCAAAAGTAATGCATAATCAATGTTTTGGTCATATTTTTTAATTTAAATCTGGTTTATCATAAACTTAAGACTTAAGATCTGTATAGTGTGACCTTTGTCTGTATCTTGGGTTCATGGTAGACCAGATTAGGAAAGAATTTCTCTGTTCTTGTAAGACTTGAGTTGTATTTCAGGAAGCATTCCTAACCTTTTGAACTAATGCATGCACAAGGAAGAAAAAATTTGTACCCTTTAATAGAAATCAAAACAAAAACTAAATTTGGATTATGAATATCAGGTAAAACAAGCCTGTCCTTAGAATGGGCAGTGAGATTCAAGATTGTCCTTGGAGTGGCTAGAGGTCTACACTATCTCCATAAATGCTGCAAGCACCGAATAATACACCGTGACATAAAAGCCTCTAATGTTCTTCTTGGACCCGATTATGAACCACAGGTGAATTAACTAAACAATGGAAGCAAAGCTCTAGCATAATTGCCTTCTTCTTCTTTCTTCTTCTTCTTATTCTTCTTCCTGGTTAATTTACATGAAGAAATCATGTGTGTCTTAAGCAGATCACGGATTTTGGGTTGGCAAAGTGGCTTCCTAACAAGTGGACTCACCATGCTGTGATTCCAATTGAAGGTACATTTGGGTACTTGGCACCAGAGTACTTCATGCATGGAATCGTGGATGAGAAAACTGATGTTTTTGCATTTGGAGTTCTGCTTTTGGAGATTATATCTGGCCGAAGGCCTGTGGATTCATCCAAGCAAAACCTTCTCTTATGGGTATGCAACCATTAATTATATATTTGTTGTAAGGTACAAGTTCAAAATGGATTTTATATACATTAAAATGACTTGTTACTATGCGTAGGCAAAGCCTCTAATGGAATCTGGAAAGATCAGTGAACTAGCTGATCCAAAACTAGAAGGCAAATTTGATGAAGACCAAATGTACAGAGTAGTGCTAACGGCTTCATATTGTGTGAGACAGTCCTCGGTATGGCGTCCATCAATGAGTGAGGCAAGTGTTTTTGCTCATTTTTATAATATAAAACGTTGAGTTCAGCTCATTGGTACATAGCTTATTTATTATTCTTGAGATATTTATACCTAAATCCAGCCCACCATGGATTTAAAACATAAATATATGAGAACTATGTATTTAAGAAATGAGTCTCACCACATATCTTGTATCTTGAGTCTATAGTGAAACGGGTCTAAATAAGAAAAGTTCATCTTATATATATCATAAAATGGGGAAAAATAATCTCTCTTATCTTATTTAGGTGTTAGAGCTTCTAACCATTGGCCATGACTCTGAACTTGCAAGAAGCTGGAGGATGCCAAAGTTCACCTCTGATGAATTGGATGATTACTCCATGGTTTTTGGATATGAGGTTCCTGTGGATGTTGCTTTAGAAGATTATTTGTAGTTGCACCTTCTTATTGTGTCTTAAAATTTTCCTTGTTTAGGGAATGTTAATTAATTGTTTGGTAAAATGATAAGAGCTTCTTAGCTTGCATCTATAATGTAACGGGAAATTTTGGACTAGACTCGATCCACTGTGGAAACAAAACATAATATGTATCATAAGATCACACATTTATGTCTTGGTTCTATGATGGAACAGGCGTAGATAAGTTTTTCCATAACGTGATATATAAGGATTGATGAGTTTTGTGAGTAGCCACACCTCTCTTCAAATTTACTTTTCCCTTCTAAAGATTTTTTTTTTTCAAAGGGATCAAGGAACCAAAATTGAAAGAAATATTGTTTTGCTTATCACCTAAACTGGTTATTCTTATATGTAACTTATCTACTTTTACCATTTTCAATTGTTTGGCATTAATTATTCCTACTAGGATTGTATTATAAGCTCCAGTATGGGATCTTATCCATGGGTCTTTAATAGAAAAATCTATAAGTGAAGAATTTCTGAAGTGAGGTTTATTAGTGTTTCAACCTTTATATGATATGACATAATGTGGAAGAACTGAAAGGACACATTAAAGATTACCATCCAAACTGAGTATTAAGAATGAACTTTTTTCTTTTCATTAATTTTAACTAGCCTTTAAATATAATATATAACATAAAAATCAATAAAGATTCCTTGAAGTTTAAATCACATCAATTTATTTACAGAAGTGGAAATTTAAAATTTAAAAATTAAACATTCATATGTGGAGGTAGCATATTTGACCCTAACTTGGTTCTACACTATTTTCACTAACACTATCATAATGCTTGAAATATGCCATGAAAGAGTGGCATGTACCTCTTATAGTAGACCACCATCCATCGTAATCATAAGCTATGGACTGAGTTTGGAATAGTGGGTACAGAGAAGAGAAGGGAAGATAAATAACGCATACACTTAAGTAAACAGCACATATGTAATCATGCAAGGCAACCATAAAGCAAAAATAATTAAAATAACAAATAAAAGAAAACAAAGTTATAAGGCAATCATCTTAGTACTGATGGTGCTTATTCATTAAAAGTTACCCCCTTGGGTGGCGACCTTGTCTTACTAACCTTTGATGTTTGTTGAATTAATGAAATCATTTATTAAAGAACAATCTTCTTCGCTCAACAATAGGTTCTCTGAATTTAGACCTTGGTAGCCTTCCTCTATTACTTTACAACACCGAGTTTGGTTAAGATTCCAAGGTATTCCTCAACATGCATGGTGCAATAAGTTCTTTCTATGAATTAGGAATATTTGCCACACCTTTGTCCTTATTCACAGTTCCACTCAGTGCAAGTCTAAACTGGATTTTGCAAGAATATGTTCTTTAACCAATTCCCTTAAACCTTTTAAAAAATTGATTAAGGTAGATTTGGATTGCATAAGATAGCATGTCACAGTGGTTGAAGAACCCAATTAGGAGTTCCTCTTAGCTTTTGCTTTTCATAGAAAGAATCCCTATCAGTCTAGTGAGAAGGAGAGTGATGATGTGGAGTCTTCATCTTATGTTGCTGACATGTCAACCGATAGGGATAGTAATCTTGATACATCTGGACATAATGAAACACATGGATATGATGTGTGCCCAAGAATCTTCTAATGAGTCATCTCTCAAAAGGGCAATAGACAAGGTTATTGAATTCTCTCTACATGCAAAGAATAGTGATGATGTGGTTAGTCAAATTAGTCGCCCATTTCAAAATGACTCTTCATTGATTGGCTTATCCCATGAAGATTAGCTTATTTAGAAGCCCCGCTCCAATCATTGAAAGTTCTAATATAACAACTGTACCAAACTATGTGAGTTGTGATCTTAAGCCTGAGATGCTTGTTGATCACCAAATCACTATGTATTCTAACCCTCATATAGACAATTTTGAATTAGATTAGCACTTTTCTTTCAAGAACCAATCTTCAGCTAGAGCCCAAGCCACTTTAGTTATTGTATCCGCCCTTACTAGGCCTTCTAACTAGCCCATGTCTTCTTACTCCTTTTCTGATAGTGATCTCCCCTTTCTATTCTTAAAAGTTTTAAAATCCTCAAATAAAGGAAACGTTCTAATTCTATCTTTGATTTGTGGGGGCTCTACCCAAAACCTGCCACAGATGGAAAACACAAATATAAAAAAGGGCTTTTTGAAATTATTCTAATAAGAACAAATTCACCTCATCTTGTTCTGCTACTGATAGCGGTCTTTATCATTTCTGTCATTGATAGCGACATTTGCCACACGAATGCTCTTCTCTCATCTAAGCTTAATGATTTTTCCTTAAAACTCGAAATGGAAGCAACTACAACTCTTGAGTTTGGCAAAGAGCTTGGCATCAATTTTGAAAGAGCATATGCCTACCTCATCCACCATTTCTCTCAATAAATATGTCACACCCTACCCCTCTGTAAGATGCAACATGATCCCGTAGTATACCTAATGAATTATCAACTCCGTCTACTGATAACCCATTAAATACACTACAAGGGATTTTAAAAACTTTTCTTACTTCTTTCACAGTGGTGAGCACTATTTACAGGTGTTAAAAACTTTTGTGAACTGAAGTGATAGAACTAACTCATTTGACTTATTTAGAATTTCTCTAAAAATTTTGGCAGAGTGCCATCTGTATTTTGGATAACACAGTTCTTCAGAGAACCTGTAAAAAGCACTTCAATATTTTTCCAAATCTCAACTCCAACAAAATTCAACACAATATTTTTCTCAATTCAATCCACAACAATTTTTCAGTATTTTCAAAAGATGAGATAAAAGAAATATAATACAAATTTTACAAGTCAAAATAACTCATAATTTACTTTACAACTTCAATGTACAAATTTTAATTTACAATTGCTCAAATAATTTACATACATATTATTACATGCATACATCAGACCTATGTACATGGGTATACCTATAATATACCTGGAGCTGGTTTGAAAGTGTCTTCAAAGAAACTTACTCACTGCTCTATGCTCTTCTTACCTGCGACAGCATACAAAGCTATCAAAGTGATGAACTTCGATGGTGCACAACTATAATTTAAAACATAGTACAATATACATTGACAAAATTTACAGTAAATAATTTGAAAATCTGAATACTCATCAAATTCCAAAACTCAAAATATTCATTGCCAATAATGTAAATCATTTGTATAAATGACTTTGATCACAAAATTCAATTTATCAAATCATGACTAACCATTTAAGTAATTCCAACAAAATTAATTATACATAAACCATAATTGAAATCACAATTCTTTACCATTCAAAAGCCATTCTGTATCTCAAAAATCATTATGTATCTCAAAAATGAATCTTTATCTCAAAAACATGTTGTATTTCAAAAACCACGCTGTAGCTCAAAAACCATGCTGTATCTCACAAATCATTCTTTATCTCACTAACTATGCAAGACTAATCCGATAGGGCCATCTTCGATGTGATTCTAACTCCCTATGGTCGGGGAGGTCGAATCAGATTCTAACTCCCTATGGTCGGGGAGGTCGAATCATTGTGCACAGTACCATCACAATAATGAATCTTCCGCAAGGGCTATAACGATAAAATAAACTTAGATCTAACCTCAAATCAGAGGAAAATCTAAGCCTGTGCACGTACCATGGTAATCAAAACACAACTAACTCCATTGTCTTCTCAACAAATGAGAGAGACGGGTAATAACCTAGTCAAGCATCTATAGTGAGATATAAAACAATATTACAATCCTTTTAGTGAGCATAAATCACAATATAATTCGATTCAAATTCAATTCCAATATCCAATAATTTTTATGCTCATCACAATTCAAATCATAATTTGCATTTTTCCATGAAAATTACCATAACAATTCAAAACATGTTCTATCATAATTTTTCAAAACATAATTTATTCAATCCATAACAATGCTTAATACTTGTGGAAATACCATTTCACAAAGCTAAATTCATACATACTATAACAATTTTCAATAATTATTGAATTAAATCCAATGCTTGTTAAACATAATACATAAGAAAAATATGTCATTTAATCATATGAAATATTCAAAACAAAATCAGTTAAAAACTAATTGTGCACAAACACAATTTAAAACAATAACATACAATTAATCATATGAAATATTATTCAGAGCAAAATCAGTTGAAAACTAGTTGTGCACAAACCTCTGATAACTGTCTCTCGGTCTGGACTCAGTGTTTCCTTCCCTTTTCCTGAGTCTTTGGTAACTGAGAAACACAATTTGAAGTGTTTCAGTACTAAATTAAACTGTCTCTAACGATAATGTTCGATAAGTAATTCACTGAACGCTATTATTTGCTCAATCACCAAATATACCAACCCTCGATGCGTTTTAGGTAAATTAGGTTTTAGTGTCATTAATATGTCACATTCGATAGGGTTTTAGGGTTGGTATGTTTTACCAAACTCATTTCCTTGTTTAGTGCATTTTAATGCAACTTGTTGGATTCCGGAATACTAGTTTGACCTAGCCGGACGACCTAGTTCCCTTGGTTTTCGGGTTTCGGTCAAAACTACAAACTTGTAGATCTATGTCTTATTGCATGCGGGGCAAAATTTCAGGTCAATCCGAGTTAAGTAGACCAAGTTATGATCATTATACTATTGCTGGTCAAATGGCATCAAATTAGGTCAATTTGGTCAACTTTGGTTCGGCCAGTTTTTGGACCCGAACTTGTGCAAGCTTTTTGACTTGCTTCTGGTCATTTCTGGGTTTTGGTGTCTTCATAAGACTTGTAGGTATGGGTCTTAACTATTCATGGTTAAAATTTCAGGTCAATTGGACCTATTTTGAGTGAGTTATGGCCTAAACACTAACTGCTGCCCAATTGGTCAAATTTCAGGCCTCAAATGTACTCAATCCGAATTGGTCATTTTTCATATCACCTTGCAAGCAGAATTTTGGTATGCTTTCTCAATGAAAGTTGGCACATTTTGTGCCTAGTTCCACCTCCAATTGGTCTCATACCAATTAAGGTTACACATTTAAAGTTATTGACTAAATTGCATACTGCCTTTAATTACTTTGCTTATACATGTATCCATTACACATTTAATTGCTATGTGTCCACTCCCCTTACAATTTCTGTTTTGGTACATTACCAAAAACCATATTCCACTTCACTTAAATGTCACTTTGGGCATATTGCAATTATCCTCAATATACCAATTAAACTCACATTTACAAGTTCTAAGTACAATCACATATACCCTAAACATTACAAATTTTTACATACACTTACACAATCAATCTATACACATATCCATCAATTCTCAAGGTCAATATTCTGCCAATACTTTCATGAACATATACATTTATCCAAGAATCTCAAGGCTGCCAAAAACTTCCTCAACACCAAAATATCCTACAATTCATCAATTTCCATCCAAGTGCAAAAATCACCATATACATATGAAGTAATTTACTAGGATATTAAATCACCATAACCAACATCATTTCTCATCAAATATATGCACAATATTTCATCAAATACATAACTTCATGGCTGTCCAAAATGAACATCTCAATAACTCTTCAAACCTAAAAATTTTCTTCACAAAACCAACACCCATAACATGAACACAAAGTTTAACAAAGCTATCTTCAAAAATGCCAACTTACCTTATAGTTGGAACTTGCCAAACCTTGATTAAACTTCTTAAATTTGGTATCAAGCTCTTCCTTATGATGTGTAGACAAACTTTCATGAAGAACCCTAAGTGATTGGAGTTGAAATGGAGGAGTTAAGAGAGCTCATGCAAAACGTCCATGGAGATTTTCTTTCTCTTCAATTCGGCTAGGTTGGGAAAATGGGGAAGATGAAGTTTCTGCTGGGTATAGTGGACTTACATCAGCACATTTTATTGTTTAATTAATTCATTAGTGGCCCACTCACACTAATTTAACTATATAATAAGCTCACATGTGTTATTTACACATTTTTCACTCCATTTTGGCTATTTGTATTAGGTACCCTCAATTTAATTTTTCATTTTATTTTCTAAGTGTAATATTATTTATTTTTAGTAGACATTTAGGTCAAAAGACAATTCGGGATGTCAAATGACCATAATGCCCCTGTTCGGGTTGCATTCCCGATTTTTCGGTAACACCGGGTTTTGTCTGTTTTTCGATTTCTCACTTTTCTTTGTACTAATTATTTAATTTTTCTTTGATCTTCCTAATGATATTTATTCTTCAATAAGGGTCTATTTAGGTCCTAAAAATGTTTTTCATGGTTCCTCAGCCGTGGCTAGTCAACGGTCCACGCCGTGACTTTGCGGTGCGGTCACCCATCGCTAGGATTCCCGGCTCGCTTAACTTGGCTACATTTCTTTGCTATTATTTTTCCTTTGTTTTTCTTGTATTTTCTTTTCTTGTATTTCATTATTTTATGTCTCCCCACTCATATTGAAGTATAGTTCTAGGCATTCTAGCTGTCCGGACAACACTGGTCACCGGAGCAGCAGAACGCAGTACCGAACTTAGGGGTGTTACAAAATAACTAGAGACATTCAGTTTCATGACTCACATTGTTAAATGATTGTTCACATAAAGGCTTTTACTGGGTTTTATTCATTGTTCACTTGACTTGAGGTGCAAGCAATCCCTAATTGCATTTTCCTTAAAAGTTGAAGGTTCAAAGCAATTTTTGATATATGGACTATGGTGTTACTGTCACACCTTACCCCTACGTGAGGCATGACATGTTCCCGTAGTATACTTAATGAATTACCGAACTTCACCCATCGATAACCCATTAAATACACTACAAGGGATTTTAAAATTATTTTAGCTTCTTTTGAAGGTGGTGAGCACTTTTAATAGGTATTAAAAACTTTTAATTTTGTTTTAAAGACTAGGTAAAAATTTTAATAAATTTTATTTTTCCGCAAATTTTATAAAAATTTCGGCAGAGTGCCGTCTATAATTGTAAAAACTAAATTTTAAAGACCTGTAAAAAGCACTTCTAATAATTTATTTCACAACTCTCAACCTGCAATACAACTCAAATCCACATAATCAACCACAATTCAACTCAAAATTCACAAGTCACAATATTTTCAAAATAAATCTATGAAATCATCAACATTTCATCTCAGTAAATTTCATTTACATACATAAGACTGAATTTACAGAAAGAAAATTCAAAAATAATATTATTACAAGTTTACTGTACAACTACTCAAATTACATTAATACATATGAACACTACTATATTTACATCAAAATAAACTACAGGAGTATAAATAAATACCCGTACAAAAATTTCAGTGTAGTCCTCGTCTACTCAGCAGCTCACTCTACAGCTTTTTCCTTTTCCTTATTTACGACAGCAAAATAAGCTATCGCTGAGTATGATTTACTCAGTGGTGCACAATAAAAATTTAAACTACTGAATATAAAACATTCACTGCTAAATCATAATTCAAACAGTTCACAATCCTATTTCACAATTTTCAAATCACATTTATAATATAATTTTTTTTCAAATAATTTAATAAATACAGTGTTGTCAATCCATACACATCTTAGGTCATGACATAAAATTTTCAATCAATGTCGTGTTGTACACCACGACAAAGCAATCTACAACCTTACTAATCGAAATCAATGAGGAATGTGGCTAGCTAGCTCTATGAGTACTCATCCGATCTCAACCTCAATGGGCAAGCGAGAGAGTGAGGAATATAGTCAATTTCAACCCCATAAATGGAGGAGGAATATAATGGTACTGTCATGGTACTCTTTTGGTCCCTTAACAATTATTTTCTTTTGATTTTAATTTAAGATCTAAGTTAATTGAGTCATAAACACAACAAATAAACGTAAATTTCCAAGTACAAGTGCTTACCTCCACTAGAATTTTCAATTCTTCCCTTCCTTACTTTTCTTCTTTTCTTTCCTTCTTCTAAAGCTTCCTCAAGTTGATCTAACAAGTTTTTATGAACTAGTTTGAGGTCAAAGTAGGGTTAAGTGGTTGAAAGCAAGCTTAAAGCATACTTTAATGGAGGTTTTTGGTGAGAGAAGAAATGGGATAGAGAGAGCTACGGGAATTTGGAGAAGAAGAAGAAAAAAATTTGTCTTTTTAATTTGTTTTTATCCCTTTAATTGACTTAGTCAAATAAAATAATTAAATGGTAATTATTTATGAGGTAATGCTTAGGTCATGTAAGTGATGTTATTATTCTAATTTTCTTTTCTTTTTCTTTTTCCTTTATTTTTCCATAGCTTCTTAATTTAATTCCCGATTCTGACATTTTCTTTTCTCCGATTTTATTGGACAATTAGGTCAGGAGTCAGCACTAGAGGTAAATTGACCAAATTGCCCCTCGCTGGTTCAATCCGGTTTGCAAGTTATTTAGTATTTTTTTCGGATCCCTGACCTAATGATTTGACCTGCTTAACAACTCTTTTTCGTGATTTTCTCTTTTCCACTATGTTTGCAATAGTCCTAAAGACCGCGGCATATCATTTAGTATGTATCTTGTACATATTTTTATTAATAAAAGGCATTTCCACTTTTCCATTTACATAATATATTAATGTGGAATAGAAAAGGTCCATTGATATTTTGTTAGAAATATTATTCTTAAGTTGTTAAGAATATAAGTGACAATATTTCTAGCACAAAGTATCATAAATAGGTTCACAATCGAGGATACTTCATAATAAGGACATGACTTATCCAGAAAGATTGTATTCATGTTTGTTCCCAAGTTATTTATATGAGATATAAATAAGATGGAATGGTGAGTCTCATGCCATATAACAAACATGATAGGCACTTATACATGATAAGTAGGCGAACGGTGACACTTATGACAAGCACATGGAGTTTACTCTTGTCAATGTTTTATCATAAATCATATCGATTGCATATAATCTTTAGACACGAGATAGCACGATTATCTTGTATATAGGTAGTTTGAGTTTGATCGCTTTCATACTTGTACCGTATGGGTATATGGGCATGTGTTGGCTCCTACTAGTTATATATGGAGGTAGGTGTTGATCAAGATGGAATCTGTTCCTCTAAGTAAATAGAGATAAAATCCTATGTTCATTTAATTGTTCTTGATGTTTCAAGTTCCTGGCCAGGACAGATAGATTTATTCAGAAAAGAGTTTCTGATGAGAAAATCTTTTTAATCAAGAACTGGAATTAAAAGAGAACATAATATTCATAGCAAATGGGGTTTGACATAAACCATGACTCTAGCTTGAGTTGGGATTTTGTAACAGAGAGATTCTAGTGCATGGTAACATATGATTATAGGTTCATTTAAGGTAAACCTTATTACTAATTGGGTGTCCATGGCATGCTATGCTAGGTGTTAACCATGGTCTATGAGTTGCATAAAATGATTTAGAGAAATCATGTAACACCCCAAAGTTCGGTAGTGCGTTCTGCTGCTCCGGTGACCAGTGTTGTCCGGACAGCTAGGATGCCTAGAACCACACCTTAATGTGAGAGAGGAGACATAAAATAATGAAATACAAGAAAAAAAAATACAAGAAAAGCAAAGGAAAAATCATAGCAAAGAAATGTAACCGAGTAAGTGAGCCGGAAAACCTAGCGATGGGTGACCGCACCGGGAAGTCACGGCGTGGACCGTTGACTAGCCCTGGACTGCGGGGAACCCTGGAAAACATTTTTAGGACTTAAATAGACCATTGTTGAAGAGTAAATATCATTAGAAAGATCAAAGAAAAATTAAATAATTAGTACAAAGAAAAGTGAGAAATCGAAAAACAGACAAAATACGGTGTTACCGAAAAATCGGGAAAGCCACCCGAACAGGGGCATTATGGTCATTTGACATCCCAAATTGTCTTTTGACCTAAATGTCCATTAAAAATAAATAGTATTACACTTAGAAAATGAAATGAAAAATTAATTTGATGGTACCTAAAATAAATAGTGGAAATAATGGGTTAAATGTGGATTAATTGAAAGTTAACTTATAATATGTTTTAATTTTAGTTAGTGGACCACTATAGGATTAATTTATCATTGAAATGTGGCTGATATGGTCCACTCACCATCTGAAATTCCATCTTCCTCAAAATTCTCTCAAATGGCCGAATTGAAGAAACCTTGAAACTCCATTGACGTTTTTCTTTGAGCTTCATTTCCTCTCTCCATTTCAACTCCATTCTCTTAGGTTCTTTCATGAAAAATGGTCTACACATCACAAGGAAGAAATTGATACCAATTTTGGGAAGTTTGGTGAAGGTTTAGCAAGTTACAAATAAAGGTGAGTTTGCATTTTTGAGAAATCCTTTGTTAAAGTTTTTGTGCATGTTATGGGTATTAGTTTGGTGAAGGAAAATTTTGAGTTTGAAGGGTTATTGTTGTTTTCATTTTGGACAGCCATGGGTCACGTTTTTGATGAGGAAATTGTGCATATAATTGATGAGAAATAATGTTGATCATGGTGATTTAGTAACTTAGTGAATTATTGCATGTATATATGGTGAATTATGCACTTTGATGGGAATTAGCATATGGTACGGCAATGTGATGTTGATGAGTGATTTGTGGCAGCTTGTGGACACTTGAATAATGGTGTATATTGAAGGAAGTGTGGGCAGCATATTGACCTAGAAGGATTGATGATATGTATGTCAATTTACATTGTAAGGTGTATGTAAAGTTTGTAATGTTTAGGTGTGTTTGTAATGGTACTTAGAAATTGTAATTGTGAATGATATTTGGTGTGTTGAGGGTGATTGGAATCTGCCCAAAATAATGCTAATGTTATGTAGAAAATGTTGTTGGTAATGTGCCAAAACAGTTTGGTAGGGTATGGAAGTAAACCTTGTAAAGGTAAGTGTGTGTTTGAAGTTGGGGTGTGTAATGCATATTAAGGGCAGTGTATATTTTGGCCTATAACCTTGAATCTGTAACCTCAATTAGTATGAGACCAATTTGAGGTAAAACTAGGCACAAAATGTGCCAACTTTTATTGAGAAACCATGCCAAAATTCTGCTTGCAAGGTGACCTAAAAATTTGACCAATTCGGATTAGATGCAATTAGGACCTGAAAAATGACCAATTGGGCAGCAGTGAGTGTTTAGGCCATAACTCACTCAAACCAGGTCCAATTGACCTGAAATTTTGACCAAGAATAGTTAAGACCCATACCTACAAGTCTTATGAAGACACCAAAGCCCAGAAATGACCATAAGCAAGTCAAACAACTTGCACAAGTTCGGGTCCAAAAACTGGCCGAACCAGAATTGACCAATTTGACCTAAAATTGACCTAAAATGGTACCACTTGACCAGAAATAGTGTAATGACCATAACTTGGTCTACTTAACTCAGATTGACCTGAAATTTTGCACCGCATGCAATAAGACCTAGATCTACAAGTTTGTAGTTTCGACCGAGACCCGAAAACCGAGGGAACTAGATCGTCCGGTTAGGTCAAACCAGTGTCCCGGAATCCAGTAATTTGCATTAAAATGCACTAAGTAAGGAAATGACTTTGGTAAAACATACCAAACCTAAAACCTATCGAATGTGACATATTAACGACACTAAAACCTAATTTACCTAAAACACAACGAGGGTCGGTATATTAGGTGATTAAATGAATAATTGAGTTCAGTGTACTATTTACCAAACGCCATCGATAGAGACAGTTTAATTTAGTACTGAAACACTTCAAATTGTGTTTCTCAGCTAACAAGGACTCAGCAAAAGGGAAAGAAATACTGAGTCAAGACCAGGAGACAAATATCAGAGGTTTGTGCACAACTAGCTTTCAACTGATTTTGCTCTGAATACTATTTCATATGATTAATTGTATGTTATTGTTTTAAGTTGTGTTTGTGCACAACAGCTATTGCTTTTGAAATTTTCAATTGAAATAAATATTGAATATTGTATATTATTGTTTTAAATTGTGTTTGTGCACAACAACTGTTTCTTTTGAATTATTTTCAATTGAAATAAATATTGACTATTTGTATATTATTGTTTTAAATTGTGTAAATGAGTTTGATGGACACTTATTGATTTAGAAATATTGTGAATGATTTGAAACTGTGAAAAATTGTTTGAATGACATTGATGGATACTTATCGATTAAAAAGCATTGTAAATGGTTTGAAATTGTGGGAAAGTTGGTTTAGTGTGATTTGTGAAAATCGAAGTTAATTATGAATTGTGTTGCCATTTTGTGAATGAAATTATGACTTTGGAAACTTATTGGATTCTCACGAATCATTTGAATAAAATGTTTGGAATTGATTTTGTGTTCACGCTTAGCATGACAGTATCGTATCATTCCTTCTCCAATTATGGGGTTGTGATCGTTTATTTTCCTTCTCCATTTATGGAGTCGTGATCGTTTATTTTCCCTTTCTGGTTTACCAGTTGAGGTGATCGGATGAGTACTCATTATATAGCTAGCTCCCCTTCCTCATTGATTTCGATTAGTGAGGTTGTGATTGCTTTGTCGTGGTGTACAACACGGCATTGATCGGAAAATTGTGTCATGGCTTAAGTTGTGAATGAATTGGCAACACTGTATTCTTAAATTATTCGACTAAATTGCGTTATTATGTATTGTGAGATTGTGAAATTGATTTAAATTCTTGTTGACATTTATTGTCTTGAATTTAACTATGATTTTAAGTATCCACTATTTACATGACTTATGAATTGTGATTTGAAATTGTATTTGGTAAAAGTTGTGCACCACTGAGACATTGTCTCAGCGATAGCTTTTTAATTGCTGTCGCAGGTAGAGAGACAGACAGGGCAGCAGACTAGGCTGCATATACCTCCAGCGAGAGATTTTTCGGGTATAATGAGTATACCAATATTTTGCATTTTGTATTGTAATGTATGACACTGTATGTACATATTGTTTGTGGTTTTGAGCAGTTGTAAATTAAATTGTACTTGAAGTTGTAAATTAATTATGAGTGTTTTGAATTGTAAAAGTTGTATCATATTTCCTTATCTCAGACTTTAAAAAATTTATATGGAATTGAGTTGATGAATTGTTGTGTTGAGAAATGTATTGAAATTGAGATTTGGAAAATTATAGAAGTGCTTTCTGAGTTTTTCAAGAACTGTTTTATCCAAAATACAGAGGGCACTCTGGCAAAATTTTTACAGAAATTCCAAATAAACCAAATGAGTTAGTTATTTCACTTCAGTTAACCAAAGGTTTTGAACACCTGTAATTAGTGCTCACCACTGTAAAAGAAGTAAGAAAAGTTTTTAAAATCCCTTGTAGTGTATTTAATGAGTTATCAGTAGACGGAGTTGGTAATTCATTAGGTATACTACGGGATCATGTGATGTCTTACAGAGGGGTAGGGTGTGACATGTTTTAGTGGTATCAGAGCAATGTTTTTAAATTTCGTTTTCACCTGTTATTTGAATGTTCTTTCTGCATAGTACAACTGCTCAATATCATTGTTTGATACATACAGTACATTACAGTATAAATATGCACTAACGAGAGTAAATATCCTTGTGTTATTATTCAGGAAAGCTAAGATCCTCGCATTGAATATGGAAGAGGGTGATCGTTCATCGATCGACCTATAGAGGCCGAGGTGCAAGGATGCCCTGTGCCTACAAAATGTTAGTGGTTCAACAAAGACTACCCTGCATCGCAGATTTCTCGATTCGCTCGTCAGCAGATGGTCGCAATATTCCAACAAATGGCTGGTAATGCACCTACTCAAGTCCCAATAGACAGTGGTACAACCACGGTCTCCTACGAGACAAGATGATAAATTGATGAAGTATGGGGCTACGAGTTCAAGGGGAGAGATCCTCTAGAAGCTGAACAGTGGTTAGAGAGGATGGATAGGGTGTTCAAGAAACTTCATTGTACAGAGGAGCTCAGACTTGAATACTCAGTATCCTTACTACAGGGGGATGCTTATGACTGGTGGAAAACCATTCCCCACAGTCTGGTAGAGCCTGCAGTGCTAACATGGAATGACTTCCTCAGGGAATTCAGGCAGAAATATGTCCCTGATGCCTATGTAGACCAGAAGCTACAAGAATTCTTAAGCCTGAAACAGGGGAACAGATCAGTGGCTGAGTATGAAAGAGAATTCTCCCGTCTTAGCCACTATGCAGTAAGTTTGCTTGCTACCAGCAGGGAGAGATGCAAGAGGTTTGAAACTGGCTTGAAGCCCAGTATCAGAGTACAAGTGCTCGGCTTCAAACACACTAACTTCTCTGAACTTATTTCTCAAGCCCTAGAGTTGGAAAGAGTTGAGTTTGAGACTGCTCCTGAGAAAAAGAGATCAGAGAAGACAGATGAAGAGGGAAAGTCAGAGAATGAGTTCGGTGGTCCTCTGGAAAGAGGAAGAACTATGAGGGACACAACAGAGGTGGCAAGAAGTCCGGTAGGGAGGACATTCTGTGATGAAACCTCCTTTATCTGGTCAGCATAGTACCGGAGGTTCCTACCATTCCCGCCAGTGTGAAAATTGTGGAAGATATCATGGTGGGATATGCTATAAGGCTATTGGAGCCTGTTATAACTGTGGAGGCATAGGACACTTTGCCAAGGACTGCACCAGTAGTCGCAGAGTTGGACCACCTCCTACTACTGCAGAAGGGTCAGTTCAAAGCCCTGTCACCAGAGGTTCGCAACCATCCAGCAGAGGTAGAGGCAGGGGTAGAGGTAGCTCAACAGGCAGCCAAGGCACAGTAAAACATTCAGAGCAAGATAGTGCTCCAGTCAGAGTCTATGCCATGAGACAGAGAGAAATGACCGAGACATCTGATGTCGTGGCTGGTACCTTCTCAACTTTTAACCAAGATGTGTTTGTGTTAATCGATCTGGGTTCTGCCCATTCTTATGTGTGTGCTAGCATCATTGATTGCATTGCTGTTCCATGTACAAAAATGGACTTTGAGGTGCTAGTAACAAGTCCGCTAGGACAGGAGGTCGGGGAATATAAATTTTGATGCATTAGTGATTAGTCCTTTAGGATAAGGATTGTGATAACAAGTGAAATTAGTTTTGGAAGAGTTTATCGGCGAAAAGTATTTGCTGACACACCATAAAATTATAAGCTAATTGGCGAGCCTACTTAATGTAAGGCAAGAGGACGTAAAAATAAGTTACAGAAATAGAATTGCTCTAGATGAAGGCAGAGATGTTACTGTTAGTAATTGTTAATGGATATTGTAATCAGAATAAGTTCGGATATCAGTGAATTCGAAAAGGATAAAAGATAGGAAAGTTTGATCTATTGAGTAAGCTGCAGATTTCAGTACTAACTTGAGATTATTGTGTAGAGCTACGTACTACCCGATAGTACATCTAGATGAGAATAGTTGCCAACTTCATATGTTTTTGTATAGTTATGACATTACAGAATCTAATTGTTAGAATTAAGTTTGAAAATTCTAATTATGGATCTAAAACTCAAAAGTTAGAATATCGAAAGGTTACATTTAATTACAAAAGGAACTAAGTTATAGAATATTGACAGATAAAAACAGTTACGGAATTAGAGATTTGAACAGTTGATTCATATATAACAAAGAAATATTCCGAATGTGAGGAAGACTATGGACTAGAATGGTCAGAGGACCAATGCCTGATGAATGATTCTAACATGACCTCAAGGGTCATTCAAGAAGGAACGTGAGCTAAAATATTAGACAACATATTAGACAACATAATAGTAAGAGGAGATTGGGGTTATCCAAGCAAATTAAACATTGTATTAGATTGTTAAAAGTCTTACGACCATATAGAAAGGAGAAAATAAACGTATGACTATTGTAAGATGGCTATTGGGTAAAATTTCGAGACGAAATTTATTTAAGGGGGGGAGAATTGTAACACCCCAAAGTTCTGTAGTGCGCTCTTGCTCAGGTGACCAGTGCTGTCCGGACAGCTAGGATGCCTAGAACCACACTTTAATGTGAGAGAGGAGACATAAAATAATGAAATACAAGAAAAGAAAATACAAGAAAAGCAAAGGAAAAATCATAGCAAAGAAATGTAACCGAGTAAGTGAGCCGGGAAACCTAGCGATGGGTGACCGCACCGGGAAGTCACGGCGTGGACCGTTGACTAGCTCCTCGATCATGGGAACCCCGGAAAACATTTTTAGGACTTAAATAGACCATTGTTGAAGAGTAAATATCATTAGAAAGATCAAAGAAAAATTAAATAATTAGTACAAAGAAAAGTGAGAAATCGAAAAGCAGACAAAATACTTGTTCAGAAAAATCGGAAAGCCACGAACAGGGCATTATGGTCATTTGACATCCCGAATTGTCTTTTGACCTAAATGTCCATTAAAAAAAAATAGTATTACACTTAGAAAATGAAATGAAAAATTAATTTGATGGTACCTAAAATAAATAGTGGAAATAATGGGTTAAATGTGGATTAATTGAAAGTTAACTTATAATATGTTTTAATTTTAGTTAGTGGACCACTATAGGATTAATTTATCATTGAAATGTGGCTGATATGGTCCACTCACCATCTGAAATTCCATCTTCCTCAAAATTCTCTCAAATGGCCGAATTGAAGAAACCTTGAAACTCCATTGACGTTTTTCTTTGAGCTTCATTTCCTCTCCATTTCAACTCCATTCTCTTAGGTTCTTTCATGAAAAATGGTCTACACATCACAAGGAAGAAATTGATACCAATTTTGGGAAGTTTGGTGAAGGTTTAGCAAGTTACAAATAAAGGTGAGTTTGCATTTTTGAGAAATCCTTTGTTAAAGTTTTTGTGCATGTTATGGGTATTAGTTTGGTGAAGGAAAATTTTGAGTTTGAAGGGTTATTGTTGTTTTCATTTTGGACAGCCATGGGTCACGTTTTTGATGAGGAAATTGTGCATATAATTGATGAGAAATAATGTTGATCATGGTGATTTAGTAACTTAGTGAATTATTGCATGTATATATGGTGAATTATGCACTTTGATGGGAATTAGCATATGGTACGGCAATGTGATGTTGATGAGTGATTTGTGGCAGCTTGTGGACACTTGAATAATGGTGTATATTGAAGGAAGTGTGGGCAGCATATTGACCTAGAAGGATTGATGATATGTATGTCAATTTACATTGTAAGGTGTATGTAAAGTTTGTAATGTTTAGGTGTGTTTGTAATGGTACTTAGAAATTGTAATTGTGAATGATATTTGGTGTGTTGAGGGTGATTGAATCTG